>NC_135696.1:5005750-5347404 GCF_964276395.1 Gasterosteus aculeatus | reverse complement strand
ATTTAGCAGCATCACAGCGGTGATAAAAATGAAAAAAAAGACAAGGGGCACAGCGGGGGAACCTCCCTAATGCGCTCCCCCCCACAGCGGGGAGCACCGTCATCCCTCCTACCTGCTCCCCCCCCCCCCCCGGCCTTTCCCTGTAGGCCGGGCTGGATGCATCCACACTAATTGGATTGGCCCCTGACAGTAAAGCACTGCTGGGCCTCGGTAGCGCCAACACGTGCTAATAAATAGCTCGGGGGGAGAATTAGCGCTTTTCCCTGTCATTTAGGAGATGAAAGGAGATCATGAGTGGCAGTATTCAGTAAGCGTCAGTGAGCGGCCTCGACGGCGGCCCGGAGAATGGCCTCCTGACCTTGGAGCCGCGGACCGGCACCGTGCACCGGACAGCCAGACGCAGCAATTAGACTCCAGACAAAGTAGCACGCCACCACAAGGGCTAATAACAGTGTCATTGCTATTAATAACGAGAGTGATAACAGCGCTCGTAATTATGACAGTCATAATCATAATGATGTAGATCATGTTGGCGAGTTAGAGCTTTAATCGCTGTTGTGTGCGAGGAATAACGCGGCGGTGATACATTCATCTGAGGGTGTGTCGGTGATTTAAGTCATTAGAAGCTCAGCGTGTTTCAGCTGGATCATCACGACGGCGCCTTGTTGTCACAGCAGGGCTTTTCGATGTCTTGTGTTTATTGATGAAAATGGGTCATTTCCTCTGCTGCTCTCCCCACCTCCCCCCATCGCCATCGACTCCGTGGTTCCTTCCGTCAGGCTCCCGTAACCTTCCTTCCCTCGCGGTGCGTCCCACTGAGGTCAGAGGACGCGGCGCTGCTCCACACTATTTTGCTCGCATGGACCTCATTCTCACTTGTGCCGGCCGACCTTTTCCCGGCGCCTCTCCTCCTCGACCTTTCGCTGGTCGCCATGTCTGCTTTATCCTTTAGTTTTGCCCCGAGGCAATATCTCACATCGGCGCCGCGTGATTTATGTACTGCCTTTTTTACCGCTAGACGCACACGCACAACTGCCTTGTGCCAAGTGCATTTCTGTCAGTCTGTCTCTCTTTCAATGTCTTTGTCTCAAAGGCACACACACACACACACACACTTGCAGGAGTGCGAATTGAAGAAACTTTGGAAACAAGCGGATGGCGGAATTGTTCCATTCCCCGCAGTTGGGTTTCTCGGTTGAGAAGGTTCAGCCTCTGGTGATGAGTGCCATAATCCTGCAGGACAGCTGTTAGGTCACAAGACAAGACTCTTCCAATTTCACTTTCTCCAACTCCATTAGCCCACTTTTATCCTGGCGACTCATGTCTCTGTTTTGACTGACTGTCAGTCAGCCTAAGTAGGGTATGATTGAGCTTCATTTCAGCAGATTTGGGAACCTCTGTTCCTATTTGCCAGAGGCCCTTTTTTTCTGCTGCTGTATGCGTGTGTGTGTGGGTTCCTGAATTCATTACCAGGCAGAGGGTAGTTGCATGTCTGCTGTCGGTGGCAGCCTCTCTCAGGAGCTGCACTCCCGATCCTCAATCTCCTGATCATCAAGATGTAAAAGACTGGACTTAGTAAACACATTTTCTGTAATGCAAAGTAGTAAAAACTGTCTTCCGTAGCTGCAGTGTAAATGGATTAAATGGTGGATATTAGTAAAGGAGCGTTCATAAAATCAACCAGTCATGTGACTAGCGACTGACAAAAGGCGAGAAAAAGGTTCACCGTTCCCTTTTCTGTTTTTTGACAGGACAGCGAATACAAAAGTACTGTGTTTTTGCTTTCTCCTCATCCACCTCCACACACATACATCCCACACAGGAGCAGCAAGAGCTGTGCTATCTGACGCATCGACAGTGAAAACGGGTACAGAGGAATAACGGTTCTTTTCAGAGGGAGAATGTTTGGAGACTGAGCAGATCCAGTGGCTTTTCCTGACAATATTCAGTATGAGCCATACAGATTGTCAGGGAACATGTTACATAATCCACCTTATTGAGCCGTAATGCCACACAGAAGGCAGACGTGCAGTTACAGCGCTGTGTTTGTAGTACTCTTTGGCCATTAGACCACGTTGGGTGGAAGAGAAGCCCTTCGTGAAATCACAGGTATCGTAGATTAATAGTTTTCAATCGGTATCACATCCACTTGCAGATGAATTACGGTACATCCGGTCACAGCTGCAGTTCATCGTTCCCACACTCCCATCACTGGAGCTCTGGGGAGACATGTGGGCAATTTGGTTAATAGAGAATCGTCACACAGAATCAGTCAGTCTTCCTCTGCTTATTTTCGGAGACTTCGTGTGATCGCATCATCCATCCACCAAAAGGCTGATTAAAGCACAGCAGCTGCATGCTATTTAGGATTTACTACCAGGTCCGCTTTAGCTGGTACAGAACACCAGCTGATAATTGTTATTAATCACAGATGGGGTTTTTTAATTGATCCAACTCCGCCAAATGTTAAAGGGACTGCACCTTTGTCATCAGAGATTCTGTAAAGAAGCAAAGACAAAAATGTTGTTATTATTAACTCTTTTACAGTAAAGTGTGACTGGGGGTTAATAATCTGAAGAATTTATGATTCACTTACTCACGAAAAGCCAGTGATGAATTTGTTCAAGCACTCAGATAATCGTCTCCGTCAGGCTGTGTGGCCGAGCAGAATGAGTGCATTATCCGTACTACAATACCCATAAGCCCTGGGGTTCGCACTGCCAGCCAACCAATTAACTCCAAATGCTCCTGTCAGCCAATTAAACTGAAATAATGATACTTTGTAATCCCCAAACCACCAGCACAAACACACACACACAAACACACTCACGCACAGATGCCACCTTACTGCCAACAACCCTGTGTTTGTGTGTGTGTGTGAGGATGATGAAATAGCCATCTGCCACAAGCAGGCGTGTGTGAATCCCAAATGAATATGAGTTGCTGGCTTCAAACAGCAGCAGTCTATAAATTGTAACTGAAAGAGGAGCACTGCTGTCTCTGGGACGACCCAACTCAACCCTAACCGCACCACGCACACACACATACACACACACACACACACACACAGTTATAGAAACACTGGTCATTTACTCGCTTTCTCTAATTCAATCTCTTCTTGTCCTCTCTCTTCTGTCTGTGTCTCTCTCTCTTTGAAGACGATACCATCGGAAGTGGGTCAACAGAGAGCAATGTCAGCTTTTTACTGCTATTCGTACAGAGAGAGTGCGATGTGTGTGTGTGTGTGTGTGTGTGTGTGTGTGTGTGTGTGTGTGTGTGTGTGTGTGTGTGTGTGTGTGTGTCAGAGAATAAGAGAGGTTACGGTCATCCCAAGATCCCGCATACTACGGTTGAAATGATATGATGATAACCGTCCAGCCCTAATAGTTGATGGCAATTTACGCTCTTACTGACAATTTGTGTCTATTAAAGGCTGATATACAACCTAAATCAAATTCAACCTTTTTTCCCCCCATTACAAATGCAACCTTTGATTTTGATGAAATTGAAAGACACTTGAAAAGATCTTTCTTTTTCTTTCAGCTACAGAAGGAAATTATACATCTGAAGTTCCACCTCTTAGTACAAAAGAAACGTTGGCATGAAAATGAGTCTTGCTCTGAAACATGACTGTGATTGCAGCTAATTTGGTCCATTTGCGAGACCATAAAGTCACAGAGGTAATCATTCATTATTGTTAAGCTGTACGGAACAATGAAGACCCGGGCAGCTAAGTTCTCGTAAAAATAAAAAAACTAAGCTGGGTTTCGGAGTGAATCTTTCACCCTCAAAACCTTCCCACCGGCAGCAGCAGCAGATTCAATTAACAGACGTTTTGTTTTGTCACAGCAGGACACAACACGAGTGAAACTAATGTCTCATCCTCCATCAAGCATCCCAGTTACAATATGCTGCAACTCACCTAAACCGATCGCTGATCAGGAAAGAGAGCCACATACCAAAACTCTAATTGGGAGGCGTGTTTGTGAGAGACGAATATGTGAGGCATCAAAGTCAAGCAAATGCGTTACAGACCACCAATGTTTGTGTGACACCTTACAGCAAAGGTGGGACGTCTCGCTGTGAAACTTAACGGTGTCAATCACAGTCATACTGCTTTGTAGCTCTCATACAGTCACATCTGTGTGTGTATGTGTGTGTGTGTGAGAGAGAGAGTGTGTGCATATGTGCTTGTATATGTGGGCATTTGCTGGAGAGGTGCTTGTATGTGCAGTATCTATGTGTAATAATGTCCGGCTGCTTATGGATCAGGTGTGCGTTAGTGTGTCTGTTTGTGTGTGTGGGACTAGCATAGACGATCCCCACATGAGACCTCAGACACAAAGGGGGTAATGTATGTATGGAAGGGCCTCCGTGTCCCAGTCTTATGGAAATACAGTCTAGCTCACTGTCTCTCATACGTCCCGGTGATGCCTGCTGCTAAACCCCAAATGGACCATTATGTGTCTGCAGGGTGGGGAGGGTCAAGAGACCCCTGATGGAAAATGGAAATGGGGGTAGGACACATTAATTCAACTTAGCTCGAATGATACACCACGTGACGCGCACTCCAATGGGTTGCACACAAACACCTCCAAGCACCCGGCAGATGCACACATCCACCCAAGAAAGGCACACACACACACACACATTTGGTGGACACGTGTGTTTCAGGATATGCATGCACGATTAAATGCACAGGATTCAGAGACACGCACACGTATAGCCACACTTGTCTTGGACTCCAAAGCCAATGATGGACCTAACTCTGTCCCATAATCTACACGGGCCACATGCTGAGCAGATCAATGCCGTGATTACACCAGAATGGCTCCGGCTCAGGGCAGCGCTCGGCTCTGCTCTCCGGTGCGACCTTATCTCCCAGGCTTAATCAAATTGCCAGTTAGAGGTACAGGCCTGGTGCTGAAGGTTGTAGATGAGAGATGGCCCAGGAGAGAGGGAAGGAGTGTGTGTGTGTGTTTGTGAGAGAGAGAGAGGGAGGGAGAGGAATAATGAACACCACCAAGATGCTCCGCTCCGCCTCAGAGAGGGAAGGTGTTATAATAGATGTGGACAGACGTTCACTGTCAGGAGCCGGTGCTCAATTCAGCCTTTCATCTGCTGCATTAACACTCTTGTGCCATCGCTTCCCCCCCCCTCTCACCTCTACGCTTCGGCGGTTCTATGTAACTTCTTGCTGTATTTGGCCATCAACCTCCATCTCTCCTTCCCTCCCTCCCTCTTCCCTGTCTCTCCCCTGCTGCAGTCGGACACCCCCCCTATCTACCACCTAAAATCCCTCTCCCTTATTCTTCTCCTCTTCTCCTGCGCTCTCTCTCTATCTGCAGTCTCTCACTCAGATCTACATATCTTCAGCAGTAATTGACATTTTCCATTTGCCAGCCTCTTTCCCTATCGGCTGCCAGCCAGCGTCACCAAGGCAACAGCGATAGGCCCCTGTGCTTGGCAAGAGAAAAACACTGGGTGGAGGAGAGGGAGGGTTGGGGGGGATGGTGGAGGGGGGGTGTAGGTCTGCCTCCACACTGACTTTTCCCTAGCGCACACGAACACACACACACACACACTCCTTTGACCTGACAAGACCCTCGGCAGCCCACATAGGGAATAATTAATAAGCAAAAGAGAAATCATGAAGGCAGCGTCAAATAAATGCGTTTAAGCTAATTTAAGGAATTAATGAGCATTTTATGATCCCCCAGGGCAAGAAGGGCTGGCGATGTGCTCTATGTACACACATATAACTCTCTATGATGTTGTGTCCATATGGATTATGATATGAAGAGCTATTAAATATACGCATTTACATTTCATGTCTTTGTTGCACTGTAGCTGGTTGATGTGTGCGTCCGGATGGACAGATGGTACATCGTCCATTCTTTGATTGGTCTGCGCTTACCATTTTTCCAATCTCCTCTCCGTCTTTCTTCCCTCAGTTATCGTGTTTGTCTTTCTTTTCCTTCCAAACATGTAAAGTGACTGATGTCCTCGTTGAGTTCATTTGTGACTTGAATTACTGCAGCGTGCGCGAAAGGCAGCTTTGTTAGGCAAATAACTCAATAGCAGTGCTTCAGTCTCCTTCCCTTCAGCCACGTTCCAGCGTCCGTCCGAAGCACATGATACATGAGCATCATTTTAAACGACTCAACAACTCTCACTTACTCATTTCTTCTGTTCTCATTCTATTCATGACGCCCATAGCATGCTACTAAATGAAAATGCCTAACATTTGACTATGTTGGCAAATGAGATCAAATAAAATAAGTTCCAGCTATAACATGGTTGACAAAAGAACAAAAGGACCGTCAAAGATTTTCCTTAATTGACGACAAAATGTCCGTTTCAATCGCAAACCAAAATCCTGCCCTTCCCGTGTCTTTTCCTAATGATCTGCCAGCCATTAATGCCAGCCAGTTTTCCAAGTCGCACCGAAAGTGATGGCAGACAGCCCAGACAAAAGAAGAAGATCAATGTGAGCGCAGTGAGATAAATCGGGGCTATTGTACATTTGTGTTTTTGTGAGTGTGTGTAAGAATGTGCTGTCACCTCACCGTATGTACTGGGGCCAAGTAATGAGAGAGCATAGAGAGATCTGTCACCCTCCTCGGTCGTTCAACAGTTTTCCTTTTACTCATTATTTTGTTTTTCTTTCTCTGGTTATGTTTTGGGTCCATATAGCCCTTTTGAAAATGTTTTTTCTTTAAAGAGTTTAATGATCTTTCTGTAAATTGTGCACAGCTTTATGTCTTATCTGGATCAATCTTAAGGTTACGCATATTTGTTCACATGACAGAAGTTCACATTTCAAAAGAAGAAGCTTGTCACGGTGGATTTATTCTGAGGACACCAAAAAGCACTAAAAAGCTTTTATCTCTTCTTGGTTCGATTCTGCATTGTCCGGACCCCCATTACTGCCGTTTGAGGTGTCTTGTCAACACTTTGAAAAGCTTTTGGAGTACCAGTTGTTTTTTTTAGTACCAGGCAAACTTGCAGAAAGGCTGACTTTCCAGTTTGCTGTGCAAAATTACTCTTTTGTACCAATTCTTTTCAATCTCAACTTTGAACTCTGCAGTGTTTTGTGCACCTTCCAGTGAAACGTACTTTGCACTGCGAGTCAGATGGCAGCTTGTTATAGATACCTACACCACTTTCCTGCAATAGCCTCTGTAACCAAGTGAACTACAGACAGCCACTGACCTTAGTGGAAGCACTTTGTTGTGCGTGTTTCAGCCATGAAGTAACAACAGAAAAACAATGTATTCACTCCAACAGACTATTTGTTAGGTTGTTAGACATTTCAGATTGACTGGTGGTACCATAAGCTAGCAGATTCAAATGAATTGTTGCTTGAAAACAAGATCTGAGTAAGAACCTATGAAGGACAAAAGCAACGTATACGATGTATGCATCACTTTTATGTGCTTACATTCTCCCATGATCTGTTTTCATCTCTCAGAGACGTGTAGGTCAAATGAACTGGAAGCTGAAATGTGAAAGACCACTCGCCATGCTAAGGAACAATAACTGAAGGGGTGATGTGACATATTAAATATAACACACACACACACACACACACACACACATATATGCAATGTCCTTCTCCATCCTCCGCTTAGCATGCGGAGAAGGGAAGAAAGGAGGTGATGGCGGTGTCGAGCTCAAAGGATTGATAAAGCACATAATCAGCAGGGCCGGATCCTCGCCTCGTAAACGGCCGCGATGGCTACAGTGAAGTGATTTTCGTCCTCCTTCGGCTTCACACCGCAACCGGCGGAGCTGTTGTAGACCCGATCAGGGAGGAGATGGGCGAGATATGCCGGTTCTCCCCGTAACACACAGTCCTAATCAGAATTATCTCACAGATATCCAGTCTTTTCTTGTCTTTAGAATTTGGTCACCATGGAATGCAATCACACAAATAGGCCGTTGGCATGGCAAGGCCGACGCTCCAAATGACTTTGGCCTCTCCCATCATGTGTAATAACAGGAAGCTTTGTCAACACTGTGTCAGTTTTTACTTCTGTAGGAGAAAAGGCTCCTTCCAGGTAAATTGCTCCACTTCTCTCTTTGTCTGTGTGCCTGTTTTGACGTCCTCGCTTTCTCATCTCTCTCCTGCTATAAGTCGAGGCCTAGTCTTCCTCCCTTAATGAGCGGCTAAATATTTCAATTAAAGTGTCACCTGTCAGTCAGACAGCTCCAGGTGATGCCTGGTACTGTTGAGCCTACATCACAAATCCCTGAACTCAAACTGCCAGCGGAATTGATTTCAATCATCTCCGCCCGTGCACGTCTGAACCCGGGGACTAAGACAACCCCCCCCCCAGCCTCCACGGATACACGCACCTCCTGCAGCCCACCATCTTACATCCCCCACCACTGCCACCAACCCACAACCCACTCCGCTCGTCTCCCCACTTTAATTAGCTCTGGATTAAATTAAAAGCTATATGTTGGTGTTAATTGATTTATCGTGAGACAGGGTCTATAATTACCGGTTCTCAATGGAGAGATCTATTATGAGACGCTAGAGGCTTCCCCTCATTTCATTGTCTGACACTGTGTGTGTGTGTGTGTGTGTGTGTGTGTGCGTACTCATTTACGTGCTTCCGGTGTTTGTGTGTGATCGCCGCTGTAAGCATAATAAGCAGTGCTCCAGCCAGTCAGAGGTTAGCGAGCAGGCACCACTCAATGAGCGAGGGAATAAAAGATGATGCAAATAGATGTCGTCTCGCCATAATGAAACACAATTACAGCTTTATTAGAAGATGTAATTGCTTTGTTAGAGCGTCTCAATTTGTCCTTGTTGTGCGTCGTTTACTTCTGCCATCATACAATGCAGACGCTCATGCATACTTGACCCGCTTTGTAATATGTGACACCGCCCCTTCAGTTATTATTCCTCCAGCATTGCGAGTTGTCTTTATTGTTTTTATGGAGGGATGTGGGCTTTCACCGGTGACGGGTGCTTTGCTGTGAAGTACAAAGAGGGACCCTGAAGGCTTCGGCTGTATCGCTGGCATTTGGTATTCTGTGGTGCAACACGCGCATCGCACACACTGGAGCGTGCAGACAGCTCCTGTAGCACACTAGTGTCAGCATGGATACACACAATTTAAATGCAAAAGCACGCAGGCCCGCCGAAAAACTACAATGCACTCTCTTTTTTTTCTATATCTCCCGACCCAAGCTCGTCTCACCCGGCTCATCTAATCGGGGGGAGAAAAGTAACCTGTCGCACTTGAGCGTTTCCTTTTGCTTCCCACTCTTACTTCACAGCATGCATCCTAATCAGGGCCAGCAGAGGGCCGGGTGCTGCATGTCTGTCAGTTGTAACACCACGCGCCGGCCGACTGGCTGGCAGCAGGCCTGGAGGTGTGAAACAAGCCCAGTGGGGGGGGGGCTGCAGTCTGGCTTGAGCACAAGTCAAACAGCTGCGGACATCATGAGTGAGGGAAAGAGATGGTTGATGCGGTGCGGGAGTCAGTCAGCGCACAGAGGCGCTGGTGAAAGAAAGAAGCGTATGAAAGATTGAGAGTGAGAGGAGGGGGAGCAAAAGGAGAAAAAAGGAGGAGGGGAAGAAAGAAGAGGCCGACTCATGTGGAGAATGAGGGTGAGAGGAAAAGAAGGGAGGAAGATGGGTGGAGAGAGGGGATGAGGGATGGAGGGACATGGCTCATCTGCTGCTGCTTTCTGGCTGCTGCGACGTTGCAGGATTTCCTCGATCAGCCAACTGTGGAAGTGAATTTTTCCTCTGCTTGTCCCCCCCCCCCCCCTCCCCTCTTTTCCGCCAGCTCTCGTGCACTTTCTACCTCTCCCTCATCCCTCACGTCTCCTCACCGTGACCGAGCAATGGATTATATTCCTATTTCCTTTCCAAAGCTGTTGCTATGTCAGATAATAATCCCTTATCCCCCGTCTGTATGTCTTCCCTGTGTCTACATGCCTCCCCATTGTCACTCTATTCCCTGTTTCCACAGTTAAAGCCTGTTGTATATTTAATAACTGGGTTGTTACCAGATAAATCGTCTGAAGGTAGATGATCTAACATAACCTGCGGGTAGGTAGGTACATGGTAAGTTCAGTGGTTGGTTCCCATCAAATACTTTGGGACGGATGACAATCACTGCAAACGGATAAGAAGTTTAATCATGGAAAAGCATTTTTTCACTTTTTCACAAACTGATTCGGCAAATACTGTCTGTCACACATTTCTGACTTCCTGGTTTGATGTCTGGTTAAGTGTCTTGTCGTCATTCTTTTTTTACACGAGAATGTTAAAATCAAGTCCCAAGGCTCGCCCCAAAACACAGAAAATTCAGCAGCTTCAATTTTTCATCCAATGTTATTCCTGAACAGGTGAATGAGGGTGGCGTTCATCCATAAATGTATACATACAGCTCTGTCATAAGCTGGCATGCTGATCACAACACTATTGGTTCCAAACACATGAAATATGGATGTGTCTGGAGCCACGGCCTCTCTGCGGTTACATGTTTCTGCATCCATATTGAACTGCCATTCTGCGTGAAATCCATCAGCTCAGCTCCATTAGAGGGCACCGCCTGGGTAATAAAAGTCCCTCCAAAACTCTCTCCCCCTTTTTGCTCTGAGAGTGAGTGCTTCAGACAAGAATAACAATAACCGTGTCTCTCTCTGTAGAGGTTGCCTGTAAAAAGCATTCAGTTCAATTCCTGCAGGTTGCACCACAGCTTTTCAGGGAAAGTATAGTCTTCTGCTTTCGACACATTGGACAGAAGGTCGCAGCTCAACATCAAGGGACGTAACCTCAGTGCCTTTAACCCTTTAATACCCATTAAGGCAATGGCTAACGCCCGACATTTTTTGAAACCCAGAGTACCCAAAGGAAAGAATAACTCCACAAAGAGAGGCCCGCCGGCAATTCGCTTCTCAGACATCTAAAATCTCTAAAAAGAAATACGATATTGCTTTGAATTTGTTGAAATATGCTTATCTGTACTTGTGGAATGGGAAGTATTCCAAGGGCCTGCTGTGTAAAGCTGTAAGCTAGTGACAAGTGGTTAGCCTCAACCATTCCATATCTGGCTAGCTGTCAGAAACCGAAGCCAACTCCCCATCTAGATTCCAGCCCGCCCCATCCATCTCTCACGTCCTCCGGACGGACTGACAGAGATTAGGCCTGGATCCGCGGCTGCATACTACGCCTCATACTGCGCTAAGTGACCTATGATTAATTGCACATTATTAACTTAACTGAGATTGTTCTTCAGATACGTAGGCGTCGATAATGTCGGTTCCCTCTCTAATAGGCCACTTCTGACAGTGTTCGTGATGTGCCATTTCCTCCTGATGCCTCCCTAATGTATTCCCGCTTTGTGAAAATTTCACTAATTCGGGGAAAGGGGAGGTGGGGTTGGGGGGGGGGGGGGCAAAAGGGGACGGCAGATCGAGAGTTGCAGTATTCTCCCATCGGTTAGTTCCCCCTGAGGCACGAGGATGCCTTTAGGGATGAGGGATGTGTTAAATCCCAATCCTGGGTTCAGTTACCCTTTAGGGTTATCGGATGGAATCTCACCAGATATTTTAGAGGTTACACTGTTTATGTGTAGGTCATTGCTAAATTCCATTTTCCATTATTGTTTTATTTATTTTTCATATCCGAATGGGGGCCTTTATGCTGTTCATGACTCGGGGTGACATTCACACATCCAGTGAAGCAGGACAGGAAGGAACAGTATCTGTGATTTAAATCCAACAAATCCAACAAACTCAACTAAAGGCTATTTCCAACTTAATGCATATTTAGCCGTTGTGTGTTCTGTTACTTGTTTATCTTTTTTAAAACCTGCTGTACGTATCTGTCCTTCACAACTTTCTTTCTCACTTTCTCAGAGAGATGTGAGATCTCACATCTCTGATCTCGGCTCAACCACTTGTGTCGCCGGTTGACCGCCTTCTTCTCCACTTTTGTTCATCTTTCGTCTCTCCAATCTTCTGGGATCAGCAAGCCGTGCACCCTATATCTCCACATGAGATGTCCACACAAGACTGACTTCATCTAATGTCTCCTCGGACAGACACCCTCACCACACACACACACACACACACACATTTGAGTTCCCATCTGTGCACCACTCGCTCTCTAACATCCCTGCTCTCTCACTCAGGTGTGTTTGTGTGTGCGCTGTGTGAGAGACAGCGGGATTTATCTTCGGCCTCTGTGTGATATGCCAGCCTGCAACCCCCCCCCCCCAGCCTGCTCTGCAGCAGGACTTTAAACAGCAAAAACACTCATTGCCCCTGTAAATCCCACAACTTTGACCAACTAAAACCAGAGAGGAGACTGGCCGTTTCTGATGTTTACAGTAGAAAAAAGAGGGAGAGAGAGGGGAAATATATTGCTCAGTTGTATAGCAACTGTGGTACAATAGGCCGGAGCTGACTGCTTAGATAGCCAGAAGCACAGCAGGCGGTGATGGTAATACTGCTGTGTTGACATTAGCCAAGGTGGGAACGCGTCGCCGTTGCGTCGCACTTCTATTGTTGGCCAATTAATGCTTAATTAGGAAGCTCGCATCAGTCGGCGGCAGGGTCGTTAAGAGAGACGTCGAACAAATGTTACCTTTACGGATGCTAATCGAGCTGCTGTTTTTTAATTTATTTCACTTTCATTTTTTTCCCTCTTCCCTTTTTTTTGTCCTTGCGCCGCCAAGCGTACGGAGGGAGGCATCCATCTCGAGCTGTATGTGGGTGCTAGAGGGCTGAACTTTCTCTCGCCCGCCGCTGCTGCTCATTTTGTCTCTTTGTCCGTCTTCTTTCCTTTTTTTATTTACAACGCAGCTCCGATCTGGTTTATTATGTGCTCCCGGTTGTTATTTGGAGATGGATCTGCCACGCCACTGTGCTGTCACACTCCAACCTATGGATGGAGGCTGGGAGGGGCAAGGAGGCAGGGACGGATGTCTGGGTTTGGGGGTGGGGGGGTACAATAATTGGAGAAACGGTTGTGCGTGCTTGTGTGTGTGTGTCTGTGTATAAAGGGGGGTGGAGGGGGGTTAAGGCTTAGTTGGGGGAGAGCCAGGGAGAAGGAGAGCATGCAGTGTGCAGCTGGAAGAGGCAGAGATGAGCGGAGGCGTGAAATTGGCAATGCACCGTCCACAACCCACAGCCCCCTCCCAATCTCAGCCTACCGCCTGCTTGCCCCCCTCCGCCCCGTTCCACCGCGGAAGGGACCACGCTTCATGTGTGTGCATGAGTATTTGTGTGTGTGTGTGTGTGTGTGTGCGCGCTCCAATAAGCCACGTATGACACGTCGGGTTGGTATGCCCAAGTGATGCATTCTCTTGCTCCCTCCCCTTCGTTGACACACACACACACACACATCCAAACCTCCCTGCCTGCCCCTCCTACAGAGTGGTCATAACTCACCTTAATTGTTTTCCGTAGGTGGTGCTCGGACGCAGAGTGCGTGGTGAAATGTAGTTGGGACTGTGCGAGAGCGGTAATGGGAGTGAGGGCAGGACACTAGAAGGAAGGAAACGACCGACCTGCTGGCCTCTGAAGACACACATTATGCGTTTAGGGTGGACACACACGTACACACAGTGTAAGGGTGGCACGTGCACAAACACACGCCATGCAAACCCCTGATCACAAGGTCAAACGCACACACATGGAGCACTTTTACGTATATCTGCATTAATTATTAGTTGTGAATGAAGGTGTGTATGACACTTATTGCAGCCCTTTTCCTTTAAACCTGAGATTTTTGCATATGCTGGGGACCTTGAGACGTCAAAGTCCGGAATGCACAATGTAAATACTAATAATCCACATTGATGCATCCACATTGCCTGTAGGATTTCCCCTCAGACACAGCCACACCTCCAAAGGTGGTTGCACACGTGCACTACTCCGGACAGCCTTTTTAATCCGTGTCATAGTAAATACAGGCTCTGGGTCTGAGGTTGGGTGGCATGATAAGCTCATCTGTCCAGTGAGAAAGTTTTCTCTGCTACAGTGTCGACTGTTCTCATGTAATTAAAACAGCGGGCGCAACAAGGACCTGAAAGTCCTCCATTGTCACTCACACATCAGCAGCTAACCTGGACAACCTGCATTTGGGTTGACACACGACAGAGACGGTCAGTACGACGCTAATGAACTGCGCCAGCAGGACGGATTATGTGGCATTTAACTAAACATGTCCATAGGAAGAGGATGAGGAACAACAAGAAGTCCCCCTCCTGAATCACCTCGATAAGAGTAGATTGTATTCAATTCCTCCCTCTCCATCTACTTTGCATTGTGTGAAGGTACCTCTGTGTCACAGACCAACAAAATGCATAAAAAGCTGCCGTCTGGTGGGATGGACCTCCAACAATGTGCTTAGCTCTTTAAACCAATTCAGTCCTTGTTTTCCAACCAACGTTAATCTGGCATGTTTTAATTGTGTGACAGCATTTACGAAATTAACACAGTTAGAAAGTATTTTTTTCCTTTTTGCAGATGAGCTTGATGACTGAGATGAGGGAGTAGGGAGTAAACGAGTATGCGATTTCAGACACAACTTGAGTCTTTGGTCAGATTTCAGGAGTTTCTGCGAAGTAAATACAGAAATCTTCCTAAAATTGTCCTTCTTACTATATGTGTTTGTGTGAAATACGTTTTAAAACTTGTATGTATGTTGTATATATGGTTTTGAATGTCTGCATGCGTCTACAATGGATACTCACAATCTGTATGTGTGAATGTATAATGAAGTCTGTTAATAGGGCATCATCCGCCCTTACATCGCTAACCTTTTTCTGGGGGGGGTTTCCATCAGACAAGGCCTGGTAATGAGAGGCCAATTGACTCCACAAAGAAGAGAGCAAACCTTTCCATTGTTACGTCTTCTTCCACCCTCGTCCAACCCTCCTCGTCGGTCAAAAGCAGGAATTTCATTCCAGCCAGGCCCTACTCCACACCATCAATTTGTCTCCTCACACCCGCGCCCTCCCTCCTTCCTTCTCCTCTCTACCTCCTTTCTCCAATGCCTCCACCTCCTTCCCTTTGCATGTCTCCCTCTCTCCATCCATCTCTGTGCCTGTCACTCGCTCTCCCTCTCTCTCTCTCTCTCTCCCTTCGGCCTGTCTCTCTCTCTTTGCCTCTCGCAAGGTGATGGAGGCGGGTGTGTGTGGGTCTCAGAGAGCACGCCTCAGGGATTATACAGCTCGCTCGCATGAAAGATTCATGATGCCGGAATTGAGTGTGTGTGTGTGTGTGTGTGTGTGTGTGTGTGTGTGTGTGTGTGTGTGTGTGTGTGTGTGTGTGTGTGTGTGTGTGTGTGTGTACCTCGTGCTCCGGCACGACTGGAAAAGGGGAACAGAGAGAGAGACAGAGGGAAAAGGAAAGAGGGGGGGGGTGAAGAGTACAGAGTGAGACAAATTGACGGCGCACAGCAAGGCTTGCTCTCCAGGCTGCGATTATACCACCGGCTCTTTTTTTGCCCCCACTTTCAGACGCCATCTTGGTCAGGCCCAGAAGTTAGCGATTACAAAAGTCTGAAGAACAAGTGTGTGAATGTTTTAAATAAACTGAAGTCTCGATACTTTGGAGGAGGATTGATCTAAATTGACAGGCGCAGGGATGCCCTGTATTCACTACCAGCCAACTACCGCACACATTTCTCTAAAGAAAAATAACCAATATCATAAAGAAAGCTATCATGAAGACTTGTTGAAAAAGAAAAGGCCACTAAAGCCAAAATAGAATTGAATGAAGAATTCAAGACAGCAGTGTCCGAGGTAGAGACAAAAAAGGAGGCTTGGACGGCAATAACCGAGGTGATGATTGCTGTGTCCCCTGACACCAGAAATGCGGCTCAAGTAAAAAATAAATACATTTAAATGAAAGGAAAAAGGAATGAAAGGCCGAAGGAAACAGGTGGCTGAGAAGGACGAGGACAATTGGCAGAATGATTTGGAAAAAAAGACATTCGTAAGTGGGATAAAGAAATGAGAAAGGAATGGTGACACCAGGCATCACCCAATCAATCCTTTCATAAACATCATTTTCACCGCAGCCAAAGAGTTGAATCAAAGATTTATTCGATAAAAACTCAATGTATGCTTTGAAATAAATGATGAATTTAAATTAACAATAAAGGGTGTTCAATATGTAATATTAATGCCTTTTTAATGAAAGCACTTTTAATGTGAAATGCATTTAGTCTACAGGTATGTGATTGTGCTTGGGAATGTATTAAGACACTTAACAGTAATTACGGATTCATTGTTTAAAGTTTCTGAATTGGTAACTCTAACTTGCCTGTAGGTGTGTGAGTGTGAATGGTTGTGTGTCTCTGCGTTAGCCCTGTGATTGGCTGGCACCAGTCCAGAGTGTAGCCTGTCTCTTGCCTGAAGTCGGCTGGGATAGACTCCAGCCCCCCCTGTGGGCAGGATAAGCAGTGTGAAGATGGATGGATCTGGTCCAAAGTCTCACCTCTTTAGACTGGACTTGTGAAAAACCTGCTTAATGTATGTGTTTTAACCAGCCGGTGTGCATCCAAACTTCGCTTGCTTTGGTTACTACTTCTTAGAACTGAGTGGGTGTGCGTACCAGAAATAGCCCTGGAGTGTGGTCGTATTGTGGTGAGATAAGATACCATTCAGAAGTCTAATTTGAGTCACGCGTCCGGGAGTTTGAGCCGCCATCAGACACAAGAACACTACACAGTGGCTTATGGTGCCATGGATGGCACCCCCACCGTGCCGACCCACCGACATAAATGAGGGAGCTGTGTTTCTACGCAGGTCTGGACACTGATTACACGTAGAGGCTTGTGCCGCCAATGACCGCTCAGGACCTCGTTCCTGCACTATGTGTTGGACGTCTTGCCTCAGACAGACGCAGGGGTTCGGTTGTGCCTTTGGGCTTGTACATTGGGGAAAGGTTGTTGGTCACGAGTGCACAGCTCTAAGTGATCAATGAGGTTGGCAAACTTACCGCCTCTCACACTCTTAATCTATCTCTCTCTATTTAACTCCCTCCTTGCCAGATCCATGCCAGAGAGGACTGGCTGGCACCAGAATTAGTTCCGAGCTTGCTCAGCCAGAGAAAGTGTGTCACTGCCAAGTATCTATTGGTGCACGACTCGACAACTCTATTCATGTGCCTTCACCTTGGCTGTCTGTCTGCGAACAAAGGGACGGGAGGAGGAGGAGCGTTGGCGCTTGTGGGTGCACGCGTGTGCGTGTGTGTCATGTGTATGTGTTTATCTAACCTCCCAAGCCTGTTGCCCCCCTTTCCCTCGCCAGCAACTTCAAACACATTACATTATTGCTGCTTTTGATTGCATTTCAGATTAGAGAGCGCTGGTGGGGGAGCAGGAGAGTCAGATAGACAATGATAGAGAGAGAGAGAGAGAGAAATGATGGCCGAGGGAAAGGGATGGATGAGGATGAGAGATGTGGAACTCAGGGAAGAGAAGGGAAGGGCAGATCAAGGGGAGACAGACAGGGAAGATGAGAGAGAGTTTAAATGACAGACAGACACGAGAGAAGAGGGGAAACGGAAAATAAAATAAAAAAACAGAGAGGGAGAGCCTCTGGGGGAGCGTATTATACGGCCGTTACCCCCCCTCCGGTGCGGCAGAGTACCCACTATTCCTGTGACCTTGGAGGTCAGTTGGAGGAAAGCAGCATTAATCAAACTGACGCCCGGGCTGAGGCGGATGATGGCAGTGATGCTTACAACCCCCCCCCCATTTACCCACACCAAACAGTCACCCACCCACCCATCAACACCAGTAAACCCTGCACCACCTTTATTTGCATTCTCCCTCTACCCTCTTTTATTCTTTCGGTCTCCCGCTTCCGTTTTTATAGTTCTCATTCTTTCCGCCTCTCTTTCTTTTTTTTCCCATCATCCATCTCCCTCGTCTTCGCGTGCCCTGAGCCTACCCCGGCTCTCTGGATACAAACAGTGAATTAACCCATCTCCACCCTGTGTTAATGGACTTCTAAATACCAGCCCACGCCTGTGGACATGCCACCAACATTTGCATTGAATGTGGGATTGAGTCAGTTGCCTCCCAGCCACTCGCAAGAGCGTAGATATCGATTTGCTTGTTTTGCTCTCTGCGTTTGTGCATATTTTCGCTGAAAAGCCCGGTGGCGATTCAGATTGTCATGTTCGTGCAAATGCGTGTGTGTATGTAATGAATGTGCAGGGATATGTGAACAGAAATGAGGGGACTCTTTCTAATGTCAAACATGCAAGTAAATGCAAAAGCAATCATTGTTTGTTACAGCAAGCCACAGTTTTGACCTTAAGTCAGCAGTGAAGTAACTCATTTTTTAAACTTTTTAAAAACAATTGCTGAAAATAAATCTCATCCATACAGCAACAATGGGACTTATTTGGCCCAAAATGGACAGCTTTAACGCTCCACCCTGCCAGACAGACAGCCAGTGAAAATTCTCCAGGCAAGTGTGTACATGTGGTAGTTCTGTGTGTCAGTCAATGCAAGCCAATCAATACACCCAGGGCCTTTACTGGATCAGGTGTGAGAGAGGGAGAGGGGGAGTGTGTGTGTGTGTGTGTGTGTGTGTGTGTGTGTGTGTGTGTGTGTGTGTGTGTGTGTGTGTGTGTGTGTGTGTGTGTGTGTGTTTGGGATGGAGGTTGTTAAAGGAGGCCGGGTTAATCTGTGACTGCTCGTCTGCGCTGATGATAGTATTGATCTGGTGAAGATCATCTGAAGGTCAGGATATGTTGTCTCTCTTCGGAGCGCCTTGATGTTAATGCACTGTCTGTCCTTTCCCTGCTGGTTAATAACGGCAAATACCACTTCATTTCTAATAGAAACATCAAATATAACAGCCGAGGGAGCATCCAGACAGAAAAGGTTTTAGAATTTAGAGTTCAGACGGTCAGCGTTTGAAAGGATGGGAAAGTAGAAGAATTTATTCACAGCATCATTATGAGCAGCTTCTATAGCAAACAGAGATGCTGTGACGTTGGCCTTTTTTGATTGACACCTCCACTACCTTCAGTCTCTCTGTGTGTCATTATCATCATTTCAGAATGCTGAAACAGAAACTAGGCTTGTTAGCACTTAATTATTCGTTTAAATCTATAAAGGCAATCAATTAAGCTTAAGTGTGCAATAAATCTGATTAACCAGTCAGTTCCCAAAACACCATAAAATCCACGCAGGTCTTATACCCTGGTAATGAGTTTGCAAGTGAGGAGGGGGAAGGGGGCCAATAAGTGTGGGTGCTCACCGACAAACACACACACACACACACACACGCACACAAACCACTATTGTGTTTTTTACCTTTTTTTCAGGGTAATAATTTGACATATTAGCATTTGGGGATGAAAGATAAGCAGGGCTTAATGTATGCTAATATTAAGGTCTGCGACTTGTAACAAAAATAAAGCGAGGTCATCAGGAAAAGGCGCCGCTCTAATTAATAGATGAATTCATTACAAAAACAATGACTCAGTTTAAAAACCCACTCATTAACAAGATAAGGGTTTGAAATGAAACGTTAATGTGTTGACAATGAGAGCGACTACATTCAACCTTGGGATGCCGTTAGTGCAGCGTGTCTGTGCCTCTGATTGGGAGAATCTGCCCCCCCCCCCCCCTCCCTCCAGCCACCGCTGTATCATTCCTCATTATTCTTTGACACATTCCCTCGCCGTCTCTCCGCCTCCCTCCCTCTCATCCAGCGTCCCTCCGTCCCTCCCCCCTTCGCTGGCCTTTTACCTGCTCGCTCGCCTCGGGGGAAATTACCACAGCTCAGAAACGCTGTCCTATACTGCAACGCTCCACTCTGCCCTGCCTGCCTCCACGGCACACACAAACACACACACACACAAACGCACAAACTGTGGACATGTGCTCACTGTTTCTTCATGCTATTGTCCTCCTCCCTACAATGCATTAATACTATTCAGAGGCACAGCAGTACAGGGAGGATTATATTATATTATCTGGCATGTTGTTACCAAGGTCTGCCTTGGATTTGTATGCAGGACTTTGTACACGCAGGCGTGTGGGTTTTAGTGCAGCGTGCATGCACTCATTTCTCCGTATAATGGCTTTTATGTGTCGGACCTCTTCTGTTTAGGGTAATTCTTAATGAGAGTTAATGAAAAGGATCTCTGCGCCTCTTAAGGATTACCGTGCCGTCAGCTACTTGCAGTCTGTCCTCATTTCTCAATGCAACAGCGCAGACCTTGGAGATGAGCAGCTCATGCGGCTTTTAAACCACTCTTTGCTGTTATTTAATGGATAGGCCCTTCAATTACCACTGCTAATCAGAGTGAGGAAAAAAATTTGCTCACAGCTCTAACTTGCCAGGCTTTCAAGTAGCGGGAACACTTCTCTTCTTTCATGTGCTGATAGTAGCTGCATTCATTTGACTCCCTGCTCAGTCCGAATCATCATCATGACGGTCCCTTTGCATATGTCAAGTCATCCCTTTGGAAATGTCACTTTGAGCGAGGCAGCAGTGGCTCGCTGTCTAAATTTTGTTTACTCACATGAATTGAGTACAGATTGTGAGGCCTGCTTATAATCAATACCATAATACTGCCCCCCCCCCTCCTCCCACGACTCATCAGTCATTCTGCATCACACAGCAAACTTATCATCGTCTTCTTCTTCCTCAAGAATGCATTCTCACTGGGGAATGAGGATTTAAAGCGAGATCTGCTTTTGGATTCAAAGCTGTCATGAACTTTTTGGCAACCCCTCAGATCATGTTTGTCTGGTTAATTCCACAAGATTAAATGTTAAGCATTTGGGTGGCGCTTTGTTTTTCAAGCGTCAGGCAAAAAACATACTCAAAATTCATTCGATGATCCCATAAATTCATCCAGTCTGTCGTGAACTATGGAATTTATTTTGACTGTTGAAGCAAATATGTAAAGGCTGTTGGGATTTTTTTTGGATGCAATTTGTCTGATGTGTCTGCCTTTCATGAATCAGTGAGATGAATGCTCCTGGATGGACTTACTTTCTCTAATGGGAAACATGTTTAAATGACAAAAATGTAGACACGGAGCACACGCATTAAATATGCATGTGACACGCAAGCGTGCATGTGTGCACAGGCAACGTGAGATTGAAGCCAGCGCGTGCGGTTCTAATAAGAACGGGCGGTTTTGGTGTGTGCACATGCATTCTTGTGTGGGTGCGCATTTGTGGCAGACTCCGGCGGCAGGCTGGAAATGAAAACCGCATGCGTAACGCGGCTTATGATTGGACTGGAATTAAAACAAAAAGTCACAGGAGTGCACTGAGAGGGGAAATACAAGGAGAGGAGAAAGAGAAAGCGGGAGGAGGAGGAGGAGGAGGAGGAGGAGAAGTGTATTGTGTGAGAAGGGAAGGAGTGAGCGGATGCTGCAGTCCGACGGTTTCTGTCTGGGCTGCTTCTTATCAGAATGTCAGAGCGGACCTCTCCCAGGCTCGCGTCTGTCAGCAGTCTGCTTAAATGTGAAAGCAATTGGGGAAATTGGTAGAGTCAAAGACATATCTTAAAATAAGCTGTGATGACCCGGAGAGTGGCTGTGCAGAAGGAAGTGTGTGTGTGTGTGTGTGTGTGTGTGTGTGTGTGTGTGTGTGTGTGTGTGTGTGTGCGAACACTCGCGCGAACACATGTCTGCACGCAGAAATGTTCTCTCTCTCTCTCTCTCTTTCTCACATGCATACTCTCCCTCTCTTTTCATGTAGTTTTTCTTCTCACCAACATTAACGCGCGCAGACGTGCACCGGCGTAGCCTTTGATGGGTAAAATCATGTCAAACCAACAAGTCTCGGCCGTCCTTTGCAGTGCACAGATTTCCATCGTCATCTTTGATAGCTCTACATTTAGACAAATGATGCCACTTTAGACCCCGGGCTGAAGCCTCGAGTGGCCCATTCGTTCGGAGCCCGCACGGAACACAATTAACTGAGATGGCATGAATGAAAAGCAAATATCTGCATACAATTGCACAGTCTGTGATCTGCATAGACCTAAACATCCCTTCAGGCAATTCTCAAGGCATTCCCCTCTCCTCTCACCTCTTTTAACCCGGAGTATGCAACATCTGCTTTCGCCATTCAATCAGAGCTTGCTATTTCATTGGCTCTGGGCATCTCGCCTTGAAAGGGAGAGAGCAAGGGAGAGGGAGAGAAAAAGTTTTGAGCCAGGGCCCCTGGCTTTCTCATTAGCAGTCTTTCCCAGTGATGTATAGTGGCCAAGAGCTTTGGTGAGAGAGTTCTCACTGGTCAGACTTCCCCTTTGTGGGCTGCAGCCTTGACCCCACCTCACTGTGTGTGTTGTCTGTGCACAGAGCGGACATTTCCATGAGAAAGGGAAGCAGAGAAAGGACAGGGGCCGCGTTTTCTTTCTGCGAGAAGGCTGCAGACGCGGGTCTGTGGGTGCGTGGGCGACGGCCTCATCTATCATGCAGCGAACGGCCTGGAATGATCGGCACATGTCTCAGGACGTCACGTGATCAAGTCATTCCTGACAAAGGCTATCTCGGGTGGAGAAAACATTTGAGAATGCTAAGTAAAGTTCCCCAATGTCATTTTAAACCGCTTGTAGACTTTCACGACTCGTCTATTTCTGTGTCTTTCTTGCATGTTTTTTTTTATTTTGAGTACATTCTACCCGGACGAATTCCACAACAGCGCCCCATTTCGTTCTTCTCTGAAGCTCCCACAATTGGCTGCGTGCTTCAGCCACAACCTTGGAAACATGAGCAGCCCCCGTCCGTCCATCCTCTTTGGACGCTGGCAAACGGAGAGGGGCGGGGGGGGGGGGGGGGGGGGGTTGGAGTCCGCCTCCGCCGTTTTGGTTGGTCGGGAGTGACGTGTGTGGGCGGCACTTCCTGGTCTGCGTGCTCCCCGGGAGGAGGAGAGCGGAGACTGCGGCGTCGTTAGTTTGAACAAAATGGCTGCGAGGACACTGTCAACGAGAGCTCACTGAACGCCCACCATGGCCGTCCGCTGCGCTGTCTGGATCCTCACAGAATGTATTTCCCCGGAGTCGTTTCTCACTCTGCATCATTCGCGGTAGCCAGCCCGTCGCTAGTCGTCCAGCTGGCGACCTAAACAACAACAACAACAGAAAAAACACATTTATTTTGCACTTTAAAACAAGTTGGCTGACGGCTGTTGGCTTGCTCTTTTGACGCGAGAAGTCATCGGCGATTTTTTTTTCTTTTTTTTTAACGGAAAAAAACGCCCGATTTTTCGGTCGACGGGTATCGACGTTAACCGGCTACACGCCAGCTCGCGACATTTTGCTGCTTTTTTAAAAGTCATTTTTATTCGTGCTTTTGTTTTTGTTGTCAGTGGCGTTTCGTCCGCCTCCCCACCCCTCCTCTCCCACGCATTGTATCGTGACGCTTCTAACAGTAAACACTATATCGTTTTTTAAAAGTAATTTCACGGGATATTTTTTTTTTTGGGGAGGGTTTGTTTTGCTGAAAACATAACATTACCGTACCTGCTGTGTGGCCGCTGTTTACCTCGCTGTCTGCCAAGTCGGACTCGAACTGCGACTGAATCTGCGCTCCATCTCTTTACGGGTAACTTCTAGAAAGAAGACTTTGGACGACGCTTTTCTGCCTATTTTGTTGTTAGTTTTTTTTTTCCTGCCGTGAACCGACTCTACACCGAAAGCGGCCAACAACTGTGCTTAACGCAAAGGTAAGCCTCCAACACGTAGCTTCTTTTTTATTTTCTCCTGTGATGCCGATATTAGTGTTCAGAGGAAAATTGTCCAAAAGCTAGTTTCGTTGCGAATATCAAATACAAAAACAAAACACTAATCCATCTTGGCGTCGCGTCGCATTGTTTTCACCGTGCGACGCGAACAGCACGGCAATCAATGTCATCAAAGCGCCCTGCCACACATGACCGGTGCTTATCTGATACCCCGTTTCTCCACAGTATTCCTATTATAGGTGGCATGCTCTCATTGTGTGGGTTGGAGACGGACCGTGTGTGTGTGTGTGTGTGTGTGTGTGTGTGTGTGTGTGTGTGTGTGTGTGTGTGTGTGTGTGTGTGTGTGTGTCAATGTGTTTTTGAGAGGCGTCCCCTGCAAAGGAAAAAAGAAAAGAGCAAAACAACAGATTTGATCCCAAGTGTTCTCCCATGCGCTGCTTCTGGACGCTTGCGATGGGCCGATGCAGTGTTGTTTGTGTTGACTCGACATGGACGTGTTGGAAACTTTTCTGTTATATCATCGCTTTTCTGGACTGGAGTACACACACTCACACACACTATATGTACATGTGAGCGTGTGATGTGATGGTTTCTCTAGCCGACTGAGAGAATTGCATCGCCCCCTCTCCCAATCTTTCTGCAGTAATCAGGAGGTAATGAGTCTTTTAAAAAAAAAAAAGTAATCTATCATTCATAGCCTGCGCAGAGTGTGGTTGTGTGTTGTGCTCTGCACGCAGAGGCTGCGGTGTTCCCTCAGTGTGACACCCCCCTCCCCCCATCGTTCCCCTGTCACTGCTCTCTGGGTTGGTTCTGTATCTGTAGCGCTGTCGCATCCTGTATCTTTGCACACTGTTGTACATTCTCCACTCTCCTTTTTACAAGTACACTATTAAAGATCCCCGGCTTGGTGAGCAAACCCGGTAATACTGATTGAACTGTCTCCTTCCACACACCCCTCTTTCTACACGCTGTCCCCAGGCACTGGAGTATAGCTTTTAATATCTCCTACGCATGTCTTAATTGAAGTACATCATTTCCCTTTTACAACCCCCCCCCCCCCCCCCCCCCCCCAACCCCCTCTTCTCTCTGTCACCACGGTCTTATCTCCATCGTTACCCACCAGCAAGGTGTTGAAATAAGAAATGCTTGTCGAGTTGTCGCGGCGGCACAGGCAGCTGCAGTGAGCTGGTGGGTCTGTTTGGGGCACTTGCAGTACGCTCCCATTGGGGTGCCTGAAGCCGTGCCTGTTCCTGCCTATGTCTCGGGATGTAGGCGCACAGTGTGTGTGGGTCCGGATCGGCCGACGAATACGCACGTGGAATGCCGGCGTTTTATGGAGTTTACAACCCTTTTCGGGTGAACCGCAGTTGGTCAATGCGCTGCAGTTGCTCAGGTTGACTACCCAGCTGGGGCTGACCACATACACACAGGGTCAGGGGGTCCCCCTCCCTCCCCATGGACACAACTGTCTGTCCAAACGTCTGAAGAGGACGAAATAAGGGGATGACAGTGAAAGTGAAACCCAAACCCTGGTGAGAGGAGAGTCAGATAGACCGCAGAAGTAGCCACTCAGCTGGGCTCCCACTTCCCTGGTTGTAACCATGTAATCGCTATAACTAGCACTGCCGCCCCAGCAGGGGGTTAATCTGCAGGGCACCATACCGTGTGTGGGTGTGTGTGCATTAGGTCATCGTTACTGAGAGGGGTTACCCTAGAAGCGGGATGGGTTGCACTTTACAATGAAGATGAAGGCAGTGCTTCAATTGCTAGACCTTCTTAACAATGTTTTGTCTTTGTCTACAGAGCGGTATGAGAACAACAAAAAGCTTGGCTTTGATACCTATTTGGTTTTGAGGGGAATGCAGACATTTCCCGTCGGGGGGACATGGGGTAGCGCTGAGAGGCCGAGGGGGGGGAGGCATGGAATGTCAGTGAACGCTCGCCAACGACTGCAAATCCAAACACAAATTGCACAGAGCTATATGAATTCTCTCTGTCTATAATTGGTTCTTGCTCGGAGCCCCAAAATGAGAAATCCAGCCCCTCACAGGGGGCCAGAATAACATTACTTCTTGTGCCATTTTGGCAGCACCCTCTCATGTAAAACCCATAGTCCACATTGGCTCCGGATCCGACCCGTCTGTAGGCTGTTGGCATCTAGACATTGTTTGTGATTAGAGTGTATTGTTACAAAGCCACAAGGATCAACCCTCCACCCCCACGGCTCCTTATCGCCGAGGAGACAGCGTCATCCTTCTCAAAGGAAACCGAAAGCCTCCTCGCCAAAACCTGTACGGACAAAACATGGCCGGCCCAGTGGTCAGGATGCCGTTCTTAAACTGGTTCCCACTATGGGACGAGAGGGACGAGGCTGCTTGTCTCATGTCCCTGTATCGCCCATAAACAGTGCTGGGGACGTGTCGTTTGTGCTCTGCTAACCCTTCCTTAGTTGTGCTCTGGTGTTGTCAATCCGACCACGATTAGCCCAGGTATGTCCACGCATTATGTGGCTTATCAAACAGCTGGCACAGTCCTGATAGGTGCCGCGCTTAACACTGCCGTAGTAGTAGTAGTAGTGTTGGAGAGGGGGGGTTGTTGACACTATAATCAGTTTGATTCAATGGGAGGCCGTCAAATGCTGTTGCCTTTTTCCTCTTCAGTCTGGATGGCTATTTTGCGGGGGGGGGGTTGTGTGTATTTAGACTGTGGTGGGGATAGTGACCATAGGCAGCAAAGAAGCCAGATGTGGTAGTAGTACCCTCACTCGGTTGGACACCGCCCTAAAAGCCTAACCGTGCCAATCTCTCATTAATAATTCCACGTGCTTTCTTGACTGCGAAGGGGTTCGTTTTTTGTTGTTGTTGCATTTTCGCCTGTGTGTCTGTGCACGGTTTACACAACCCGGCTGCTCCCTCTAATCAGCTTTGGAATGAGACGGTGATCTCGCATTATGATAGTCATAATCTTCTCTGCAGAAGTAGACGCTGCCAAGTGTGTCGGAGGGGGCACTGCATTCCTTGTTGATTGATCATATAAATGCTCGGTTCTTCAGAGGACGCTCTGAACTATCGCTTTGGTCACCAGGTAGGAGCTTGTGACCAGTAGTCCTGTGCTCGGGTTTTGGCACACAAGAGCTTTTGGGGGAGTTTTGGCCAATGAGCGTTGGGCTTCTGGACACGTCTTCTTGTCCGACCTATGTTCCACCGAAGGGGGCGGAGCTGAAGGGGGCCCACTGAGGGTAAACGCGGCCGGGGATGGAATTAGTGGAGGGAGGGTGGGGGTGCCAGGCTGAAGCCTGTGAGTCTTGGCTGGAGTCCAGGGGAGTGTTCAATGTGCCCGAGGTCCAGTGCCCCCCCCCCCCGTTCACACACCCTCTTTCCCTCCCCGATGCTTCATGCTGGCTAATTGGAGGGACGTGGAGAGGGGGGAGACGGGCCGTCACGTGGAGGATCACAGAGAGTATGCAGGGATACAGTGCTCCCCTTCTTCTCGCTCCAAAGTGACCTCAGACGGCCGAGCTCGTTATGTAAAAGGCCTCCGGCCCCCACAGCGCTCCCAACGCCTTCTGTTTCCGTCTGTGTCAACAGCGCTAGCAGCACTCTGCTCGCTCCTATGGCCAGACCCTGGCTAGTAAGCTCAGATCACTTGTATTTTTTATTTTTTTGCAGTATTGGCAATGTTCGTTTCCTTCAAAGGGTTTTCATTCAGTTTGTGTGCGGAAGAACGTTTTAATCCCGTATCTGGAAATGGCCTCGTTGAGGAAGGGTTAAGACAAGTGTGAAGGCTAATTTATGTTGATTAAGGCACAATATCTGAGGCCACTCACGAATACATCAAGAAAGCTGTCGGCCCGACTCGTCGTCATATTGTACCTTTACTTCCAAATTTGCTCTGGTGTTATTGTCTGTATTCTAAGAACCACGTCATGAGCTACAATGCACATCTGCAGGATACAACAAATGAGCGGGAAGATCTCGCCATGCCTGTCCTCAATGGTACGATCAAACAAACTAAGCCAATGTTGCTCAGTACGCCAATGTATCCTTGCTAGCTCTCTACCCTCCGCTTCCAACCGTCGCCCTGCTTTTTCACGTCCTCGCCGTTCTCCTCCGAGTCAGTGTTATTGCTTTTGCCGTTGACAGCCAGGGATTTGTTGATTTGTTTATGTAGGTCTATATGTTAAACTGCAGCCTGATATACTGTCGGCTGTTTGTTGATTCACAAACAGCCAGAGAGCCAAAGCCCTCGCTGGTCAAATTCAAAGCTCAACGCATGAGTTTAAATGAAGAGGTTCTCATTTTTGGTCCGGGGTTAAAAACTAAGAGGAACTTGAGGTAAATTATTCTATTAGCCAACAGCACTTCATAACTATCTAGGGAGTCACCTCACAGCCTCCGAGCTGCTCGACGGAATATGTGCGTTTGTTTCAATCCAAAGAGTCAAACAAACGAGCGAAAGACACAGGCCAACGCAGACTGCGTCCACCTTTCCCCGTGAGCGCAAATCCGTCCCAAGAAAGGCCCCGCTCGGCTCTACGGCTTCTCCTTGAATCGTCGTTTGGCTTTGGCTGCGTTGCTGGCAGCGAGCGGGCCCACTCGGCCTCGTGCCTCACGCTGTTTTCCCCGTTTTAATGAGCTACTGTCGCGTTCAAAGTTTCATATCGACTCGGCAGAGGAAGCTCGGTGCTAATTTTCCAAAAGGCAAACCTCAAAGCTGTTATTTATAACGCAGCTCTGCCTCTCTCCCCGTCTGATCCTTTCGCTCCCTCTCGCTTTGTCCCCCCGTCTTCCTGCGTCGCCGCTCTGCTCCCGCCCGCTCCCCCTCGATTGGTCCCTCGTCTCCGCATTCCAGCAGCCAAGAATATCTCCGCCACGGCCCATTGAGCGGGTTTCCGGCCCCTTGTAGCATCAACCCGTGCCGTGCACATAACCACGATGCCCCCCCCCCCCCCCTCCACCCGGCGAACGCGTAGCTGGGGCACGAGGCCGGTGGCGGGGGCTCTGGGACGGAAACGTGCGCGCTGCAACAGTGCTATTCCTTGCCTGTCAACCATGGCATTTACTGGCCTCCCGCCCCATAGACTTAAATGCACACCTACACACATTTTGTTGGGGTACGGGTGAGGTCCGTGGCCTGAGTAAGGAGATAACCCCTGCAGGGCCTCGTGGCTTCGCTCAGGCCACAGGAATGGCCGGCAACACTCTGTTACCCCTCTTTTCTTTTTCTTGCACCTCTCTCTTCCGTTCTTTGTGTGATTGGTGTTGTGTCTGCGGCGCAGCTGCATGTCCCCCGCCCCCCTTCGAGTGCTCTCCCGGTGTCTCTCCCTCTTCCATTTGTCTCGCTCAGTCTTCACACTCCTCTTTCCCCCCCAACCCTCCTCCCCCCCACTATTCTACCCTGTGTAGTTTTCCCCCTTCACTTTCTCTGCATCTCTAGATACCAGCGACCAAGGTGCGCAGGTTTTTTCGGTACCTTTTTCTACCCCCCCCCCCCTCCACACGGCCGCCTATCTCTCGTTGTCTGAACCCCCCCCCCCCCTCCACCTAGCAAAATCCTCCGTTTCTCAAGTGAGGACTTCCTTTCGTTTCCCTCCCCTCTCTCCCTCCCTCCCTCCCTCTGTGTGTGCGCCCTGTCTGGTTCTTCGGTGGCTGTCGTTCTTAATTGGTGTTGCTCTGCGTCTGCTTTCATCCTCAGCCTTTTCCCATCTCCCTCTCCGCTGCATCCTTGGTAGAAAAAGACAGACATCAGACAGGCTGCCTCCTGGTTGTGCGTGTCGAGCTTCCACGTTTTTTTTTTTGTGCACGTTTGTGTTGTGAGTTTTCAGCCCCCTCGTTCCTGTACAGTGTGTTCTGGTTGTCATGCCTCCTTCTCTATAGCTCGAGCCGTATAGTCCCGGGATATGTGGCTGTTTTTGTGCAGCACAGGAAGAGAGGCTATACAGTGCCGCTCCTTCACAGTTTCCCGATTGTCCCAGTTTTGGGATGTTTTCATACTTGTCTGTATTCTAAAAAAAATAAATAAAATAAAAGCCAGGCTCAGACTACAGTAGTTTGGACCAGTCTCCCCCACTCAAAAGCCTGGGCTGTTAGCTTGGTTGTTGCCTTGTTCTAACCGTGTTATCTTCATGTGGGGGGGAGGGTTTCTGGTTTCTCCAAACTTAAACCACCTAAACATCTGATGCTTTTAATTGAAGCGAGCCTTTTAGTATTTGTGCTACAGTAAGCTAAAGGAAGGACCACCCGGCTACCTTTGCATCGTTACCCGTCTCTATTGGCCGCCACGCTGACTGACACACTATTGCTGTGTAGGTCAGGGACATCGGAACGGGACATATTTTGCCTAATTGTAGTGCCACGCTGCCAGTGAGGGTGAACCTGATGCACGGAGGACACCCCGGGGTCATTGCTGAGGGAGGGAGACCGGGGAAGGCAGGTAAGGTATATGTGTGCCAAAAGAGGTCAGGAGGGAAGCTAGGCCTCAGGAGACATCTGTGTTCTACCAGGCTGTTTTGTGTGTGTGTGTGTGTGTGTGTGTGTGTGTGTGTGTTATAAACACTTGAATATCATAATAATATAACACTTAGCCAGTAAATATCATGTGCGTCATGAATTCATTGGGATGGATGAACCACATTTGTCCATCAAAACTCTTAGGCTGGCTGACATAAATAGGGAATGGACCGTTATTAGGATGATCCACTGAATATGCACATTTTTGAAAGTGGCATTGATTTGAGACCACAGTCCTGTTTTAAAGATTAGTGCCCACTGCACTTAGGGAAGAGTAAACACACACATATTCTGTCCCACTGGTCCGGCTCATGCCTCTTTAGTAGTTCCCAGGAGCTGTCACCAATGCTGAGCCAAAGGAAAGACAGCCGCAAAAGTGGCACTGAGCTTCCGCGGCCCCCCGGGCCAGCTATCTATCTATCCATCTAGTTCGCCCACTAGAAAAAACTTTTGTGTTTCGTATTCTGTCAGTGTGCTTAAAGCCTGGTGTCCTTTCTGTCCCTCTAATCCTGTGCCTTTTTATCTTCCCGCCATTCCCTGCTGTCTTTGAACCAACTCTTCACACTGTTACTGCTCTGTCGTGGGCTTTGATTTATGTCTCTAACTCTTTTCTGTTCCTACGTCTCCATTGCATCGTTTCATTTTACAGTGTTTGACCATGAGTGAAAGTGTTTCTCAGAAGCACCTGCGATGATTCTTTTTTCTTTTAGGTTGATGATTGTGAATTGGAAAAGTTAATTTGTCTCTGAAGGGATTTAAAGTACAAGGCGCAAAAAGAACAGAACTTACACGTGGAATATGTCTTGTGTGATGGGAGAGTAATAGTAAAAAAGACGGAAGCAATGGACAGCGTTCATGTTTCATTCATAACTCCCTCTCTTTCCTTTCTGGGCAGCTGAGAGAAGCTAGCAACAGAAGAAAGAGAACCATTTGATGGAAGAAAAGCGAAAGAAAAAACAAGAAGAAAAGAAGACTGACGTCGCTCAGAAAAAGGTAATCGATGCACTTCTCCACACACAGCACACCAATTGAATGATCTTCACGTATTTCTTTTGACTCCACCGGCTGGCCCTTAAATATGCCACTTTTAGGAGTGTAAAACCTATTTAATCAATAGCTTTTTTATTCAAATCAACGACTGGCTTAAGCAGCAAAAACAACTTGACTAGCATTGTTTGTCGCATCAAGTCTGGAATGTGTCCCTGGTTTTAGATAAACAAAGATCCTGATTTCCTCCCCCCTCTCTTCTCTCCCTACAGGCCGCTGATCAGAAACCCAAAGGTGAGTGTCACAATAACACAACGCCCCCCCCCCCCATACCTTCCATCCACTGATCTGCATTAATAAGCTCTGGTTAACAACACGCTGACCTGTAAAGGCGCACACACACACACACACACACACACACACACACACTGTTGTGTAAGACTTTCTCATGCAAACATGTTATTTATGCACACAGTTCGTACTCCCGTACACAGATGGTCACACATGACGTGCACATGCATGCACAATTGTGCCGTTTGACTCTCAAACACACATGCTTACACACACACACACACACACACACACAGCAGAGCAAAAACAGCCTAGACTAACGCAGAGCGATGCGGAGAGACGCCCAGTGCGCCCGCAGCACCAGTCAGTGAAGCGTGAGTGTGGTTGGGGGGTGAGGGGTGAGGGGGGGGGGGCAGAGGGCGGAGGAAGAGCGGAATAAAAGAAGGACATGGCGTTTGGTTCAGATGCAGAGGTAGTGAATCCGAAAGGACGGCGTCCTTGCATGCCTCCGAAGTGTTAAGACGCTGAAATAGATCATAATAGACCACCGCCAGGAAACTCAGTTTTGGAATTCAGCGGTTTACAGAACAGCTGGAGTTGTTTCTGGTGTCCTCAGTTGCTTCTAGCTATGGAAAACGGTCACACCGAGCATCTTTCTGTGTTTACATTCGGATATATCAGTTCATTCATGCAAAACGCTGGAGATGAAAAAGAGGACAGAATGTGAGGTGGCTACCTCTAGCACCGCCTTGTGTGTGTCTGCCAGCGCCCGAGCACCCCCCCTCCCACGCAGTGCGAGCAACAGCTTGGCCATCTGGGTGTAGCTGCTGGGCCTTTTTAGCAGAGGTCACCGCGGCTCGCCTCGGACGATGACCCGTCTATTTAATTGCCCTCCCACGTGTGTGTCGCGTGGCCCCTCGTCCCAACTTCCAACGCCTCCACTCGCTTTGAGCATGCATCATAATGCCACTGCTCTTATGCTCGAGTGATTTAAGATGGAAATAAATTCTGTCTGGGCTTTATTATGATTCAGTCCCAAATAATTGTGCTGTATCTGAATACTTTTTTTAATTCATTTTTTATTGTGTAGAGCTTGAGTTTCTTTCGTATTTCTTTTTTTTACTGTTGGTTGCACAGGCCAGACAGCGTGGTTACATAGATTCGAATAACTGGCTTAGTCGGACTGAAAACAAATTATCCGTTTCATGTAAACACCTTTGTCCGACTGTGCGGTCCGACTACGATCCGATTAACACCCCTGGATAACTCGATCCAATCCAGTTGATAGTTCGACTATTGCGGCATGTAACGGTGAATCGGATAAGGAACTGGACTTTGCGTCTTTGCGCATGCTTGAGATCCCGACTGCGTCTTCTCTCCGTTATCAAGTCAGCCAATAGCGCCATTCGCATTCGCTGTGCTCCTATTAACATCATGCAAAGATAGTAGAGGGTTGTAGCTTCACCTTGCTCTCCGTTCGCCATATTTCTCGTAATGTTGATGTTGTTATTGTTTGTTGTTGGTAGTGGTGAAGCGGTCAAGCGGAAATGGCTGTATCACAACTCGTTGTAATGAAAACAGCGCCACCTATCGTATCGGATATGACATGCTTTCGGCCAATGGTTCGATTTATTCACTGTCATGTATATTGGGATAATAGCACTTGCCCCGAAAGATAGCATAGTCCGACTAAGCAAAGATTCGAATTATACCATCATGTAAACACACTCACTGTGGCTCTTTCTCCGGGAGCACACTGCCTCCTTGCTTACATTCACACCTGGAAGCGGCCTTTCACACCCACAGTCATCTCCGCTGCACTCGGAGCATGGCGGGGGTTTGAAGGCGTTGCTCGTCCTGACCTCTGAGAAATGGATGTTTAGTTGTTGTTGTCGGATGGTGGAAAACCCACATGGCCCAAATAAAAATGACCCACGTTGAGCTTGGGCACCTCAGCATGCAGCTCGGTGTGTGTTTGCCCTCATCTGTCTTGTGTTCAAACATGCTATTGCAGCAACAGTGCTGCATTTCTGTGGGCCAAGTGTCACTGGCCGGAGCTGCAAAGGAAATGTCGAGAGGGGAAATATGGCCTAGGGACAGGGGGCACAGCTGAGAGAGGGGGTGAGAGAGAGAGTGTCTCGGGGGCATTCCCGAGGCCACATAAAAGGGGAGAAATTAAGGGAGGCCAGAAGAAAGTAATGAAGCAGTGAGCGCTTCAGACGTGCGCCAAAAAGGGCCGTCGGTGTTGATGTGGAATAGGGCTAATGGCGTGGGCATTCGTTCTATGGGATGTTTAATCAGAGACAGCCAGGAAGGGACTGAGCTGGCTTTTCATCCGTGACACTAAATAATAGAGGTGTGTGTGTGTGTGTGTGTGTGTGTGTGTGTGTGTGTGTGTGTGCGTGCATCAAATATGCGGTGGTGATTTGTGTGCCTCCATCCATATCGGTGAATTTTGCCTACCTTATACACTCAGATATTCATAGACACATGCACATTGCACAACACTCCTCCACCCCGGCCCCCAAAACCTTTCTGTGCTTTCCTCTGCGCGGGTCTTCTTTGGGCATTTCGTTCATATGCATGAAAAATAAGATAAAGCTTTGCAGCGGAATGAACTCCTCTGCCCCCATTACGCATGCAGCTCCTCTGTATGCAGGGATCCAGGAGGCAGTGTCCTGCTGCCCCAGACCCCCCCCCCCCCCCCCCCGCCCCCTTCTCTCACACACACACACACACAGGCTGGACCCTATTACCTCAGAGGGATGCTGATTACTCGCCCCCAGCACACACGGAGCTTCACAATCCCCCCCATCCCCACCCCCACTGCAATCATAATCACTCGGAGTGACTGACCTGACAAAAACATGCACATGCCAAGACACACACACACACACACACACACACACACGCATATTTCCACACACAGAGGGAGTGGGTGAGTATCCGCCGAGCAACATTAAAACTGAATTTAGAGCCTTTTAATCTGCTACGTGAGCGAAGGAAATGCTCACAATCCCCGAATTGCAAGAGCAGTCATGTGTTTTTGTGTGTGAGACAGGGGTAGAAGGCCCCAATAAACGGTAAATGGACTGTACTTGTATGGCGCCTTTCTGTTCTTCTGACCAAGAGCTTGTGCACTAGATGTTACCATCCACCCATTAACAGCCATTCACACACTGATGACAGGAGCTCGCCCACAACTTCCCTCTGCCATGATGTGCTTCCACATCGGAGGAGAAACGCGCTTATGCTGCATTATGTTTGTCAAAGCGGCGAGGGGCGTCCACAAAAGACGAGAGTGCGTCGGGTAAATTCCGGATCGGATTAATTTGCAATTTCACATGCTATTAATTGCGTCAACACTTTTGAAAAGGGTATTTCATGAATCACAATCTAATTAGAGGCTAATTTGCTTTAGCATTCGGGCTGCTTTTCTTTTACGTTAACCTCAATTTATAAACACTCCATGAATTAATAGTGAATAGCTTGTGAATTACATCCTGTGGATTTATGACTGCCAGGCATGGTCCCCCCGCCCCCACCACCCTCCGCCCGGCAGACCCGGCGCTGCTCACCCGGCGTGCATGTCAAGTGTGCTAGTGAAGGATGGAGGGGGGCAGAGAGGGAGAGAGTGAAGGGAGCACAGACTCAAACAATGCAGCCCTAGTTGCGTGTTTGCCCCTCCCCCATCTGCTCCTCCCCCAACACTGGGCCGCTCCAAGTCAAATCTCAGGCTAGATTAGTAGGATGTAGCACGACAGATATGCATGAGAGTTCAGCTTGTGCTTTTAGGCAAAGGTATGGGGGGGGAACACACGCCTGCCCAAGGGGCCCCTCACACTCTTCCCTCTGACGGTTGAATTTGGCTCTGTGAGATCATTTTTCCGTGGATGCTTATAGTGCCCGTAAAATAAGTCCCAGTGGGGCCGCTGTGGGACGCTCCCGTTTGCCCAGCTTGTCCCCTGTGCTCTTTGTCCTCGGGGGCAGTGACTGTGGGAGACCACGTCTTCATCCCTCACCACAAGTCTTTTTTTAAAGACGCCCTTTCGTCAGGCAGCCGCTGTCCTCAGACACTGATGACCTCGGGGACGGAACCCTCAAACCGGCTTTTTAGGGCTAGAAAGGGGTTGTTGGGGCAACTCATAATCTTAACTGGACCGGAGGGGCACAGCTGAGTTGAGCAATCCAGAAAAGAGCCCAGCATTGAGAAAAAGGGGTGGGGGTGGGGAACTAATTAGTGAGAGGGGGAAAGAGGCGCGTTATGGGAAGAGGTCACAGGATGCACAGGAGGCGGGTCGCGAGGCAAAACGGAGGTGCGTAAGGCAACTGTCAGTCCCTATGGCAATGGGCCCTGTTATACGAAGGGAGAGGGGTGGGAAATGTTTGCCTTTTCTTATTCTGCGTGAGAGTGAGGCTGCTTCTGTTCTTCTCTTCTACTGACAGATGGGACCTCATAGAGCCCCCCCTCTTGACCCTCCCTCGTGCGCACATGCATTTTACCTCCTGTGACCAAAAATATATTATAGAAAAGCGCCGTGGTGAAAGAGACTATTGTCCCCAGTGTTATGGACCGCAGACCGGAGGTATGCGGGGTGCTGCGAGGTCTTCCCTTCATCTGTCTGTGTCCCAGATGAAGATGCAACGTTATTGGACCAAAACCCGATGGGCTCCTTTTTACTCATCGGCTAAAAGAAAACTCATTGCGCTGGTCATCCTACAGCACGTGTACCACTGTTGTACACAGAGAACATGCTGTATGCCGCTTCGCTACCGCTGAGCCTTTATTGGATCAAGTAATGCACCATTGTGTGGGGTAGATAGGCCTGTGTGGGTGTTGCCCCCCCCCCATTCTATAAACGTGTCTGCATAATAAAGTGACTCTGCAGACAATAGACAGAAGGGATGTGGGAACCTGCTCCGCCCGGCACTGGGCTCCCAGCGGCTCTTGTTCGATAACACATGGGCCCCACTGTCATGCCATATGGATTATTACCTCTATATCTGGTTGCCCCCCCCACACACACACAGCGCCCTCTCTTCATCTATGCTTACTCGCTCTCCATCCTCCCACGGTTGCTCTTGCCATTTGGTCTCTGTCTCCCTCATTGTGTGTAATTAACCATTTAAGTGTGAAGAAGGGCTATAATTAAAAGTTTGGCGCAAGGTTGCAGAGAGCACCTCCGCTGGAGGGGTTTCACCGGCTTTACAGCGCACTCCATCCAACATGTTAATTTAATTGGCTCTCCTTTTCAACTGCAATTAGCGGAACCAAGGCCACCACCACATTAAAGTCTAAATGTGGCTTTCACAGCACCGCCGCTCGAATAGGTCTGTTCTAACCTCGGCATTGATAAAAGGATTGTTTTCTGTCTCTGCATCATGTATCGGTTTTCTCATTGACATCGGTTAACTTTTCAGCGCTTTCGGTTATTCGTGACCCCTGCAGAAGAAGGAAAAAAAAAAGTCATTCGAAGAGCTATTCATGAAATGCATTTGTCATAAGCCGTCAATTAATAGTGCTAGAAGTATAATCCACCCGCAAGAAGGGCTTTAATAAGAGGACAAGTCCCTGTTAGTCTTCCAGTTGAAATGCACTGAGCTTGCAACTTTTCGCCGTGTGGATTTCATCATCAGTGGAAGCGGCAGCAGACGCTTCGCTTTCCTCATTTAATCGTTTACAGACGCAATTTTCATCCATGGGGTTTTCCTCACGTTGCTCTAATTTGTTCCCTTCGTCGTCTTTTTCTGCCCCCCCCCTCACACCTCCTTCAAAAGCACTTACCCATCCGTCGTGGATTAAGAAAGGATCTCTCCCCCTCAAAGTGATGAAGGCTGTCTCAGTTAATGTGTTTATGTTTGTTCGGTGTGTGTGTGCGTGCTTCCTTCTCAGGAGAACATTAATTCTCACTGATCCACTTGATAAATATGGGTGACGGCATAGATGGCCACACATTCCCCGATATTACAACAGCAGCTCTTGAATAATGAACGATGTCTCTTGGTTTTTTTTTGCTCACACAGAATATTCTTTTTAAACAGGTCAATGGTGTTTTATATGCATCACGACTATGTTAGAGTTGGATGTTATTGCTTGTGTGGGGGAAATTTAGATGTGGTCATCTGCAACCGGAGGCTACACCCTTGTTACTACAACAACAACTACACAGAGTGGAGGTTGCCGGTGAGCTCAGAGAATCGCGTGTGTGTTTCTGCGTTCATCTTCCTCCTCTAACTCTGGAAGATCCTTTTGTGTTTTCTTTGAATCAGGCCACCGGCGAAATGATTTCTTTTCTGCTCATGTGCGTAAGACCACCACTCTCCATTTAGTTGGACTTCTGCAGATGTCAGGACTTCTGTTTGAGCAGCGAGCTGCACCCAACAGTGTGACCTGCATCTTCAAGCCCCAGAACCCAGTTCTACTAGTTCTTCAAAGGATTTCAGGGTTCCTCACAAAATGTTTCTGAGTTGAAAAAAAGAGATGAAAGAAATGGAATAGGAGGCAAACACAGGGTGGAGAGATATACGGGGGGGGAGAGAGAGATGCAGCATCCCCCGGATGGAAAGGGGGCAGAGTGTATTCACCGGGCTGCTCTCTGATTGGCTGAGGCTGCGTCAGGCGGGCCGAGGTGGATTTAATCAGAGATGTGCGTCATCAGCTGTAGTTCCGAGCCAACAGCCAGCCCAGATACTGCTGGAGGGGGTGGGGGGGGTCTCTCTCATACATGTTTTATAAGTGGAGGCGCCCACGCGACAGCGAGTGTCAATACATCAATAGAAAAACAAGGTTTTGCCTTCAAATACTTTGCTTCATTTGTAGTTCTCTCGATGCCGAGGGCTTTTATTTTGGAACGTAGATTCTGTGTTTAGTGGCATATTGAAGTTCGCCCCCCCCCCTCCACCACTTTTGTGCGTCAGCGGTTCGGCAGGCGTCTGGATTTGTGTTGCGCTCGCTCGGAGGGACGAGCTGACCGAATACCTTCTGCGCTGCAATGTAGCAGGACCGTAGGAATAATTCAAACTTTAATCAAACAAACTATTTCCATGCCAATCGATTTACCTCTATTTCATGCTTTGAAGAAAACATCCCCTCCACACACACTCACTCACACACACAAACAACCTGAGCCGTCCTTGTCTCCGTCTCTCTCTCCATTTGTCTCTCTCCACCCCTCCCCCCCTCCCCTGGGTGAGGGCAGTCTCAGCTGCTGTGCTAGAGCAGCTATATCTATCGGGAGTGTAGAAAAACAACATGGTCATTTACCCGCGGAGCAGGAAACCGCGATCGGCGGCAGCTCGTAGGCCCCCCAGCCGTCCGGTAGTGGCCCGCTGGACGCGGGTCCCGCTCCTCCTGCGTGCATGCAGACAGACCCACGCCGTCCTGCTCTTCAGCTGTCCTCGGTGTTTCGCTTGCCAAGGGACACTTTGGCCAAGCTCGCCGGCAAGGTCCCGCTAATAATGACAGCTCCCGGGCTAACGCTCAATTAGACGGCCGGTCACGTCAAGAGTCCGGTTCAAGCCAAAACAGCAGGGAAAAGTGTGTGTGTGTGTGTGTGTGTTTGTGTGCTTAATGAAGGGGAGAAGAAGTGTCTCTACGCGTTTGTCCGTGTTCAGCCAGCAGAAAAAAAGCTTGACCTTTTCTATGAGTGCGTCCGGGCCGGTAACATATGTTGGACAAAAGGCTGCACGGAGCAGGTAACTCAACGGCACAGTCCACCCCAACGTGCAGTGCGTGCTAAAATAATCAATTATCAGCATCTGCTGGGTACTGTACACAAGAATGCACATACTTCAACTAGCGGGGTCACCATAATATAACTGGGCAATATCCGATATTATGATGGTACTGTGACTTGAGACGAGATGTTGTGTTGTCTTCTCCTGGTTTTAAAGGCTGAATTACACTAAAGGGATTTCCTAAGCTGACCACAATGTTGAAGCTGTATTTGCTTTATTTCACTTGGTGATGATTATTTATCAAAAATCTAATCTAATCTAAAGGAGTTGACTTGAAATGATGATGACTACAATATCCTTTTTTATTAAATATGAATACATGACATACCATGGCATTGATTAAACTGGACAGTCAAACTACTCCGTTCTTTTGTCAGTACTAACAAGTCAAAGACCATTTTGCTTCTAATTAAGGTGTAATAATGAGCCAGCGATTAACCCCTTGCTGCCTGCATGTCTCTCTCTGTCTCTGTGTGCTGTATCCATCCAGTGCCGGAGCCTGCTCCCACTAAGCCCAGTCCCGGCCCGCCCCACCACCTCCACCCCGCCAGCCCTACGCTGCCCCTCTCCTCCTCCTCCTCCTCCTCTTCTTCTGGCAATGGCAAACGCGCCTCCTGCAGTAGCCAACTCCCAACCCAGACTCCTCCTCTGCAGCAGTGCCAGTTGCCCTCTGCCAGTGCTCGCTACCCGCCCAGAGAGGTGCCCCCGCGCTTCCGCCAGCAGGAGCACAAGCAGCTACTAAAGAGAGGCCAGCCACTGCCCGCGGGAGCCCTCGGCGCGCTCACCCTCTCCTGTTCTTCTTCTTCTTCTTCCTCCTCCTCCTCTTCTACGAGTACCAGCAGCACTTCCCCAAACTCTGCTGTGTCCGCTGCGGGAAAACTCCACGCAGGTTTGTGTTAACACAGTGAAAGATGTTTGAAAAGAAAACATTGGCCCTGGATGCACTCTGTCACTTTGTTTTTGTTTGTTTTGTGGTGGCCATGTGCAAATTGTTTCACCCTCCAAACTTCAGTTGGATTTTTGTTATCATTTCAGTGCGTGTTTATTGAATACTTCACCCGGTGAGCTCATTAAGAGTCTGGCACTCTGCTTCCACCTTTGCTGCACCCACTTTACTTTTCCATAATTGTTTGAGACAAATCCCGCAGTAACATGCAGGAAATACTTGTATGCCACATTAACCTTCATTTCAGTTTTTCTTTTCACTTTGGCTCGGCACAGACACGGCGGTGTGCAGGGCCGCATGGACAGATTTACTGTAAGCATGATAAATTACGGTGATTGTAATTGCAGCTTACCGCCGCACCTTCACTTCCCGACAGTGTGAAATGATGTTGAGATACGACCCTTAAATGATGCGACCAGGCAGATTTAGTGTCTGAGCTGTTTTCAATTGGTCGCTTTGCTCTTCTTTCCACCCCTCCGACCTTCTCAACAAAATCTGATGGATGAATGTTCGTTTCCCACAGTGTTATTTGTGTCTGGCTTTGGATACAAGTGCTTCTAATGGTAACGCCAAATTCTTTCCAGGCTATGGAAAAATCTTGTTTGGATGTTTTTAGCTCATATCATAAGAACATTGTTATAGATCTTCACAGGACAACACACACACACACACACACACACACACACACACACACACACACACACACACTGTCAGAGCTCCATAGCCAGCGGTACTATTTTAATGAAGTCACTGGTGGCCGCTAAGATCACTGAGACTGAACCTGCCTCAAGGTGCCCCTTGTGTGGCTGCTTGTGTGCGTTTCTATGCACAGTGACGCATTGATAAAGGATAGCCATGGTTTATTTATTTAACGGCCATTACACTTCATGGACCACGCAGTGTTTCTTTTCACAGGGTGTTTTTCTAATCAATATTTCTTCTTTTTTGGGTGCATTCGTCCAAAGGGTTTTCCCTTTTTTGAAGAGCAATCGCAGCCATCTGCATAATGATGTGCACAGACCCGATGGTGCGCCTCGCGTCCTTCGTCTAGCGCAGGACGCAGTGACTTTGAAGACGTGGATTGAAGGATATCTCTGTATTGCGTTGTTTTTATGTGCGGGTTAGCAGGAGTCTGCTTGCATCTCTCCTGAGTTTCACTTCTCTCAGTCTATCTTCTTTTTTTTTTAATCACTGCTCCTCTGCTGCCTTTCATTACTGTCTAAAATCTTCCCGGGACGACACGGGTCGCTCCGTGAACAAATGTGCAGCAGCTCAGTTCTCTGAACTGCAGTCTGGTGAAGGGGTTCCCCGGCTGAGGGCTAGGCCCTAAATCTAGCTGCGGGCTCCACTCACTCAAGAGAAGCATGTCTTTTTAGATTTGAAAAGAACACGTATCTCTCATTTGGGCTTCAAGTCCAGCTGAGAGAATGGACCTATGATATCCCTATTATTGTCCCATTCCAGCAGTTGTCTTACTGTTCGGCCTTCCCCTGGGCGACCTGCTTTCCCAGGGGCCTCTGGGTACAACACAGCCCGTGGCGGTGTGGCCATTGGCTGGGTTCCCACCTTGTTTGCCTCTGGTTATTTTGTCTTGAGGGCTTCCCCACACAGCCGGCTGGATCCCGTCTGCTTCTCTAATAGCCTCCAGCCCGTCGCCCCGTTGATGCACATTTCGGCATGCATAATTCACAGAGAGGACGATGTAGTTTAACTTACTACTCTGCACTTCTGCACCTCCTCTGCTATATTTACATAAAACATGACTAATTTAGCAGTGAAAAAGCTTGTAAAAATAACACCAAATAAAACCACACCAGGTTTTTCTTTAGGCAGGCGGTGGTCGTCTTTGTAGCATCGGAAGGAACTGAAATGCAAAACTCCTCCTTGTATGTTTCGTTAGATAAGCCTGCGAGTACCGATGGAAAGTTTTCAGTGTAACTGAGAGTGAGGGGCGAACTCTGTCCTGGAGACATTTCTCTGACCTCTCTGGGACATTTCTCTGGCCTCTCTGGGGAGGTTACGGTGGCCCAGAGGAATGTGTTGAATGTTCCCTCGCACACTTTCACTCGCCCGTGCAAACACACAAACACATGTATGTGGATGTAGTGGCGCTGCAGCAGAAAGAACACACTAGTCTGACCTAGTTGTGTCCTCTCTGATCTGTGTCTGCCTTGCAGGCCAGCTGGCTGAGTTGAAAGGGTATGCAGGAGCACGCACGCTAGCGCACACACACACCCCTTTTATAGTTTATAAGCCGCTGCAGTAATATGAGTAGATATCCTTAGGTGGTTAAATACGCTTCCTTCCTTTGACCCATTTTCTGGGTGCTTTCCTCACATGTGGATCAGTAGTGACTGCTTTCCTTGGCCGTATTGAGTTTCAGTGTGTGTGATTTTATATCATCCTTGCTGCCCCCATCCACAAAGCCTGTATGGTTAACCCCCCCCGCCCCCCACACTCCTAATGCAAGTGTCTTTCCCACCACTCCCACGTAACCTCCGCTCTCCGAACCCTCATGTCATTGTCCCAAAAAGCAGACAGACAGACACCCCCCCCCCCCTCCCTCCGTCACACCCACCAGCCCAGTCTCTCCAGCTGACTGGGGACCATTAAGTAGTAGCAGCTAGCAGCCATCCAGACAAGCTCCCCAGTAGCAGGTGCTGGAGTGGTGGGGGGGGGGGTTCTCAAGACTGTGGGAACTGCGGCCCAACAGCTGTTTGTTGTACCCGCAGAAGGAGCACGCGGCCAGGCTCTCTGCTGGGTGCCGCCGAAACACTCTGCCCTTTCATTTGGGCCCTTTTGATCTGCAGCTAGCGCCGTTTGTTTTTTCTGAACACACATCTTGTTTAGCAGGGATGTGACGCAGTTTTGCTTTCCTATTGAAAAAAACCCCAAGATCTGTTAAACATATAATGTTCTAGTACCTTCTCACGGGCGCGTAGATCTGCCTCTTCAAGCATGGTACCATTAAGATGTAAAAAGAACCTCCCACTCAGATCGTGTATGTTTTTAAAATCATAATCACAAGAGCACTTGGCGCTAATGAAGCCGAGGAGGTATAGATTTGCGCCATGTGTGTGACACACACACACAGACACACAAGTGATAGAACCCTCTAGTGGGTTAATTAATCCAGGCTCTGTCAGGGAAACCGGAGAAGTCACCATGGTCTCGCTCTCTCCTGCTTTCTCTCTTCTCTTGGCAGCGGTAAACAGACGTGAATAATGAGCTTTTTAAACCCTCCTGTGACCATTTCCTCAGTCTTTCTTTTCCTCTCTGCTTCCGGAAAAACAAGTACGCCGTCTTTGATTGGGGAGGGGGGCGTAAAGCATCCCTCAAAGGGGAGACGGAGAGGGTCTATTTGGGGACAAAAGGCTCCTAAACGTCCCCTCCCGCTCTCGTCTCGGTCTTACGTCACCGCATGTTCTGCGCCTGATGGAGGCCGAGCCGAGTCTCTGGGCTCGCCGCCAAACGGAGGATTCCGTTTATCGCCACGCCGTTTCTCAGAGATCTCGTCGTCTCCCTTTTCTCGTCCATCGACCACCGCAAGTGCCCACCCCCCCCGCCCCTCGAGTTCCCCTGCACCTCTCCCCACCTCCCCCTCTCTCTTTATGTGCCCCTGCCTCTCTTTCCATTCAAAGGGGAGGGGGAGACGGAGACATTTCATTCTTGGCTACCGGCCCGTTCCTTTGATTATCCGAAGCTCGTCTCTGGCTTCTTTGCGTTATTTCGCGTAGCTCCAAAGAGAACGAGCAAAAGGCAGCCGTGCTCCACGATGGCAGCTTGAGGAGCCGTGGAGCGCCCCGTAGTTTTTTTCTTATTTTGGGCCCTTTTGTCATTCACAGAGCGTAACGAGTCTGCCCTCCTAATTGCAGCCGCAGTGAAAGCGGCAACATGTTACTGACACATGGTTGCAAGTGGCCGACGGAAATAATTGTCCCCTTTTTCCTGTCGTTCCCGACCGCCCGCGGACAAATCGAGGCTCTGCCAAGAATCTGCAGCCCTTTTGGAATATCTGGGTGTGTCGAAAGGGGAACCATCGGGGCACGTGAGGCTGAGCGGAATAAATGAGTCCACATGCGTTTATCCACATATTTATCTATGAAGTGTAATCCGAACCAAAAGGACAGCGATAAATACTGCGCCGGTGGGTAACAATTTCCAGTATGTGTAAAATAATACATGGCAACAAAAATGCTTCTGCTTCTTCTTCTTCTTCCTGGCTTTTTGTTTTATGTCAGTTTTGCTGCTTGGAATGTGGCTCGTTCACGACAGGAGCGCTAAAAGAAATCCGGCTGCTTTCCTGTCTTTGATTCATTTATCATGTTACCTATTTTTTGAACGACGGACTGAGGAAGAGGAGCGGGTGAGGGTGGACTGAACAACGTTTTCCTGAGGCTGCAGGCTCTGAGCTCCCCGGCTGTGTTTCAGGTCTGATTCAAATGTCACTCCTCTTTGACTGCAAAGACATTATCGACCGAGCTGGGACAAAAACCCAAAGAGGGGTAACAGCCCTGGCCTTTTCACGCCGCTGTCATATTTCTCTCTCTGCTTTTACAAAATAAAATACACAAGTCATAACTATGAAACACATATACACTGAATATTGTGCATTTGCGCCATGAATGTCTCTACACATGGAAACACTGGATTGGGTTTGACACATCTGTTCAATGAATGCAGTTGCCCAGGTTTTTTTTTTTTTTCTACATCCTTTGGAGTGAAATCCTTTGTCCATTTAAAAGATCTTCCAAAATGCTTCATTAATTAACTTCGAGCTTCCTGTGTTTTGGGCACCGGCTATACTCTTGTCCACTTTTAATGAAAGTTTGCTCGGAATGGTTTGTGCGAAAGAATTACATAGGCTTTGAAATTAGGCGTTCGCCTCGACCCTCAAGCCTAGTTTTTTGTCAGCTCGCAGAGAAGTGTGTGTGTGTGTGTGTGTGTGAGTGTGAGAGACGACCCTGTGCGATAAGGCTGTCTGGGCAGTGGAGATAAGTGTGTTCAGGCGAAAATTGCATTCACAGCCGCTCTGTAGCTTGTTGCTCAGTATCTTAAAGCAACATATCGGTCTCTTCCCTCATCTGACTGGATTGTTTGGGCCACTGGGTTCTTATCTCGTGCTGGAGAAAGTATAGCTATTATGGAATTCACCGCAACAATATGATGGAAACTAATAGCAGAGTAATGTAAGATAAAACGGCTTAATTACCAAACAAGGCAAATATTATATAAATGCAGCCTGGGTTGCCTAATTACCGGTTAGTGAGCCACGCTTACTGCAGCAGCTCAGGAGGGGAGCCAGAAATGTATTGTGTTGTTAGTAGGCTTCTGATGCCTGCTGAAAATGACTGCTTTCGTTTGATACGGTTCACCATCGAGCTTCATTCATTGCCAGTTGTGTTCTTAAGAATCAGGCATGTATTGTCATCAGGAATATAACGTCTGATAGCAATACGCGGTACTCATGATTGCATTGTGTCTGTTTCCTAATGCACGTGCACTATTGAGATTCCCAGCAGTTCTTGTCGGTTTTCGTGAGGCCGGCCTAGTGGATGTTCGCATGCTGGGTCAATAACCTCCTTGCTCTCACACACTAGCATTAATAAGATCATTGATTGGCTGCCTCCCAATGATTGATTACCCCTTTACAGCATTGAATCGGCCTATTATTGCACCCCCTCTCCCTCCCCCCCCCCACACACACACACACACACACACACTTTGATTAGATGCTTTTGTGTGCGATACCATGTTGGTATGAGATACTTGTTGCAAATGCTCCGTCGTGTGGTATTACACTGGTTAATCATGCTTGAATCTTGTGAGTAGGAGAAGATTTAGATGCAGTCCTTAGTTAGAAGAAGCCAGCAGACAGGCACACAAATACAGTATACAGGTTGTGTTCTGCAGTAGCTTAGTCCAGAGTGGTGGTGGTGGAGGAGGAGGAGGAGGAGGAGGAGGAGGAGGAGTAGCCCCAGCGGAGCGTAGGGAGTGATGGATGAGAAGCCGTCCTGGTTTCGTTCCAATAAATGAGCGGCGTTCCACATGGGCTTCCCTTCACAACCCCACCCAGTGAAGCCACGATGGAGACGGATGGGCCTCTCGCTGTTGGGTGGGAGAGAGGGAGGAATTAAAGGGGGGAGGAAGAGGAAGGTGAAGACAACGAACAGGGGCAGCAGGGAAGAGCATAGACAAGAGGGATGGAGTTAATAGGAGATAGAAAAATGGATATACCATTACTGATATGACATGTAGCACGCTTGGCTGTTAATTCTGATTATTTGTTGGATTGTGTAACATAAGTGTGACCATCTCTAATGAGTCTGATTGCTAGCATTAACCAACCAAGAAGATAAAATTGGTGCAGGGGAGTATTGCATCATTTTTCTTAGTCTTTCCCCATCCCCTTTTTTAACTGGCTTTTTATTTTCTCTATCCTTTTGTCTCTACTCCCATTAGTTGAGTGGCTGTCAAACTTTTTCTGTTATGACTCACTTTGGAGGAAGAAATAAACCGCCCCGGCCCACCAAAATTGTATATGATGAATTTTGATTTAAATAACATCTTTGTATGCTTTTTCAGATAATGAAAAAAATGCAATCACTTTCAAATAAACCAGATTTCTTTTACACTTAATATCTTTTCAAAACGACAATGTGCAACATGTGCAAAACTAAATGAACTGAGTGCATTCTGCGTTGTGTTCCTCTGTTTCACTCAACAATTTTTCTCTCTCCCCTTTCTCCTTAGACACGTCCCTCCAGAGTGGCTCCTTTGCCCAGTATGAGACCTCTCATTGGGGAGACTCTTTGCCAGTTGACAGCTCGTCCGGCACCAACAGCTGGGACAAAGTGATTTCTGACCGAAGTAACACAGAAGTTTGGCCCGCCATAGGCCACAGTACTCAGCCCTGCTACCCCGCAGCACCAGAATGCTCCTTAGGCTCAGCTAGCTCTTACACGGACACGAGTGCTGTCACTACTACCAGTGGTAATAGTTTCATGAGTATGGCCACAGGTGCCGCAGGCCAGCAGGCCCACTACTCCTCTCTTAAAGCCAACAATAACATGATGACGGGACCTGGGTCAGCCAACACATGCGGTAGTAGAGGCTGGGGCTCGGATGGGAAACAAGATGGTATGAATGGTGGTCGAGTAGGGGGGCCCAATAACTGGGGCTCTACCAATTTTAACTTGAACCTCAATCCCAATGCCAACCCATCAGCTTGGCCTGTTCTGGGCCACGAGGGTGGTGGAAGTTGTAGTATTGGCCCCAATGTGGTGTCAAACTCCCCATCCCTCCCACCAGGTATTAACTGCAATGGAAACATGGGAAATGGGAGCCTGGGGGGAAATGACGGGGGAGGTTGGGTTGGCATGATGAGTGCTAATGAAAATGATCAACAGCACCCTTCAACTAACACAAGCCTGTCCTTCAAGATGGAACCTTCTAACCTTAACAATGATGGACCAAACCACACTAAGCAGCAGCAACAAGCTCAGGAGCCTATGAGCCCTATTCACGGGATAACAGGCTGGGGAGGCCAGTCCCCCACTGAATCCTCCCAGCTCAATGGGGACACAACCGGCAGCTCTGTATGGGGTAGTGGAGAAACCAAGGCAGCTGACTCTCCCAAGGAATCGGGCTGGGACTCTGCTCCCTCTGGAGGCCATTCTGCTTGGGGCCGGCAAGGCAGTGGTGGTGGAAGCAGTGGAAGTGGTGGCTGGGGTGACTGGGGGAAGTCCTCTGGCGGCGGAGATGCACCTAAAGGCTGGGAGTCAGTGGATGCTGGTAGCTCTGGTTCAGGCCAAGAGCAACAACTCGGCTCATGGGGTCAGCAGCCCAGAACAGCCCCAGCGAGCGACGCAAGTGGCGACAGCAACGAAAGTCAATCTGGCCACAGAGACAGGTCCTCCAGCACAGATTGTACCACTGTGCTCCCTCGACACGACCTGGACCCTCGGGTGCTGAGTAACACGGGTTGGGGACAGACCCCGATCCGACAGCACACTATATGGGAGATGGAAGAAGCCAACTTAATTGAAGGAAAGAGCAAAGGCAGCTCAGCCTCCACAGGAGGGCACAGCTCTAATGTTGGACCCTCATCCATCAATGGAGGTACCATCAACCCGAAAATTGGCCCCAGTCAGAGGCCTGGGTCTGGAGAAAAAAATGACTCCAATGAAGGATCGTCTTCCTCTGGCTGGAGAGCCCCTCCACCTCAGCCTACCCAAACTGGATCAGGATGGGGGAACCTCCCACAGTCGCACAGCAAAGCACCAAATGGCACTACCAGTGGCTGGGGTGAATCTGTGCCTCCCAATGGTCCCAGAAATGGAGGCACACCATCCTGGGGTTCTGAGGAAAAATCGTCCGGTTGGGACCATGGCCCCGCAAAAAGTCAACCGACCAACTGGGGAGAGGGCCCCAAAAGCTCCCATGGATGGGGCAACAGCAATGGCGGCTCCAACGGCCCGAGCAGTGGGGAGTGGGGAGAGACGGAGGTCAAGAACAACGGATCGTCCAGCAGCATGTGGGAAGGAGAAGGAGGTAATGGAGGAAGTGGAGGCTGGAAGGAAAGCCCCAGGGGAGGAAATAGAGGAGGAGGCTGGAGTAAGCCCGCCCCTGCTGTGAGTAATAACAGCTGGGGGGAGAACCCACGCGCCAATGGCACGATGCAGGGGAGCTGGGGTTCTGCCAAGCCTCAGGAAAGCAGCAGCAGCAGCAGCAGCAATGGCAGCGGAGGAGGTGGAAGCATGGGTTCATGGGGTGGTCCTGGAACTGTAAAGCAGAACTCATCCAACTGGGGAAATGGCAGCAAACAGGACCAAGGCATGGATCCCACTGGCTGGGAAGAGCCCTCCCCTCCCTCTATCCGTAGGAAGATGGAGATTGACGATGGAACGTCCACCTGGGGGGATCCCGTCTCCAACAAAAAGACTGTCAACATGTGGGATCGCAACAATCCCAATAATAACCCGGGCAACAGCGGCCCACCGCCCAGTAAGAGTGGTGGAGTGATAGTGCCCAACAATAACAACCCCAATCACTCGGTTGGCCCTGGCAACAGCAGTCACCATCACACCCACCACATGCACCACCACCCCCCTCATCATGGCCAGCCCCCAGCTCACCTGCAACACCATGGAAACAACAATGGGTCATCCAACAATGGCTCCTCACATCCAGGTGGGGGCCCCCAGGACAGAGCCCCGCTCGCCAACCCAGGTAACCCAGTAGATGAAAGTAAAGATTGATATTCAAAACAATGTACAACTGATGTGTATGTTTAGAACAATTGCAAGTCTCAGGAATGTTTAAAAATTGCATATTTATCTATCAAAAAGATTTTCCTTTTTAAAAAAAAAAAAAAGGAAAGCATATATTTTACTTAATCTTATTAGGCGTTCGTATTGGGGTATTAAGGAGCCTGAAGGATATCTGAATAGTTGTTTTTTTACTCAATGACTCACAAAGTGGTAAAACTACCAATTAAAAGCATCAATGGTTATTCCATTTAAAGATTAGTCCATGGAATAATTCTCTCAGTGATTACTGAGCAGATATTGTCTGAGATATTTCAAGCCTCTTAATGGCTATGCATACATAATTAAGACTGCACTGCACACTCGGGTCCGTTCAAACCTGAAGACAAAGGCCATGCTTATAGAAATGGCACAGCTCCAACACCCAACATTCTCCTATCCTTTTGATAGTGAATGAAACCATTGCCCCCTGCTGTTCACTAATTGCAGTGCAGCTACCAAAAAGCATCATGGTCACTGTAAGACGTGCTGATCCGTTACAGCGAATCACCGAGGGGAGGAGCTTCCACCGGCTTTCTCCTCCTCCTCCTCCTCCTCCTACGCCTCCATATACACACACACACACACACGCACACACACACAAATACACCCCCCCGGACTAGACTGAGCTTGTAAATGGCTTTCTGTTAAAAGTAAAAAAGAGTATTGCCTGTGAAAATAGCTTTGTTCTAATCCACCTCTTTTTTTCCAGGTTGGGGAGAACTTCCCAATGTTCCACCTAAGTCTGAGCCTACTTGGGGAGAGACGGCGGCTCCAACAGCATCCGTGGACAACGGCACCTCTGCCTGGGGCAAGTCCACAGGGGGAGTAGGAGGATGGGGCGACGGGGGCCACGAGTCCTCTGGACCCTATGGCAGACCCAACGGCCCCACAGGTTCTTCAGCCTGCAAGCCAGGTAACACACACGCAGGATTTGCATTGATAGTGATGCATTATAGGAAGTAGGCGTAGGCCGAGATGCAGAGATACGGTACCACCTGCTCTTGATAATAGTCACACTGCCATACTACCAAAGCACACTGTTACACAGATGTGCCGGTGTACCACATTGCCATGTTGACTGGGAGGCCATTTGAGATTCGGGTAGTGTCCAGAGGCGCCACACCCTGTAAAATACGGATTGAATGGAACATAAACATGCGGTGTGTCTCCAGACCTGTATCATTGGTGCAACTTTGAAAGGTTTTTGTCAGTACTGTATTGTTGCTGGGATTAAAGCCGCTCCACACCTCAGTAGGTCTTGGTTCTTGGTTCTGTTGTTTTGAGCTTGTCCATTCCCAATGTCCGTAGGAAACGTCAAGGATAACCGATAAGTCATTTCATCGCTTTCACAGGTCCCAAACCTATGCAAGACGGCTGGGGAAATGGAGGGGAGGAGATGAGCATGAATACAGGCCAATGGGACGCTGAGGACGGGGACATGTGGAACAGCCCCACGTCCCAGGAGAGCAGCTCTTCTTGCAACTCCTGGGGCAATGGACCCAAGAAGGGCCCGAGCAAGGTGAGAAAACACCTGGAATAGGCCCACAGATGTTGATGGCAGGAGTCAATGTCTTTAAATAATTAAAATAATGATGATGATGAATGTGCTTGTGTGTTGTCAGGGCAAGATGGGCAAGCCAGATGAAACTTGGATCATGAACCGGCTCATCAAACAGCTCACTGACATGGGCTTTCCGGTAAAGTTCCGAAGTTTTGTTTCCCCCTCCCCTTCCCAACTCAGCGAAAACTATGCAACCTTTTGGATCTCCTAATTACGAGTGCAGAAACCCCATATAGCATAGATAATCAAACCAGGAGGGGAATATACCATCCAATGATAAACACAGCCCTCTGAACTCCTGGATACTGTTAAAAAGAGAAAAGTCATTCCAACCATGCCTATGTTTCACCTGCGTTACAGAGAGACCCTGCTGAGGAGGCTCTGAAGAGCAACAACATGAACCTTGACCAGGCCATGAGTAAGTTAAGATCACAATTGAAAAACATCCGTATCAATCATATGGGAGAATGACTTTTTTTTCAATTTTGTTTGGTGACACTGTATATTTGCTCGACTTAAGTCCACTCTCCTCTTTCCTTCTCCCAGGCGCCCTGTTGGAGAAGAAGACGGACCTGGACAAGCGGGGCATGGGCATGTCTGACTACAGCAACGGCATGAACAAGCCTATGGTGTGTCGGCCCTCTGCACTCTCCAAAGACCCCTGCGACCGCACTTCCTTTCTTGACAAGGTCAGATATGAACTGCAATAAGGCACTAAAATATCTGTTGAAAATGATTAGTTTAGTAAGCCGAAGGGTTGTAACTCCAAAGATCTGATCATTTTCTGTTATCAGTACCAACTTTAATATAACATTCTCTCACTTGATCGTTTATGTTTCTCATGTTATGATTATTGTTTTTTTCCTTATCCCTGTATTCCCTCATTAACCATTTGTGTTGATGTGGTCCAGGATGGTGTTCTGTCAGATGATGCCCCCCCATCACCGTTTCTGCCTTCCCCCAGCCTGAAGCTCCCCCTGGCCAACAGTAGCCTTCCTGGGCAGGGTCTGGGGCAGGGCAACCCGGGGCTGGCCATGCAAAACTTGAACAACAGACAGGTAACAACGACAGCATGCAACTTACCCAATGCTGTAAGAACTACCTCTGAACTGCAGGAGGGCACAACATTTGTGATGATATGTAAAACAGTATATGCATTTGGTTCCAAAATGGATAGCAACTATCCACCAGAAACATTCATACATGTTATTTGTGTTCTACAATTTCAAGATTGCAAAGTATTTGTGTCTTTGAAAAACCTGAACGTCGTATTGAGATTCAATGGCTTGTTCAGGATTTAGGTGTATATGATGCAGGGACAGAAATGGATGAATATGAGTTGTTCACACACACCTTTCTACCCACATGCACTCTCAAAGCTCAGCTTTTTTATTGCTTCTATTGCTGTCTTATCTGTCTATGACCTTGCCTGAAGTGCCCATTGAAAATCTCGATCAAATATCCCCCCCAGAAAATGCTCGATCAAATATCCCCCCCAGAGGCGGTCATGCCCCAGAAAAACTACAGTGCGTCCTTGAAGCCCAAACAAAAGCACTGAATAGAAAGAGATTTTTATCACCACGGAATCCAAAATGTGAATGAAGCCCTTCTGATAGAGAAAGTAGTTACCGTTTTGTGCTCTGTTCAGTGTGCTTTGGTGAGCAGCGTATAGTGTGAAGTTAGACCTTGGAGGAAATGCTTTAAAACGTGTTTTTAGACATTGCTATGTGGCTTGAGGATATCATAAACCCATGCGTTAGCTTTTGAGCAGACTTTTAAAAAAATCATCCAATTCAAGTGCAGTAAATTAATGTAAATTCATAAACCTCCTCTTAAGGTCTTGTTTGCCGGAGTGGCCAAGCATGCACACATTTCCTCGCAACTCTGCGGCTCAGCACTCCAGCTAAGAAATGGCCCCAGTGGTTTGAATAAACGGGGAGCTTTTGAAGACGTTTCATTCCACCTTAATGACTCCTGCTTATAGATACCCAGTGGAATGTTTGGCAGTAGTGGAGCAGCACAAACCCGGGCGATGCTGCAGCAGCAGCCTCCTCAGCCACCAGTGCCACCTCTCAGCTCCTCCCAGCCTAGTCTACGTGCTCAAGTGCCTCAGTTTCTCTCCCCTCAGGTAGATGCACACACATAACCGCGTATGTATTTAATATGAAAAGGACTGATATCCCATCTCTGATCTGTTTACTTAAACTGAGGGAGGACTGCAGGTGGGGCTGTTGTTCTTTCAGCCTTATGTAGCCCTTGATGATGATGATACGTACTCAACAGTACTATTGCAAAGTCTCGATACAGCTTCTCATTCAATTGAATGAATGTTAGAAATATTCAGATTTAATAACCACAAAAGACGTGAAAACACAATATTTCTTCTGACAATCATTTTTATATTGTTACATTTCTACATTCCTTAATATTTAAAAATATGTTAATTAAAATAACGTTATGTATGGTGTATGTATATAATGTTTACATGTATAATGTATATGACAACGTCCGAAAAAAGAAGAGTTTTATAAGACCCTTCTGGCAGACGTTGCTCCTCTCTGTTCCGCATTGCGTGCAGGTAGTAGTGAGTAGTTTAGTTATTTTGTAATTTGCAATGACTAACGTGTCATCTATATTTCCTGTGCTCCCTCTCTTTCCTACCGACCAACCTTCAGGTCCAAGCACAGCTCTTGCAGTTTGCTGCAAAAAACATTGGTCTGAACCCTGCACTTTTAACCTCACCAATAAACCCTCAACAAATGACCCTCTTGTACCAACTTCAGCAACTGCAAATGGTGAGTCCAGGTCCTTCGTTCCATCTGTAATGAGGCCGATGTCACCTAAATTTATGTTTAAGGAGATGACGCCAGACAAACAAATTTGAGATGGGATGGGGTGACAAATTTAGAATCTGTCCATGTTTGCCAACACGTGGAAAAGTAGAGTGACGAGAGACCCCTCTTTCCTACTATTTTGTATTTTCTCGCTGTGTCATTGTGTTTTTTAATGCGTGTGTTGTGCTCGCTGTTCCCTTCATTCAGGCGTATCAGCGTTTACAAATCCAGCATCAGATGATGCAGGCGCAACGCAATGTTTCCGGCCCCATTAGACAACAAGAACAGCAAGTGAGTTTTTTTTTGTTTTTGTAAACAAACATAATGATTCTCACATGATGGCTTTACATCAACAGAGGAAACAAAACATCATGTATCACCGCAACAGTATTTATGCAAATTGTGATACATGAGAACAGGTTACTTCCCGTTTAACATGCTGCAGAAAGGCTTTCTCCTTTTTGTTCTCCTTTTTTTGCCTTTGTTTCTGCAAGAAAGCATCCTGTTGAAAGAAGAGGTGCTTTTGTGCTTCCTTCCCCCTGTCTACTCCGCTTTCCAAAACGCATTGATTGTCTTTCCTTCTCCTCTATTTCATTTTGAATCCCCTTGTCATCCCGTCCTTCACTGCTCAAAACGTCTTTTGTGAAACCTCTTCTCCCGTCTTCCGTCTCCCAGGTTGCACGTACAATCACCAACATGCAGCAGCAGATCCAGCAGCACCAGCGTCAGTTGTACCAAGCGCTGCTGATAAAGCAGCAGCAACTTCCCTCTCACTCCTCCTCCTCCTCCGCCGCTGGTCTGCACGCCCCCGGTGCCCCCTCCGGAGGCCACGGCTCCGGCAAATCAAGCCACGACTCCTACGGGGGCCCCCACCACACCCCGGGCCTCGCCGACACACTGCACACCAAAGAGCCGCCGTCTTCGCCCAACGCCTACAGCTCTTACTCCCTCTGTGAGTCTGGCGTGGGCACGCTGTAAAGGGGATTTTGGCACATTTGTTTTTTGTTCGAATCGTTTGAAGCTCCCTCAATGTAGCTGGCCTGATGGGAATAGTAGGTGTTCCTCTGCACGATGCATACATAGTGACCTCGTACTGTACTGGGTGGCCCCCCCACAATTGATTCAGTGAATGCATTTATTTGAGAAATCTGGCAACAATAATTGTGTATTTTCCATTTTTGTTTCGAGCTACTGTAGTCAGCATGAATGTCTTACCACTCACTGATATAACATGGATACGTCTCTAATATCCCTTTTTCTCCATGTTTAGCTGGACTAAATACAAACATGAATGTAAACTGCATGGAGGTTGGGGGTTTGTCCCTGAAGGAGCCCCCCCAGCCCCAATCCCGCCTGTCCCAGTGGACGCACTCTAACTCCATGGACGGCCTCTCTGGCAACTCCTCAAACATGGAGAACAACCACAATAAGCACGGTATGTGGAAGAGCTGAACGTTATTCTGGATCCCCCCCCCCCCCACCCCCCTTGCACATGTGTGGTGTTGTAAAGTACCACTAGGCTGCTTTCCCTTCACATTGATTTGAACCACAAGAGAAAAGTAATTTCTTTCAGTAGATCCAATCGTTATCTTATTGATGAAAGTGTTTAATGGTTCATAGCTTATTAAAGACTTCTTTTGAATACAAGCTTGATGGAAAAGTTTGGGTAACTCGATAATGACCGTAACTTTCACAAGTAGTGTAAAAAATTGCCGATCACAATCGTTTTCCCACCTGCATTGTTGTTTTCACACATTCTGGCTGCAAGTTCCTTCTCGCTAAGACAAAAGAGGCTCAAGCTCTTTGGCTCTCAGTAACTACGGTGCTCCCCGGATTCCGAGCCCTGACACCCAATGGTGTCAGAGCTGGTAACTTGGAAATATTAAGTCCTTGAACATAATACAATATGAACAACTCTTTGGGGCGTTATGGTGGCAAAGTACATTCATTCATTCAGGCGTGATGTTAACCGATGGCCACACCACATTCTGCTTGTTGTGTGCTCCAGCTAGAGAAACCAGTTAACACCAACTGCCTCTCTTGTTGACTCTTACACTTTTGAGATATCATCGCTTTCGGAAAATGTTTTTTCACACATTCTCTCATCTTCAGACCTACGCTGAGAACAGATCCGTTTTAAATTGACATCCGTGTTTGCCTGACGTGTATTCTGTGTCGATGACACAGACATCCAGAGCATCACCACACGCATGACAACCAGCAAAATGTTATTCAGAAAAGACCTTTGATGCAAATGTATAGCACTGATGTTGAAGCTAATTATATGAAGATTACAGCGTATCTTGTTATATTTATTCCTCATTATGTTGTACAGCTTTCATTTCATTCTGTTCCTCGTCTTTGCGTATTCTAGGTGCCATATCTGCTGCCTCTTCCCTGGGCCCCCCTGGGAAGCCCACCCATCTGGACGACTCCTACAGCCCATACAATCTAATATCCAGCTCGGAGTCCCCCACCAGCCCCATGGTGTCCCAAGAAAGCTGGGGCCAAGGCAAGAGCCCCAATGAAAAGATCTCCAATGGGACCAACATTAACTGGCCCCCAGGTGAGGACCAGATCCACATAGGTAGCGGCTCGAGTGCCTTATGAACATTTTCAGTAGTGACGCTGGCATCAGAGGTGTTACTGATAGTGAGTCATGAGTCGAGTGTGACCGTGAGCCAGCAGGCACAAGACCCTGAAGATGAAGCAGATTATGAACTCGATCATTATGAGTTGTACTTTTCCTATTGTGACATGTCAATATGTTCTCTGTGAAAACAGACGTAGGTCAATTTAGTTCATGGTCCTGAGTAAGAACTGCAGCAGCTGGGCAACCGTATCACCTAATTTACAAAAAGGTTAATATTTTGGTAGGCAACCTACATATAAGGTTAAGTTTAGTTCAAAAGACGATGCTAAAGCCGCAACTACAATTTAAAAAAATAGGAACTGACTAATGAATTTCTGTGTCGCGCACCTGTTTCCTCCACGTGAGATAAGCCCGAGGAGAGCAGCGGCTCAGACTGGGGAAGTCGTGAGATGGCAGAATCCTTAATGGAGCACTTCTTTTTGCTCCATTAGAGTTCTGCCCGGGTGTGCCATGGAAGGGCCTCCAGAACATCGACCCCGAGAATGACCCCAACATGACTCCAGGCAGCGTCCCCAACGGCCCCACCATCAACACCAACATCCACGACGTCAACCGATACTTGCTGCGCGACAGGAACGGAGGTACGAACAGGAATCATTTCAGACGACCGGGAACCGTTGACAAATTAATGTGTGAATGTCAGCTCACTTTAGAGGTGCTGAGCCGCGTTACTCTCCCTCCCGTCATCTGCTCTGTACGGACGGATACGTGACGTCTTTTTTAATGTCTTGTTTTTCTCACCGTCTCTGTCACCTATGCGACAACATAGCCACTTCCCCAGCGCCGCCACTTCAGAATGACCCTCTGCCTCCCGCCAGCAGCGACTGGCCAGTCAGTGGCCACTCTAGCTCTTTTCAGTCTCTCTTGTCCTCTGATGGAGACGGCTCAGGTACACATCCGGAGCATCTTTCCTCAGTGTGTGGACCTGCCAAACCTCTTCCCATCCAAATTGGAGCCATACTTAATTGTGTTAAACCTTGCCCCGACCCCCGACCCCCGACCCCTGACCCGTGTTCATAACAACCTCTTTAAGTCACACCTAAACCGGCACCCCTTTAGACAAAAGATGTACCGATACTATGACAGCAACCTTACCCACATGTCACCACCTTCTAGCTTCTGCGCCTTTTTGACTCAACCCACAAAAAAAAAGACAAGGCTCACCCAGCCGTGCATGCCATCGACCCCCACCCTGTGTTGTGTGTGGGTTTTTGTTCAAGATGACTGTGGTCAGACACTATTCCATTTTAGAAGGAAGTCAGATATTTCACTGAAGTCAAGAAAAAGCGGTTTTGAAATTGAAAAATAAACTCGACCATATACAGGTCGCACATAGCGTCCACTCTCACTTGGGTGTTTTTTTTGTGTCTGGCACATTTTACAGCAGATGGATTCCAGGTGGACGCAGTGCACTAACGTTTACCTTTTTTTGCATGCATTGGTGTAAAATATTTCTTAAATTGAATGACATTAGGAAAAGCCACTGAAGCGAACGCTAGCATTAGCATTAGCCTAACCAGTCCATTGACAATATAAATATAAATGTGGGGAGCCTTTTAACCAACTGTGACGCCACATCGTGGTCCGTGACGGATTTTCCTCCCTGTCTCTCTGTGTAAAGGCAAGCTGTCTGAGATGAAGTCCACCTGGCCACAGGGGCCCATCTCCCAGGGCCAAGCCTCTTTGTCCCACGAGCTGTGGAAAGTCCCTCAGGGGCCACGCAGCAACGCGGCCCCTTCACGGCCCCCACCAGGCCTCACCAACAGCAAACCCTCCTCCACCTGGGGCGGCAACTCTCTGGGCCTGGGCCAAGGATGGAGCGGCTCCTACGCCTCTGGTGAGCACGCTCCTACACCACGATGCAGCGCTTTCATTTCTACTAGCGACGCCTGACTGACGTAGATCTGTCGGCCACAAAGTTATTCACGGTTCCTCTTCACTTTTCAGCCAACCTGCAATTTCAACTGCATTTCAGAGCATGGAGTAAAAAGAAAAAGGAAATCTGTGGAGCATCTTATGTTTGTTGGCGTAGATTCTCTACTCAGGGAACATTGCTTAGCGTGGGACACTCAGGGAGGTTTTTTTACCCAGACTTTATTCAAACATCCCATCATTATAAAGACACAAACATCATGTTTTTGCTGAGCTTTTTCTGCTCAGTTGAAAGCCATTTAAAAATCTGTTATTGCCAATTACATAAAAAAAAACATATCAACATGGGCTTGAATTGAGGACAGCTCTCATTAAAACGAAAGCATCAGTCTCTATTTCACACCCAGTCAACGGGTGTAGGTGTGCAGAGGTTCACAGCTGCAGCAGTGCGCTTGCTACCTAAGCGGGAACACGCCCTGCTAAACTGACATCTTGAGGTTTACCGGAAGCCTCATTCAGACATCATGTATTTATAGGGGCCTTTTCTTCTGTCAAAACACGTCTCACTTCTCGCAGGTTGAAGAGGAAGTTGAACTTGTAAAAGTGTCAGACGAGAATCATGTGAATCACTTGGCAAATTGAAAAAAACATTACAGGCTGAAAATAACACATTATTTAGAAATTCTGTTTGAAATGAGTTTGAGTGATGTCACTTTGTATTTGCACATTGTCTACTGCACCAACAGTATTGTAAATCACTAATACTATTTCACCAACAACATTTTGTTGTGACGAGCTGTGCAGCTCTACTACTTTTCTGCATACACTTGATACATAACGCTGTGTGCATTTCTTGTTTCAGAGGGAACCACCTGGAGTACTGACAGCTCCAACAGGACCAGCAGCTGGCTGGTGCTGAGGAACCTCACCCCACAAGTACGTGTTCCGTGCTGCACATTCTCACTAGGTTGATGTTGTTATCAGGAATCGGAAAGATCTGCTCGGTGCCATGTATCTAACATGTAATTAATATTATTCTACAATTCTGCAATGGAAACAAGTGTTTACTGAATAATCTCAGATATTAGCCGTCACTGTCAATTGTGTTGACTTTTGTTTTCTGTGGTGCTCCAGATTGACGGTTCGACTCTGCGGACCCTGTGCATGCAGCACGGACCCCTGGTCACATTCCACCTCAACCTGACCCAGGGGAACGCCGTGGTGCGCTACAGCTCCAAAGACGAGGCCGCAAAGGCCCAGAAGTCTCTGCACATGTAAGCCTCAGCGGTCTTGCGTCAGCCAAAGTGGGGTCGGGAAATGAAGGAAGCTTTAACACTTTCTTTCCCAACTTCTCCTGCTTTCAATAGGTCACAGTGAGCACACGGTCACACAGCTAGAAAAGGGTTTCACCTAATGTTCCCCTTTTTCTTAGTGGTTTCCCATGCTGCAACAGCTCAGCGTTTCAGACGAGTGCAAACAATGTTTTATGTGGTGATTCATGCAGCAGTCATCTGTATTGTAGTAATAATAATAATGTTGTTGTAACAATTCCATTTTGAATGGAAGGAAACACCAGCTCACTGCCAGTCTCCGGTCACATTTGTTGTTTCATGTCTAATTGCCTCAGGTTTGACCTAAATTTGGCTTTGCTAACAGTGGCAGCCACGGCAGCTGGTTGTCATAGGAACAAAATGCAAATTATGTGACCCACTTTATCATTTGCACGAAATGTGGTTATGGGTGGGCCACAAAATCAGATAATAGCATGTTAGAGCCCTAAACAAACAGCACTATATGAATGTCCGCTATATGCCGTCCCCTTTTTTACTTCATAACATGAAAACTACTAAGTCTCAATTTCTCGGTTTTCCTCTCTTGTCTCTCTCTGCAAGGTGTGTGCTTGGAAACACCACCATCTTGGCGGAGTTCGCCGGCGAGGAGGAGGTGAACCGCTTCTTTGCACAAGGCCAGTCCCTGGCGAACAACACCACTAGCTGGCAGGCCAACCCAGGAACCAATCAGAACCGTATGGGCGGGGCGGCACAGTCCCACTCCATTGGCCAGTGGAGCTGCGGAGGCAAGTCCGGTGGAGGCGACCTGCTGTGGGGCGGGATGCCCCATTATTCCAGCCTGTGGGGGCCGCCAGGCGGCGACGACGGCCGTGTGATCGGGAGCCCCACCCCCATTAACACCCTGCTGCCTGGAGATCTGCTGAGTGGAGAGTCCATGTAGGATGACGCCACGATACACCAACCAACCAACCAACCACCACCACCACCACCATGTCACGTAAGCCATCGGTGGTGGGTGGTTTGAAAAATAAATAAAAAACTCAATATGAACAGGAGCAAAACCCAAGCAAATCATGTGGCGATAATCAGTATCAATTTGAGCTGTTTGAACTGTGAACTGTGAATCAGGAGGTCGGAGTCCGAACCACATAGACTGCTGACTCCGGTCCTGCTGTTTTGCATCGGTCCGTTTTTCCTTTGGTTTACCTTTTTTGGTATTTTCTTTAAACGCATTGTATAAAACAAACTGAAATGAGACACGATACAAAGAAACCTTTGGAGTGTTTTTAGTTTTTCCATAAGTATACATGACGTTCTGTGTGAAATTGTTTTGGAGACTGTTTTTAGGAGAAGCAATCAAAGCTGCCATCTGAGACTTTTCCTTTTTCCCTCCAAAAAGAAGACAAATCCCCAAATAAGACTTAAAACGACCATTCCCAGCATGTCCATGGCCAATGATGGGGTTCAAAGACCTTTACTAGTTCCGTTTGTTCCTCAGCACTAAAATTAGCCTTAAGTGCTCTGTGGCCCAGGTCCTTCCCAAGCAGCCTTTTCTTTGTTCTTTCTTTCTTTGGTAACTCAAGAAATAGCTGAAATCTTGCACAGTTTCACCTCTGAACCAGCAGGTGTTACAGGACACGACTGCCACTGGGCGCTGAGCGACGTCGTGGCCACGTGACTGGTCCCTACCAATCATCAGCTTGATTATTTTGCTTTCTCAAAGGGATTGACACAGCTGTAAAAATGTTCCTTTTTTTGTATGGCTAGACCCAAGCGTTTTTTTGATATCTACGATATATAAGCTGAGAGAAGATTATCTGTCAACCTCACTGCGTGTCTCTGGTTCCGTACACGCCTACGTAGGTCCAGTGGCACCCAATCACTGCAAGCCCAGATCCTTCTGGTCACCTTCAACCCAGTCGCTTACTGGTGCTTTGCTGAATTTTCTATTGTCAGATTTGTTACGAAGCCCAGCGGTTCGTATGGTCGGCCAGAGAGAGAGAGAGAGAGAGAGAGAGAGAGAGAAAAAAAAGAAAACCAGAAGAAAAGAACACAATTTCACCTTACATTGTGCAATATACACCATAGACCTTTCTTCCGTCCGCCGCAGCTGGTTTCTTATTCGTTCTCTCGATTGTTGCCGATCGCAGCAAAAGACATTTGGATCGTCACAAGCCGAACACCCTTTTTCAAAACAAACTTGGATTCCCTCCAGGCCGCCAATCCCCCGCCCCCCCCGAAGCTGCTGGGGAGAACTCTGCAAGGAGGAGGAAGCAGCTGTTGAACTGTACTAAAGAGTGACACAATAATGCACACTTCCTCTCCGCATGCCACAGCCGCACCCAGCAGAGAGTCCACGGTGGGATCGGACGGTTCTGGGTATCTGGCACAATACCAAATAAGAGGGGTTTCTCCTAATGCAGTAGACCTTCGAGTGTTCCTTGCGTTTGGTACTGTACAAACAGAAGAGACTTTTATAAATTCAAAGGGTTTTATCATAGCACTTATGAAGAGCAAATCGCTTCAACCGCAATCCAATGAATCAAAATGGAGGAGAAAAAAAGGAGCAGCGTGAACATTGAAAAAAAAAAAAAAAAAAAAAACGAAAGAAACTCTGCTCTTTTATGTACTATATGTGTTGTGTTTTTCCTCCGGTAGCAGGATGAAGGGAAACACAAACTGAAATGTACCATTGGACATTGGTGAACAACTGCAGTCTGTTTAGTTTCTTTCCTCCTCTGAACGATATCGAAGTGAATATCACTGTTACTCCAAATACTTTGCCTTTTTCTGTTTGGAGGTACGGGACTCACAACGTCGGGGGGGGGGGGGGTCTGTGCTGTGGTCGCTCTGGGGGTTGAGCGGCGGCCCCTACAGCGCAGCACTTCACCCCAGCCCCCCCCGCCGTGCCAGGCAAAAAACGCCTCCCAGACTGGCAACTCATGGCTCACAGCCCTGGACCCCTGGACGTTCGTCCCGCCCTCTCCCCCAGCTCCACGCTCTTTGACACACAGATCACTTTAGCTGGAAGAGGGAATAGTCATATTTCTGGAATTTTCTTTGCCACTGTTCATTTATTTTTCTTTGTGGGAAAGATCCTTCTGACTTTATCTGTTCCAATGTGTCGTCGCCTGCAGTGGTCCACACAACTCTGGCTGCTGAACCGGCCCCCTCACTGTTGATATGCAGAAACACTTTGGTCAGAGGTGCCTCTGCACGTTCGCCCTGTGTATTGAATGCAAAACGAGGATCAATACTACGGAGCGCCATTGATTGTCAATTTGTTTTGAACTGATCGTGCTTTTGTGTTTAACAGTATTCTGTAGTACTTCCAGGTAGTACCTTGAGATGTGTAAAAATTGGGTGTCTCAGACGAGGGGTCGTGGGTGTTTGTTGCGCCAAGCTGCTCCGCCTGTTCCAGCCCCCCTTCCCCCCCCCAAACCCCGCCCTCGCCCTTTGCCTAGCTGCTACACGCTGTGACCTCCTCTCCGGCTCCGCCTCAACCAGACCCAGTAGCCCCGCCTCCTCACTCTGACCAGGCACCGACAGGCCCCTCCCATCTGTTTCTATGCAAAAGACTCGAGGCTGGGGCCCTTTACAGCACGCCCAACCTCACTCGGGAACGAGCACTCGTCCCAGAGCGCGGCGAACCCCTTAGCGCCCCCCCCTCAGAATGCGTAGAGTCAGGCTGAGCCCCCGGAACCGTACCCGAGTCCGAGCACTTAATCAAAAGGTAGGGCCTTCCTCTGTGTGCTGGAGACCCTTCTGTCCACTGTTACTCAGGGTCGGGCAGTAGATGGCGGCGAGTGCGAGATGGCGCTCTCTCGGCCCTCTTAGCCGGGGGGGGGCAGGCAGGGGGGCAAAGTCTTAAACGGGAGGACCGTCTGCGCTTCATGAACGGACCTCACGCCTCCAACTCGATCCTAATTGGAAGGGAAAAGGCTGGTTTGGGATCTTTTTCTATATTGACTGCGTCGGGGGCCCCGATAAAAGTCACCAACATAATGTGCCAATATAAATTAGCTGTGTCTTTACAGAGAGCACTTGTTCCCTGTTTGGAGGAGCTTTGATGACCTTTGCAGAGGGCGCAGCGGGGGGACAGGAGGGATGGAACAAATGGCGGCAGCATCACACCCTCAAATGGCTGAGAGTTTATTTGATTTGTTATGCTTTTGTGGGGATCGCCCCATGCGATGGAGAAAATCTTTACTCAGTTGGGTTTTCCCAGTTTGCTACAGTGCACAGTTGATGATGGGTAATCCCGGGTACATATTTTTTTAAAACCAAAAATAAAATTGCATTTTAACGTCATTTTTATGAAGTTTGACATAAAAATCTTAAAAATGCTAAAAAATCTAAATGGAGGGAAAAAAAATCTATAATATGTTAAAGCTCTGCACTTCTAGCTGAAACGTCTCCGGTCATCAGCCTCTACTACCACCATCTAAAGGGGTAGACTGGTGGCCGGGGTGCCTTTTTTGTGGATGCTGTATTTATCTGGATTTTATGTTTGTGTCCCGCTCAAAGCGCGACCGCCGAACTGTACGTGTCCACAGACCCAGACGGCTCGGGACAACTGTATCAGCCTCGCTCTCCTCGCTCTGCGGAGTGGGGGTGGGGGGGGGGGCACATCTCAAGAGGTACCAAGTCTTAAAAACATTTTGGAAAAAAAAAAAGTTTAAAAAAAAAACATGGCGGAAGAAGAAGAGGAGAAAAAAAAGCAGGCGGGGGAAAGGCTACCTTTCAGGACTCGCAGTCCTGCAGCACACAAGCAAAAATCACTATTGCCTGTTTCTGTAACTGCCTTGATCCAAGCTCAGACAGACCCAACAGCCCCGGACCTCCTCCTGCACCCTGACCGTGAAGGGGTTTCCCATGCTGCACCAGCATCCAGAGGGCCTCCTCTCTACACCTCCGCTCTAGATAACCGTGTGTGTGTGTGTATTTACATAGACGTGTATCTATATATGCACACACACATGCATACTGTCAGTTTGGTGTGTGTGTGGTATGACCTCTTCAGACTTCTTGGATCGTGACCTCTGAAACGTTTCGTTTTTGTTCGAAAAAGATCTTAGTTTCACACAACTGAAAAATGAGCAATATGTATTTTCCCCGCAAATAAGTGAAACGAAGGAGAGAATTTGGGGGGGGGGAGAGGGAGGGGGGTGTGAACTGATACTTTATTGATTGGAAGCATCGGCTTTCTTGTATGGAGTTGGATATGCACGTTCCGGTTTCGCTGACATATTACAGTACTCTGAAGTGCTCGTACTGTACATATGTGTATTTGTTTGTTAGTTAGCCGTCTATAAGCCCAACACAACCAGTCCAGTCAGAAATCACAGACATATCAAAATAAGACAAAATATTAAACGCAAATACTTGAATCACGGAGCGCCAACAATGTAATGTGAAGTCTTTTTTCTCCTTTTGTTCTCTCCATCTGACAGGTACACCCAGGGGCTTTTAGACAATAGAAAAACATGTATTGCATCGAGTTACAAATACAAAATCTTTTGTGGAAAAAAATGCAAACGTCATCTTTGATGTGTGCGTGAAGGTCAGATGTTCGTATGAATGTGTGCGCGAGAAACTGTGTAGCGGGCACGCGGGCCGCTGTAATGCTCCACTCAGTATGTTACATTTCTTTTGTTTTATTTGTTTTTTTCTGTCAAAAAACTATTGTGATAGACATTGTTATTATCGTCTAACGTTGCACTGAGTGTCTTCTGCCCCTCGCTCAGCTAATCGTAGGTAAACGAGTTTAAGTACTGAGGGGAGACGGTGACAATTCACGTGTTCATGTTTACTCAAGGACTTAATGGATTTGTGTTCATTCTATCTGTAAAAAGTTGATCTACCTTATAGTGGCTTTTATTGTGGAATAATCCAGTACAAGGATTATCATTGAGTATTGCACCATTTTGTTCAAATTCTACAAAAAAAAAATGGAAAAAAAAATGTAACATAAAAAAAGTTTTTAAAAAATTATAAAAACAAAAGGGGGTAAAAAAAAAAAACCAAGAACTGTGGCCATAGATAGTTGTAGAAGGACTAGAGATCCCTAAGTTAACTAAGAGAAATAGAACGGGATGACGTGTGGGAGGTGAGTTTGTTACAAGACTCATTTCAGAGGTGCCTATCTTTTCTGTTTGTCTGTTTTTTGCAAAAGCCACCTGTCGTTTACAAGCATTTCATTCATCCCAAGTTCAAGCTAATAGGAATTTATAACGGGAATGTTGAGACAAATTGAGACTAATTTCATCTTCCATCAAATGTGGACATGGAAATCTTGCAAAATGAAGACTATTGCTACTTTTAAGAACTCTGGGATTGATCAGTGTTGCGTCATTTCAATAGTTCTTTCGTTCAGCGTCGACAGACTATCTCTATGTATTGAGTTGTGATTTTATATTTCCTGTAAGCGACAGTTTGCTCGATATCTTGCACACTCATTAAAGATGTGGATTTTGTCTCAGGAAGGCCAGGGTTCCAGATCACAACTCCATCATTTCTAGATTTAATGTTTTTGTGAAAAGAATTAAACTCTAAGCGAGCACTGAAGGTCACGAGTTTAACAGAATATAGAAAGTACCAAGTAACAACGAAAAAACGTTTGTAGCAAGTTATATATTTACCAAATAAGACTAAGAATCAACTTTGAAAGAAAGCCGAGCGCTTTACATGTGAAATCTAAGTATAATTGCTTTACATTTAAACTGATCAACAGTTTGTGGAAAAGACAGTGACAGAAAAATGCATTTGTACGTTTTGACTTTAAAGTTTCCATCCTGTGGTCCAGGAGCATTGTGCAAGTATTGTATTGTTTTGTTTTAATGATTCTTAAGTCATCTCTCCTGTCTGTCGGCATGTCTGCTCCTGCGACAGGTGCTTGGAGGTTGGTTGACGTGTAACGGATGGTTCTCAGAGGCACGTTTGGGGGGAAATAAAGCTGGTTTTTAAAGGATCATGATCTATGCACAAGTGGGAGGGAGGAGTCCGAACCGAGCCGCTGTGCTGCTGCTGTTTGTCGACTCGGACTCTGGGGTTCAGGGTTTTATGTGGGCTTGTTGTCGTTTGTTTTTCTCGTGCTCAAATCTCCTCCAATCGGCGTCCCTCATCATCATCATCATCAGCATCATCGACATCTAATGTTTGAGTAAGACTTTACATTGTGTGTAACCCTTAACCAATGAGCGCTTATTCTTCTGCTAAAGCACTGTGGGTTGTACTGAAAAAAAAAGCCCAAGACTTTTAAGGTCATTTTCTTTCTTTTTTTTCTATGAACTGGGAGGAGGAGGGGGGAGGGTTGTGGGCCAATCGGGGAACTCTGCCTTTGCCTTTCTCTTTACTTAGGAAAAAAAAAAAAAAAAAACATTATGGAAAATGTCTGTAACTGAAATACAAAGTTGTGGCTTTTAATGTTGATTTGTTTCTCCTCATAGAATGTGATTGTTAAGAACATACACCGGAAAATGTTTCCGTGGATTATGGATCTTCTTTCGGACTATATTAATAAATTACAAATTTTCTTGGCTGTTATTGGGTGTCATTTTTTTTAAATGTGTCCCCCTGGTTTCCATCAGTGATTTTTAAGTATTGTTTTATTTAATCAATACTGAATACGTTTAGAGAAGCAACAGCGAATAATAAACAATTTATTCAAGGGTGGGAGACAATACAATGAAATGGCATTTAAAAAAGTCCTAGTATTGTATTGGAATAGCACATTTCCACAAGCAATTCAATGAAAACATCCAAACATGAAGCAAGGAGACTTAAAAATAGTTTGAGGAGCAAAACAGCAAACAAAAGTCTTTAATCTGGATTTAAAGGAGCGGACTACGCAGCTTTCTGGGACTTAGTTTCAGATACAGTATGTGGAACTGAAGCTGCTTTGACTGGGAACAGAAAGTAGACCCGTCCCAGACGACCATCACACAAGGTATCAGCAGATCCGAACTGTACCGTGGCCCCCGAACCATTCAGTGCGCTTTAAACCGACAGCCGGGATCTAAAGTAAATTCTTTGACAGGAGGCCAGTGTGAAGACAACTGGAGGGATGTGATCCACTTTCCTGGTCCTAGTGAGGACTCGAGCTGCAGCGTTCTGCTTGGCTTTTTACAGAGACGCATAAACACGCCGTCCCAGGAGTCAAGCGTACTGGAGATAAATGCATAGACAAATGTCATTGAAAACAATACTTTGGGGTCAATAAACCAGGCAGCTCGGGCTGTACCGTCACATTATCCGCAATGCCAGCGGGTAATGTGGTGTGCAGGAGGTGCAGCGGTTTGTTTGGTTCTGCAAGGAAACCGCTTGTTACGCAGGTTAGGCAGATTGGACACTTTGGTCTTTCAATTTGTGATTTATTTTTTTAGAGTGGCCCCATAACACAAGGCATCCATTACCACCTTTGTTTGAAAAGAAATGAGAAATAAAGGCCACATACGAACCAATAAACAGGATCTGTATGGAAAAGTTTGATTGATTCTTTTTGAGGATTTTAGGGTCAATGTAATAAGTTTGTCAGGTATTTAAATGTAAACTGGGGAGTTTTTGGCAGATTTTAGTGCTAAAGAGAGGGGGGCGGGGGGGGGGGGGGGGGGGGGTACAGACTCCCTCTCTCCTCTCCCACACTCCTGACCTGAAGACGTGCAGGGGGAACCTTTCTGTCACAGCCTGCTGGAGATACTGCAGAGGTTCTATTGTACTAGTTAGCAAAGATGGGGCCAATGTCTGACATTTCATTTCTGAGCATCACTCCGAGGGCCGAGGGCCCCGCTGGGGCTTTCGTAATGGTTTTCGGGACAGGATTTCTTCTGCTGGCAGTTTGTGTACTCAGATGAAGCCTGTTCCTCCAGATGCCGGGGTTGCGGTTTTCGACCGAAAGCCTGCAACCCGGTCATCTCCTCGTAGATGGGGGCCTGAGGGTGGGACTTGAGGGTGGAACTGCTGCGGGCTTTGCCCTGACGATCATTGAGACAGAAGCAAAACAAATCAGTGAAGTGCAAAAGCAGATTTCCTGTTAAAATCAAAGTTTGTCCGCTTTTATCTCGAGGCAGAATCTTTAACACAAAGTCCCAGAGTGTCACCGTTAATAATAATAATGGATGTTTTACGATTGTTCAAAATACACCATCATACACTTCTTAGATTCATTTCTCGTCTTACACTCAAACTAAAAGAATTAGGACTCAAATTTGAAGAAAAACATGGTTACAACTGACAGCAACAGGTTTTGAAAGTACTGTGGTTTTGTGGTCACAGACTCGCGCCCTCAATATGCTGCTGCTTTTCGGCAACGTGTAAACTCCCGCCTCCTTCTCCTCGCATAGGACGAGAGCAGCGCGTTACAATACGAGGTCCACTCACTTTATAGAACACCACAAACAGCAGGGCGAGCAGGAGGATGAGGATGACCACCGCTGAGGACAGAGCATACAGCAGGGTGGAGTAGTTGGAGCAGCCGCACTGACCTCCTGTGAAGAAGCACATGGAGACGAGAAGTGGTGATTTAAACGGCTGCTGGGAGAAGAAAGTGCATTCACAAAATAGCGTAAGACGTAAACAAAAGCAGTACGTTAGTCTGTGGTTTAAGAGGCGGCTCGAGTGCGATGGGTTCAGTGGAACTGCAGAAGACCACAGAGCCGAACTTCCTTCCCATTTGTAGGCTGCAGTAATCAGCAGCAAACAGATATTTGATGGCTCAGACACAAGAAATATATATATATATATATATATATATATATTTAAACAATATATAAATAATGCTTTAGTCCAAGTCTAAGGGCTTTAGTCTAAGGGCCACAAGTATGTAGATTAAATTATTACTCAAACATTTGATGGCACTGTCGTTTTCAGCAACTGTCACTCAAATTCACAGAAAACACTTGTCAGAAGGAGACTTCCATTGTTGTTTCCGGTGTTTTTACATGACTGATAATAGGAAATCTTTAGATTAGCAGCAGACAGACCACCTAAGACACATAAATGTGGTACTGCTCAACCTTGACATTCAGAAAGTGGGACTGCACCAGAATGATGACGACATACACGATTACGGGAGGATTTAAGAAAGGAAAAACGTATTGCGTTAGTGACGTCTGTTATGGTCTAGTTCTGTCGGTAGTGAGCACACAGTGAAAAGTGCTTCTGTAACTGAAGAGATGTCGACATTTCAGATGATTTCTATTCAAATGATTATTTGAAGAGAAACAAACAGACCGAAATTACATTAAAACAGTTGTTTTTCAGTCCCAGCCGCTGATACGAACGTTATTAGTAGCAGCTGTGTGAGCAGAAGGCGTAGAGACGGACATCAGAGACCAGAACACGTGTGCCACAAAAGAACCAAAGCCCGAAAAACAAAACTTGGGTGAGACGACGTAACTCCGCTATGGAGTCTCCCCCCCCCACCCCTGCAGTGATTTGACCCACCTTGCACGGACACAAAGAACGCACGTGTCCCCAGACCGGTGCTGGTGTCGGGCCCGCCACGCAGGAGCAGCTGGCAGCTGTACAGGCCGCTGTCGGCCGGCTGCAGCTGCAGCAGGGTCAGGTTGTAGGTGATGCCCCCGGGGCCGGGCGCCGAGGACAGCTGCACCCTCTCCGCGGAGAACCGGGAGGACGAGGGGGAAGGAAGGGGGCTGCCGCCGTGTTGGTGACGCTTTGAGTGGTACAGCACCTCCGCGGGCGCCCGGCCCCGCTGCCGCTTCAGACTCACCCCCTCAACGGGCAGGGCCTCGCCGTGCGGGGGGAGGCAGGGGAGCACGGCTGAGCCCCCCGAACACGTCTCTACCGACCCTAAGTCGGCCATGGCGGGGGCATCTTCAGGAAGGGAAAGGGGATAAACCTCAGAAGCCATTTTGGTCTCGCCGCTGAAGCTCAGCACGGCCGCGCCGTGTGAGAATTCATTTCTGATCTTTTGACATTAAACTCTCGAGTCAAAGTTAGTCTTGTCTCGGCAGGTGGGCACGCGGGGGTTTGGTGGTTAGCAGCCTTCCTGTGTGGAGTTTTACACGTTCTGCGTGTGTGTAAATGTGAGAGTGGTTGTTTGTCAGTCTGTCGCCTGGTGCCAGCTGGGACCCCCCCCCCCCCTAAAGATAAGCATATAAGACTATCTTGCTTTGGCAGATCTTGCCGGTGTAATACCCGACAGCAACATAATATACTTCATATCTTTACAGTTATTACCCAGTGTAGGGTTCATATTGATTCCAATAGCACACACTTTAGTTCAGTATTGGTGTAAAAAGTAACACAATGGAAACTTCCTGAAACCAAATTGCGCATCTATGTCCTGAATGAGCTTCTTTCTTTCTCGCGGTGGCTTATTGGCACACACTTCCAGGCATTAGTCATCCTTTTTGAAGTTGTAGTTCGAGTGCACCCGGACCCAAACCTGGATGATACACCAGCGTGATACTCCTTTACCACACGCTTTGTTTCACAACACAAAAAACACCTTTCGCAAAAACCAACACTCTTGTATTTGACCTTCTTGTTAAGAGTCGTGGAAAGCTCAAGTTCCCCGTGGGAGCAGAAAACTAGTGAAAAAGGTGAGTGTGACGTGGGAAGAAAGGAACGGACGCTCACCGGCCGTAACGAGGAGGAAGAACTCGCTGCTTCCAGGTCTCCGCTCGTCCTCGGAGGAAACGGTGGCCACAATGAACTCACACACGTAGCGGTCCGTGTCCGCCGCACTCAGCTGCGAGATGGTCACATTCAGAGCGTGGAGGTTGGCGTCTCCGCTGACTTTGATGCGGCCCTTGTCCTCGCCGTTGTCTACGGTGTGCTCGTGGCCGACGTGCTTGAACAGGACCTCGCGGGGACGCAGCCAGTGGCGCTTCAGGTAGACCCCGAAGGGCGGAGATTCCCTCGGCTCGACGGCGCAGGGGAGAAGCACCGAGTCGCCTTCGTTCCTCTGCAGGAACACCATGTCACTGCGTACTTCATAGAAGAGAAACACACATGTTCATCCGTGTTCTTGTCTGGTGATCACAATTCTCTACTTTCAAAATGCCAAATGATCAACTCACCAGATCCAGTCTGGGTGATGAAGATGAGCAGAGCCCACAGGGGAGCCACCTTCGTCATGTTGAACGCCGCCAGAAGACACTAGTCGCGATCCTGGGGCGGTAAGTCGCTGATGTAAACCATCACAGGTCACATGCACGCAAGAGCTGGAGAAACAAAAGCTGTGGGTGTAAATGAAACCCAAGAGGAACTCCATGAAGCTCCACCTTCAAACCTCAAGACACAAGAGGAAGAACACACGCACGCACGCCAAAGCTTCGGAGGCAAAGTGAATTATTGAGGCATTTCATCACAGCTCAGAGCAAAGGTTCCGTTCACATGGATCCAGCATCTGCAGTGGGTCACAGCCAAAGACACTCATTCACTTGGGACCTTTTCAGGAGGAATCAGGAATCATTTTAATGAACGCCGTTCACACGGTCTGGTGTCTCAAGCACTTCATATTTTTACAGGTTCCAGAGGTAATGATTGTGACGGACGGCCGGCGTCCGAACGCGACAAGTCTGCTTTCTGATTATTTGCCTGAGGATTCTCGGAAAAGACGCCTGCCGACTGAGCTTCGATACTTGATTGACGAGCACTGATCTCAGCTGCTTTTATAATTTTAATGCTCTGATTAAAAGGCCGCATGCTCCTGCTCCAAAGGGGGTCTGCAGCCCCACAGTCATGTGCATTCAATCGTTTAATCAATCACATTTAGATCACCATAAGTTAGAATGTCTCAGGGAGGTGGACCAAATGTTTGTGCGGTCTCAAACTTGTGCAACACAGCATGTGCTGAGCCTCGAACCACAACCTCACAAGGATGACTAATGCCTGGAAATGTAAGACAATAAGCCACCGCAAGAAAGAAAGAAGCTCAATTCGGACATAGATGCACAATTTGGTTTGAGGAAGTTTCCATTTCATTACTTTTTACGCAAATACTGAACTAAAGTGAGTACATTACATACAGGTTAACATTAAGTAATACTTTGCAATATGGTCAAAAAGGAAGGAAACAATATGAACCCTGCACTGGGTAATATTCCTATTTATAAATACATGATGAAAGACCAGTTGTGTATTACCTACACAAAAATAAGTAAATTAACTAACAGCCAAGACCGCAGATATCTCGCACGCACACACACACACGCGCGAAGCGATTTAAATGAACGACAATAAACAAATGCTGATAGAGAACATGATGAAATGTAATTTAATAAAAAGTGGAGATTGGAAATACGACATATGTATTTTTAGACTAATTTTAATTAATTTAATTTAATTATTTTTAAATGAATATGTAACAGGTAAAGACATGACCATTAATGCTTCCATCACTCACTCAGTCACTGCGGTTATTAAACTTTGGACACAACATATTAAGAGCAAACAATCTATAAACATATTGGATCTAAAACCAGATATTTTGAGGGTTTCTGTCCTTTGAGAAGTGGCGTTAAAGTAGATCATTGTAGTGGCTGAATGACATCCCATTTAGGCCACTAGAGGGAGTCTTTTTTTTTTTTTTACTTATTTAAATTCCTTAGCAGTTATTTTTAATTGTTTATTCTATATCCCTCTAGCCCATAGCCTTATATTTTATACCGTAACGTTAAATTGTAAATCTCAAATTAACACGCCATTTTCTTGTACTATGTTGTCTTGACCGCCAAGTCAAATTTGTTGTATGTCAAACACATTTAGGTAAATAATGTTTCCCGATCCCAAAGACAAATAGAATAGGCTCCAAAGTAATGCAATCACTTTATTAAAAAGAACACGTGACACTGACTGGTTACATATTAATTAAATGGCTTCTTAGAGCCGCTGGTATTCCCCAAATACCAAAACATCTGCTCCAAAAACTTCATTTATACAAACATGAATTTGTTTGTTTTTTATTAAACCAAAGAAACACCTTCCTTAGGCAGAGCGCTCCTTTTCATAATCCACACTATTCAACATAAACATTTTCCATCAATAAAAAAAAGGATTTACATTTCAATGCCCAAGTTGTTGTACCTTAAATCACTGAAAAGGAACCACGGTTGCTTCTCTCAAACACTACACCCATCTAAAAGTCCTCAAAAAAAATTAACAGTTTAAAAACACTACATGAAGAAACACGACGCCTAGCGGCCCGTCGTACAGGACAGACCGGGACTAAAACAAGCAGGTACTTACTGGGTGTAACTGACCTTCTCATGCCAGCTCAGTGGGTTTTAAGGCTGATACGGACGGGCTATGAACAACAGAAACAAATACAGAGGAGTAAGTGATGTGCGCAGAGGAAACAATGATGCCACTCTAAACACCCACAAGAACCCCCCCTCCCTCCCCAGCCCTCCCGGTCCACACGAGGCCCAAACAACCCGAACCCTCGTGTCAGCGGCCCGATACCTCAGAGGCTGCGCGGCTGATTGTCAACGTTTAGGTCAGATGAACCAAACCCAGCAATACAGAACAACGCAGCAGAGCAGGTCGCCTCAGGCCGAGCTTCATGCCCAAATGACAAGTAGGGTTTAAGAATAGACGTCGCCACCATCCACTGTGAGGGATTTCTTCTGAACTCTTGCTTTTTGATTATATCATTACATCTTGAAGCAGGAAGGTGATTCAGGGAGTTACGTCACTAGTCAGCAACGTCTGCATCTACGAGTCATTTAAACTATGAACCCGATCACCACTGAATCGCAGAACTCTGTAAAACTGGACTTTGACTCAGAGCTGCTGTGTTGTTGGGTTTGTTGTTTTGCATTGCCCCCCTGTAGTGGGGACACGACAAACTAACATTACAGCATTCATGCATGTTTGAGTACTAGTATACATGTAAAGAGGAAACGGTTAATAGATCAGGAAAGACATTTAGTTTCCTTTTCAGAGTGCATCTCCATGTAGTATGTAATCTGCAGCTATGAGGTAACATGCAGTATTTAGAAGCACAAGTTGGCCAACATCAGAGCTTTGCGCTTGTGGTGCACAACAAAATCTTATATCTCCTTCTGACCTAATGCAATAGCATTTTCTTTTGCAATATGTATCCTTATACGATGCGAGGTGAACCCTCAAACAGATGATGGCAAACTTGGTTTTTAAATACCTGAACCCTGGTCGTTAAAAAGAGCATAAGTACACCAGTACAAACCTTCATCACTCACCTCCACGCACGTCAGGACAAACCAGCATTGAATTTCAAGATGAATTTTATTACAACAGATTCATAAAACATTACAAAGGATGCATACAGGAACCCTCTTGACCAGGACATATTAAAAGCAAACCTGGAATAAGGATAAAGCTACGGACTGAAGAGTCGTGGATTTTTAACACTACTGAAGTCGGAATCATTTGTCACTGAGACCCTCACCAACCAAGGTTGGGGACGCAAGTCCAACAGCACCTAAGCGCGCTGTGAGGGCCCCAATCTATCCAAAATAAAAAAGAAAATTCAAAGAATCAAATGTTTACAAGAGAAACTTGCCTTTGTAAGGGGTCGGTACGTTCATGTAACTCCAGCAGCTTCAAAAGAAATATGAATCATTTTAACACACTTTACTTCTATAAACCTGAGTGAAACCTATGTGTGGGGAGGGGGCAGGGGGGGGGGATATATATTCTCACATGAAACCAGATGACAACAAAATAGTTCTCAGGAACTTGTGTGGTGATTGGCTGTTCTCCAATAAAGATGTTACATGAAAATGTCCAATAGTTCTAACAAATGTTTGTCTTCACCACCGCTGGTCTTACTGCGCTTTGCTTTGCAGCTAGGTTTGAAAAAGCACAAGGATGAGAGAAAGGTGTTAACCCCAAACCTAATGTGGTGGCTGCTTTGCCGCTTCAGTAGCGCCCAGCCGGAGACATGACGGGCGGCCTCATGCCCATGGGAGGGCCTCCCTGGTAGGGGGGCACCATAGGAGGACCCTGCCCGTAGGGAGGCATCCCCCCAGGCATGTAGCTCGGCATGCCCTGAGGAGGAGCGCCGTACTGACCTGCAAGCAGAACACAAGGAGAGGACAGTGCGTTAATACTGCTATTCTAACAGATCCCACAGCTTATGTTTAAAACTGCAGCTTATGCCGATTCCATCGATAAACACATAATTGTAAGTAGTTAGACCGTGTCCTCTCCACTATTACAGAAATGTGTTCAAAAGTATACTGGCGTCCATCTCGACACACATTACAATCCACCCAGGCAAGACGAAGGTGATTAAAGTACAAATCAGTAAATCACCAAGTAAAATCAAAAGTGAAGCAAGTCAAGTAAATACATACACCTTGCTTTTATAGCATCTGTGTACTGTTCCTCTAGTTTGTTCACCCGAGTGGTGGCTGCTGGAACAAAGCTGTTTTTATAGAGCTTTCTTCTACAATACATACCCCCATCTAGAGGGAAGAAGCTGAATGTCACTGTACAAAAAGGTGGAAGTGGTCCTTTAAGATGGAGCAGGTTACCCGCTGTAAAAGTCTAGTGTACAGCTTTGACTCAGACAATTCCAGTTTCTGTTCTTTAAAGGAGGTTTCCAAACCATGACACCAGACAAAAAGATGGATTTAATAAAAGCACACAAGTGGCTGCTTGTACTCCTGTGTGGCCTGTAGGCAAACTGCATGGGATCAAGTCCTTCTCAGTTCTCCTTAGGATTTATGACTTTTCATTACAATTGATGTGAGAGCAATTTGTCTAAAATCCTTTAGATGATATCATTAAGATAGCGACAATAAAGTGGTTCCATTTAAGATTCACAAACTCAATACATTTAGTCTCAGGTTTGGATCTTCGGGCAGAAACCACGTCCAATGTGCATAACAAGCATCTTCTTACCGTGCATGGGGTGCCTCATGCCAGGCTGTTGTGGCAGCATGCCTTGCTGTGGGGGCATTATGCTGCCCACAGCCGCCACAGGGGGAGCAGCAACGTGGACCTGACCCGGCCTGGGTGCAAGTCGCTGGTAACGGGGCAACTGGGCCCTCAGTTCCTCCTGTTGGTAGAGACAACACAAGAGCGCATGTTCAGACTGAAGAAAATCTAGTGTGCCCTTTACAGCACAAAGATAAACACTGACAAAAATTAGGAGGAATTGGGTACCAATGATGCCGTGCCCTGATTTCACACTGAGGACATTCAAGTTCAGAAACATCCTTTAACAGACCCACAAAGGTGCAACTACACAGTAAGTGTATGGAAATACAGGCTTAACGGTTGGCAAGCTTCCTATAAAAGTCTAACTTTACGATGACATTAACATTAGCATTCCAGACTAATGGCACACCGACCCTCTCATCCATAAACGTGCTCTTATACGTATCAGTCATTACTTACTGTGAAAAGGGCAAAGTAGAAAGCTCAAGCAACTTACCAGTGAGATATCCTCATCAGGATGGATCAACTTACTAGTTGCACTCGTGGTGGTGAGGGTGGCAGGTTTGGTGGCCACTGTGGCCGGGGGTTTGGCCACAGTGCTGCTAGAGGGGTTAGAAGAAGAAGCAGAAGAGGAAGAAGAGACAGAGGGCTGGGTGTAGGCGGGGAATGTTGCTTTGGGCGGGTCGGAGGCGGCAGCTGTACTGTGGGAGTTTGGAGCTGCAGCTCCTGAAGTGCTCTGCTGGGCCTGTGAAGAGACGCATGTAATGGTAAGTGAACGGTACGCCAAGAACCTGGCGCCTCATTCTGCGTTAGCTTGAAGCACATGCACAGATATAAAGCTCACGGAGAAAAGGGTATGTCAGTTGTCAGGGATAACTGTTCAACAACATTAAGGCTGGCGTGTTCCTTTTGATGCAGTGTCATTCCCTTTGGCAATGGGCGTTGTCTAAAGCTTGAGAATTAACAGGCAGAGTTCCTAAATAAGCAACATGCAGCTGCCACAGACAAGTCGAAGGCCTGTCTGCGAGCGTACTTGTGGGGAGTTAGGAAAGGGAGGCTGAGAGGAGGCAGACTGAAGGTCTGCAGGTGGAGAGGAAACTCCGGCAGCGTGGCTGTGAACACCAGCGCCCATCTGCAGCATGGCGGAAAGGAGATCACATGTAACATGTCCACTCCATCCAAATTCAATAATGAGAACTAAATGTCCTACATAATAGCGATGCTGATTGAAAAGTAAATGAAATTGCGCTGAGGAAGTGCAAAAGAAGAACAGCGGATTACAGAATGTGATAAGCGGTACATCGGAAATCCGAAGTATTGAGAAGTGAAAGCAACTGTGTTGACTGGAAACTGCAGGGACAGTTTAATAAAATAAAGCATTGCCAACCATCTACTTTAAATCAGTAGACAGGCTTAGATAAAGCTCTAAACTAAGTTCGAGCATGTGCTGCCGACTGGAGGAGGTGAGGGGGGGGGGCTGCGCATGGTTCCCACCTGTGCCGCACTGGGGAAGAGGGGTTTGGTGACAGCCGGCTGGGCCACCGGTAGTGCCGGTCGACTGGGCATCACTCCGGCTGCAGCAGCTTGGGCCATGTGGGGCATCCCTGGCCTCGGGGCCATGTGAGGTGGCATTCCTAAACAAACGACCCAAACAGGTCAATTAACCTGTCTGGCACCAGAACATTGTGGACATGCTATTTGTAACCACGTCAAAAAATAAAACCACAACTCACCGTGGGGCATACCGGGCATCCCAGGCATCATGGGAGGCATCATTCCACCCATCTGCATCATGCTGCAAAAGGCAGAGAGACCATGCTGATTTGGTGTTACAGAGGAAAGCGAGGATGCAATGATGCATGTGCGGTAACGCAGAGACTTTTATTACTATTATTAAAGAAATAATTTGAAATTCTGAAACTGAATAGCATTAAATCTAAAATGGTAGCATTAAAACGCATCAATAAGTCAATCAATACCCTGGTGGCATTCCATGCATGGCAGGGGGCATGCCGTGCATCATGGGAGGTACGCCAGGCATCATGGGAGGCATTCCTACAACAACAAGTAAGACGATACGTTTTGATTAAACAATACATCACTCCAGACCTCTCAAGAGTTTCCACGTCACATCTTTACAGCCGCTCAGTCAGCAGTAGTAGTTCAGAAAAGTAGTGTGTTGAGTTTAATTTATTTGAATTTACGTGTGTTTAACATGAAGGTAACCATGAAAATAGGGGATGAAAAAAAGGGAGAAATAGAATTCACACAATGTACTGTTGCATTTTTGAGTATGAGGAAAACCTAACATCACAAAATCCTAAAATGTAACTCTCTAATTATCAGACAAGAACCAAGTCAAGGTCTGCCACGTCTCATTCGTCTAAACACCTAAACATTGAAGGCTAAAATCAGTCATTATTCATTTTTCAACACGAGTTTATGCCGATTAAAAACTTCTTTTTTTTTTTTACAGAGCTCCTTGCCTTGATATCCTCCATGGTGCATCCCAGCTACACCGGCCAGGGGCGGCATCCCCATCTGGGCCATCGGAGCAGCGTAGCCTGCTTGGGGCTGGACAGCAGCGACCTGCTGAACTGATGGTCCTGCTTCATCGTCGTCGTCGTCATCCTCATCAGAGTCGTCTTGATTGTTTGATTTCTTCTTTTGGCTCTCTGAAAAGAGAAAAAACATATTATTTAAGGTAACAGGAAGCTTACACAAAATGAAAGTTAACTTAAGGTTCTACCAAAAGAAAGTGTTTTTGTAAGCACACCGGACGTAATAACATTGTAGAAAATACATTTAACCAAGATGGGACACCCAATGTTTACCCACTACCACTTGGGGGTCTTACCATATTTAAATGCACATTTAATCAGTCCAAATACACAAAGCCATTATAGGAAATAAAATGTAGGTAAAAACAATAAATTCAGCTACATAGCCGTTGACTGAAATTGGAATGGAAAATACATTAAATTATACAAACCTTGAGATTTCTGTTCTAATGTTCGTCTTCTTTCCTGCATGTCTTTCTCTGGAATACCCTCCATACCATAGATTTCCAGCTCGATGTCAACTCTTCCAGGAATCGCATTTGGTACACTGTCAATTGTTTCTTTGTGTACCTGAAAACCAAGCAGAGTGAGCCAGTGGATACGATAAGTCATTCACTTCCCACTTTCTGCGGAACCAAAGACACTCAATAAATTAAGTTAGATAAATGACAATGAAAGAGTCACTTACCTGCATGCAATGGATAGCCAAGCCCGGGCCTGTGTACAATTTCTTGTGGCAAATATGGCATTTAAAATGCTTTGCCTTCTGGTGCTGGATTAGGATCTTTTCATCATCAAAGTCTCGATTACAGTACCTAGAGTCAAGAGTTAAGGATTGTGTTCGAAAGAGAAAGCATCACCATAATGACGGAGCAAGTTGTAAATCGGCTTATTTGATGAAATTCCACTTTCGTGTTTCTCGATCTTGTATCCTTATGGTTGAAATGCACTTCTTCAAAGTCGCTTTAGATAAAAGCGTCAGCTAAATGATATGTAATGTAAAAACTCACCATGTACCACCCGAGCCAGTGAAAAACATGCAAGCCTCAATCATAACGTTAGTGATTAAACATAACGATATTGAGCCAAGGCGTAATTAACATAATTCATGTTCACTTGTGTTAGACACAACTGGAAAACCGCACGTTTCTCACTAATCCAGCTCAAGCCCAGTTAGATGTGTCACTGAAACCTCGCCTCATAGCTAACAGTCTAACCATTAGCGAGCTAGCATCGGAACGGAGACAGCTCGCTCACCTTTCCTCTCAGCATTAACTCGACGTAATCCGTTACCGTTAACTGCACACGACTTCAAATGTTTTTGTGGTATCAATCCTAGACTTGACTAAAATAAGAAAATAAAAATCCCAAACCAATCTACTAGAGATGAGCGAGTCGTTAAGATAGCGTTAGCTTACAGGCAGATAAACCCTCCGAGAGGCTAGGCTTAGGCCTTCCTTTTGTCAAGCTAACGGCTAGCCTCTGGCATTTCTACGGCGATATTATGTCACCGAGGCAAAAAGGATACCAGCACCATGGCTTCATCTGCTTCTTCTTCTTTCGTCCCATTTCTAAAGAATACTGAAAGAGGAGTCTTAAACGTTATATACTGGTATTATTATCTGTATAACAACAGCATGCTGTAGTCCCGTAACAACGCCGAAAATGGCGCCGTGCTCAAGGAAGTTGTAGTGGAGGCTGCAGTCTCGCGAGCACAGAAAATAGACGTCATGTCATAGACACGCCCCAAGTTTAGGAGACAGGTTGATATGATGTACTACCAGAATACTGTCATAACTAGAACTAACTGCCATACGAGCGGGTGTGTTGTTGGTGTTTTGGGTCAGCATCTCGATTTTAGTTCACTTGGGATTAGAAGAAAATAAACCAACTACCACGAGTTCACCGAAGCAATTGGAGACATAATTAAACAAAGTAGCTCTTCTCAGTCTGAAACATCCCATAGCTGCTTGACGTTACTGTGACTTGTTCACGTCCCTGTGTTTTGTGGACATGTGACCTAAAGTGGCCGGTGAGTGTAGGTTTACTTTAGCACTAGTTTGACCAAACCAATGATAACCGTCAAGACAAATTCCTTGTATGTTTAGCATATCTTGGCAAATAAATATTTCCTGATTCCTGATTCCTGATGATACTAGCAGACTTTAACTAATTCTGCATTGACAGCTAGGTCAAATATATAAGAATCATTTAGTTTTAGTCTTGTGTGTATATTAATTCATGAAAGTGCTCCTCAACCAATTTTCTGGTTTCTGGAAATTGAATAGGATCCAGTGGCCGTGGTTGTGAAACTAAATGTGATGGCACTACATTGCATTAGAATTACGCTAATTAAAATTGTGCAAAAGCAAACTTAAAAAATAGCAGGTGTAGTGCAACAAGTACAAGCCCATTGACATATGCCATGATTTTGGTGGTTCTAGAACAGGGGTCTCAAACTTGCGGCCCGCGGGCCAATTGCGGCCCTCGGGACGATATTTTGTGGCCCCATCCTTAATATGAAAGTGTAATGTTAGTGCGGCCCGCAAGTTTTATACTGTAACCCCACTGTCAGCTGCTGTGTGGGACATGTTATGATGTTCTGGTTTCCTACTGTGTGCTTGTCCAGTGAACGTGGCATGCATGTGACTGACATGGGGGGCGGGTCGTGTGTGTCGGCCGAGGTGCAGAGAGCAGGAGGGTGAAATTCAGTTTCCTGCTCTCTTTCGCGCAGGTGATCATGTGACTAACCGTTAGCATCGCTCGTTTAATAAAGTTTTCCTTTACGACTCACACTAACAACACATGAAGCATCTGACGTCACCGACGAGCGTCTCCGTCCATTACTACGCAGCTTCGATTCACGTAACTTCACGTTTGGCCATAAAGGAATTCCACGGTCACATGACCTTAGGTCTCCCCCGCTGAGTTAAAGGAGGACTAGTGTTGTAGTCTCATTCGGACCGATCCCCCAGGGTGGGGTTCAATGACTGCTTTTGAAAGTGAGTGTTAAGTTGTGTTATTGTCGACCATGTCGTTCGGATGCTAGTCTGGCCCGCGTTCAGTTGAAGTGGGCTGCATCTGGGCCGCAGCTGATTTGAGTTTGAGACCCCTGTTCTAGAATCCATAACAGTGGAGTTATTGAACGTTATTTGCCATAAATATTGAATATTATTAATAAAAAACACTCAAAAGCCTTTATCAAACAAAATAACAGGTGCAGTACAACAAGTACAAGGCCATGGACCTATGACATGATTTGATTTGTAATAGTGATGTTATTGAATATTTCTGTAATGTGTTTTTCCGCATTGCACTTTGCAGACGGTCCCTCGTCTCACGGGCGGCCGCTCATTAAGATCAATGTGATTTGTACCGCTCCTGCACTGGTACCTTATCGGTAAAGTTATTGTTAATAGCGGTTGTACTTCGCTGTCAACATCATTACGGTTACAGAAAAGTGTCGTTTGTGTTTTAACGGTGTTCTGCTGACGAGCTGTTGAACCGTGAAGTCTGAATCTGTGAATATTTTTACCGAATCTTACCGAACTTTATGTTGCGTCACCGCTTGATGGCGACAACGGTGCAGAAATATGACCCTGGTCCGTGCCTTGTCAAAACGAGTCACTGTTTGCCATCTGCGGTCTTCTTGGAAAGCACGTTTATATCTTTTACAAAATGACACATGTATCCCTACATATCTATCTGACATATATATCCACATTCTTGTTTCAACGCGTTTGGTTTGGTGCTGTATAGTTTCCCCCCCAACAATGCCCCTGCAGCCAGAAAGAGAGAAGTGGGACTGTATCCAACCCATCATGTCACAATGAGATGTTCAAAACATACACATAATATAATATTGTACCACATACGTTTGGCCACGTTGGGCCATAAATGCCTGTTCCCTGTAAACACCAGAGACCAGTGGATTGGCCAAAAGGCGCAGTATGATATTTACTGATCAGCATGTGTTTCATGTCCAAAACAGTAAAAGCTGAAGGAATTGTATTTTAACCCGGCACTGATCCCACACACACACACGCAGGCCACACACTGCAAAGACACTCACACTGCTGACAGAACAGGGTGGCAACAGGGTTGTGAACGCCACCGACAATGTTTCCCTCACAGCAGCCTCACCATCAGTTTGTTTAAACAATGGTATCGTTGCGTGTCAACGTCAGTCCGCTTCTTGCGTGTGAAAAAAAAAAGAAGTGAAATAAAAATGTGGCCTGATTGTAACAAGTGTTGCTCAGGCACCGCAAATGCATTTGCACAGATTTTCCTCACCTGTAGCTTCACTTGTCTTCTCTTTCTCACCAAGATGACTGATTACCTCTGAAATTGAAGATTTATGATGGGGAAACCCAACTGAGGCAGCTTATCTTGCCTGCCTAATGAATTCTTCATTTTACACCTTTCTCTCCACATGCTTGTGCCGGCTAGACGGAGACCACTTTGGGTAAGAGCTCAAAGGGCCCCCTCTCCGAAAGGGTGATTATTGCACGTATCATTGATCACTTTGACGTATGCATTTCAACAAAGCCGGCAATCTACAATGAGGCCCGGAGCTCTAGTGAACACCGGGATTGGAGTTTAAATTAATCTGGTTTCAAGGCAGCAAACCTGCTTGTTTTTAGCACATCTCTTCGCCAAACAGGGGAGGAATTCCTGTCCCAAGAAGAATATTGAATACAACCTGTGTGTGTGCTTGCATGCATGTGTGTCATGAGCAGAATCCAAAAAAAAATCCCATTATGTTTCAGTATAAAAGTGTTTAATGTACTCCAGTATGTACATATCAAATCTACAAAATATGCATAATGTTAAAATATTATCAACACTCATTTTTGTGTCATAAAGCTTATTATATACAAGCCCGGACCATTTTGAACCAACTTTTAAATAGGACACATACAGAGTACAGCTAGCTCATCACAATACAGACCGACCAAACACTTCACATAACGTACAGTAAATGTAAGTAAAGAAACAAACTTGACAGCAGATGCATGATAAAATATTAATTTGTTTACAATTACATTATAATAATGTTTGTGCGAAGCAGTTACCAGCGTAACATGAGGTTAAAGTACAGCACCGTATGAGATTGACAGCTTAGTGCTGGGGTCGTTTCCCATCCCGGTTCAATGAATTAACAATTTATTTTGTGACAGGAGGTAATGAGGGAGCATTGATTTACCTCTTTCCCCCCATGGCCTCCTGATATGGGAGTGAAACGACCCCAGCCAGGATGTAGTCGAGGTCAGGCATGTGTGCTCTTCTTATTTGGTTATGAGAAAGAAAAAAAAAGCTAAGGTAGAATGTGTAACCCCGCTTTAATTCACTATCTCTCAACATCTTTGATATTGTCAACCAATCACAAAAAAACACTGCAAATATCCAGAAGGGATAACAAAATAAGAAAAAGTGTGTCAGTGAGAGATCCATTACAGATCATCAACATTTTATGTTACACATGACGGACAAAGATTTGTTTTGCCTGAACAAGATGTGGGATGTGCTCTTCCCCTCAGTGCTTGAAGCAATGTTTTGGCATCATTTTAGAAAGCTTAGGAAAAGTCTGAATGGCACTTCTGCTTCTTCTCTTTTTTTTTTTACTAATCTGTTCGCACAATAATACAATTTTCACACCACTTGCACACAAAAAAAAGACACAAGTTTGAGGTCCAAATAGGGTTGAAAACAAATGAATCCTTTTTGGGGAAGCGCCAACTGCTGAAGGCAACACTGAGAATCAACCCACACTTCCTTTAAAGATAAATTAGTTTTTCAGAGGTTGCTGTAGCCTGTATACTCCATGATCTCTGTGCAAACGCAGAGACCTTCAGCCATCCTGCAGTCTGCTTAATCTAAATCTCTCATGCTTATGAGCTGTTTGTAATGATGACAAAACACCATCTGAGCCTAGATTCTTATATGACCTTACCATTAATGTATTGGTGAAGAGGCTGCAGGCAGATTACAGGATTTTCAGGAACTCTTCTGTCAGAAAACCAATTGCACCGCAGGGTTTCACGGCTGTCACCCCACATGAGAGGCAACTGTGCACAAATACTTTTACCAGCCTGACATCTCCATGAGAAGGCACCGTTGGATTGGGGAGGGAGAGGCGGAGAAGGTTAAACTATGTTGACCGCGCTGCTCCAGCCGGTTTCTGTTGAGTTCGACCTGAGGCTTCTCATCCGTTGTTGTGTTGGCAAGAAAAGTCCCACAGACTGATATGCTGGAGACAAATGTGCAACAGAGAAGTAGACAAAGAGCAAGCGAAGGTCGGGCTGCATTGTGAGCAGAAACGACGGCACGGCTTAACCACAAAAGGGGTCGGATGGGCGGAGAAAGGTGTGAGGAGAAGGGCTGCTGCTTGTCAGGTGCCTCCCTGCGTCAGAGAGGTGGATGTAGGACGAGGGCGGCTGTACGACGACCGCGCCATGAGGCTGAGCTGCCTCATCCAGCCCGGTGGTCAAGAATAAAGGGAATGCGGTCCGTAGGCGGCCTCCAACGAGCCGGTCAAGGCGTCGGGGGCAGTCGCACGTCGAGCAGGCCGTAGGCGAAGATGTTCCAGAAGACAGCGCAGAGCACGAACAAGGCGTAGACCGAGAAGAAGATCCAAAACAGCGACTGCTCCTGGAGCCGCTGCTCGTAGTTCTGCAGCACCACCACACCCAGCGTCAGGCCGACCACCACCCCTCCCAGGTGAGCTACGAAGCTGGGATTGGGACATGGGGGAAAGGCCGGCGGGTAGAAGCGCAGCCACACCGCCCGACCGAACTCTACGCTCACTAGGAGCCGACAGAGGGAGAGAAGGCACGTGTTAGCAAGGTTTCCATACGGAATGACAGATGTAGTGAACAATCTGTAAAGGAGTTTTACTCTGCTGCCAACAACTAGAAACCTGCCATTGAGCTGTCAATAAATTAGATTGTTAGACATGGTCCATGTTCGTGTTTCCATGCTGAGTTGCAGTGGAGGGGCAGTAACCAAAAAATAGGAGTTTACGGTTACTGTATTTTTTATTATTTCAACCCTTCTCTTGTTGTTGGAGGAGCTGAGCGACACAGCAACATACAAAAAAAGGCCTCTTTGAAGCGACAATAATAATCTTCTCCCCTTCACAGACATGTATCCACTGCAAGCAAGGACGTGGAATCCCACACAGCAAAGTGATTTTACTCACTTTGATTGATTGTACATAAAAAGTAACTGCTGAACACTGAAAAGCCACACAGTTTCATTTTAGACAAGAAAACCATTGCTCAGAGATCAAAGTCTGCTGATAGAAAAACATACAAAAAAGATTGTGCATATTTCGGGTGGGAAATGATTCTTAAAATGAGGCGAAAGGGGCGTGTGGCATCTAAACCGAGACTTACTGCAAACCAGGGCCATGGCCATCCGGAATAACTTAAACTGACACTTCATTCCCGACCAGTTCTACAGAAAGAGAGAGAAAGGGAGGATGTGAGTTATTCAGAAGGTCATTTTTTTAAGTTTGGATGATGAAGACAAAACAAACTGTGCTAGAAGGTCAATTCCCCCTCAGAAACACACATGCTGCCATGATACGACATGAGATCTCGTCCGATTCGCGTCATCTCTTAAAGCCCCGGAGACACTCTGACCCCCAGTCTGTTCCTGCTGCGTTAGATAATGTGATTCCAGCTGAGAGGAGGGAGACAGGCTCTTCCATCCCAACGCCAACAATGATGTGGAGTGTCTCGCAGGGTGAATTATGAGGCACCTATTGCAAAACAACAGAGCTTCACCTTGAGCGCCTCGGCCTAATGGGCCTGTGATGACCCCCGGGATGGGGGAGTTTTGAACAGAGCAGAGCAGACACGTCAACAGAGCGCAGTGCAAAGGAAGGTCTTCACATGCACACACACTCATAGGAAAATGGGAGGAAAACGTGTGATGACAGTAAGGAATGTATGGCATCTGCAGATAAAGCGGCACCTGCTGATGCTTTGATGACGGCGATGCTCTGTAGTGACAGGAGGACTGAGTGATGTGAAAATCGTCCACACACAACACGCAAAAAAACTCACCATGACCACATTGGCCAAATGTGCTGAGACCAGAGCATAGACTCCCCCGGACGAGCCGACCACTGGGGCCGTCATGTCGGTGACAGACACCGCCAGAGACCCTGTAGGGATGATAAAGGGGACAGGTGTGCAGGTAACTACCACCTCAGGACGTTTTTGTTTCATTCAAATTACATTACATTAAATTCAAGTTCATGGGATTGGAGGACAGAATGTTTATTTAACTAAACTTTATTTGATTTGTCTGGCAGTCTGCATTTTTGTGGATGAATGTATGTGCAAATTGTCTAATGCTATAATGCAAAAGTGATAAAGGGTGTATTTTATTTTATAATGTGTTGAATGCTGCAGTCTTCAATACAAGCATTTCATGAAGAAAGCTTATTTGTGTTAGCAGACGCTGTCTGAGTAATTTAAACTGTTTTTTTTAACAAGCTGTGGCCATTTGTGGACTGAAAACATCTATTTTGAATGGCATAGAGGCCGTGATTCTACTCTCTTTTTAATGTGGGTGTATCATAAGTCCGCCTTGCTGAATAGACGCTTGCTCATATGGTACAAGCACACACTGAGATTGTATCTAAGGCAAAATGCATTGGTACGAATTGAGCTGCCGAAAACAGGGAATTGCTCTGCTTGGCGCCTTAGTACCAATTCATCGCATGCACAAAAGATCCAATCAAGCATTCGAAAGTTGAAATGTGGGTACATTCAGAGTCATCCAGGGAAACATGTTTTTACCACAGCTGGAGACAGAGATGTGCTTTGTGTTTCTATTAAAATTGCAAATTTTATTTTATTTCTCCCTCCATTGTTCTTTAACTCATTTCTTTTCCTTTTCTTCTTTTTATGGCACTGACTTGTGTACACTTCTGATGCTAATGAGACACGACTGCCCACATCCACCCACGTCCACAATCTTCCCACCTTCCTGCTCTCTAACTCTCTATCAAATACAAATGTGCTTTACTTGCCTGACGCATTAATGCATGCATGCATTTATATAACGTATATCACAATTAACATACATGCAGATTTGCTACCTCTCTCATTTGTTGTTTGCTTCAATAGTCAGTTTTTTGTTCCATGTTCTATCATTAAGTCTAAAAATATAGCTTCGCTGCCATATAACAAGAAAGGTTGGATGACTAAAAGCTCATTCTAGATGGATAGGTGTGTGGTACATAGTGCAAATATATCTTTAAATTGAACCGACTATCGTCGAAATCAGTAGCTTTCAGCACCGAGGGGCCAGTGAAGGGGGCCACAGGGTCAGTGAACACGATTTCAATAAGCAAGCCACCTCAACATGTACAGTACCAGTCAAAGTCTGGACACAGCTTCTCATTCAACGGCCTGGTTCCATAGCGCAGTGATACCAAAGTTCCAAAAGGAGCTCATGGCCTTGAGAACAGAACGCGCTCAGAGTTCACAGATTCCAAATCATCATAAGGAGGGAGGATGCGATAAGCGATGACTTCTTTGCATCAGATGAACCCTTTGTTTGAAAAGGTTCCTTGGGAGAAAATGGGGTTCCATTAAGAACACATTTCATCCAAAGACCCCTTAGAAAGATGTCTTAGGGTTTGATAAGCCTTCAGAACGACTCTGGAATTGTTTATAAAGAAAGAGTCCCAAATCAGTGAGCTGGCTTCCAACCCTGTGATTTTAAAGGAGCACATGAAAGGACTTCAGTTCCTCCTGTTATGTGTCCCTCTCAGGTGTGAGCCATAATGGCAGCGCAGCGAGGGAGAGTAATAACAGCATCTGACTCACCAGGTCATTGAACACCGAGCAGCTAAATGACCACACACACCCACACATGCCGCTATTAGCCGATATCATGTTTGCTTCTCTCTAAAAGGAAGGATGGCTTCAAGTGAGAATCCTTTTCTCAAAAAAGTAAATAATAATATTTAAAAGTCTAGAAAAAAAACTGCCACCTTTAATATATTTTGCACTGCCATCAATATATTAACATCAATATTAAAGTTGAACAGTATTATATACAAATAACACAAATCCAAAAATTACACTAATTTAAAGCACTCTACGTTGCTTCCATCCTCTTCAAACACACACAAACACATACAGGCATCCAGACACTCAAACACCTGGTTCCTGTGTCTGGGAAGTGTAGCTGGCAGGATGATCTCCTTCCCTGTAATTAACTCTGTTTGATAACACTATATTAGTCTGGTTGGGTGTGACACAGACACACACACACACACACACACACACACACAAGGTGTCTCATTGTCATTTTTTGTCTTTTGCGGTTGAGTTTGTTTGACTTCACATTCTCTTTACCGCTGTTGTTCCTGCCAGTTGCTGATCCGTCTAATGTTCTTTGTACGGGCAGGCCTGTATTTATTTTGCTGTCTATAAGTGAGTACTTGTTTGTTTGCATGCAAGTCCATTGATTCCATTAAAGTGTCAGAGTTTGTGTTGGCCCCAGAGGGCGATCGACGTCTCTCAGAGTCATTACTTGGCCTCTGAACTCTGCCCTGACCCCTGCTGTGTGGGTTATGTGCCAGCTGAGTCTTTCTCTCTCCACAATTGCTTGTTGTTCACACAATCTCATTGTGTGAACATATTTAAAGTCGTTGTGTGCATGTTAACTGAAGACACAATGAGGTATGCTTAAACATTCATGTGCTCGCCTAATAATCTATGCATAGTGACACACAAACACAAACAGAGTTTTGTGAGATATTTGCGATTCAAAATAAAAAGGAAATAAATAAAAAGAACAGTGAACGGCATGGGAAATTAAATCATTATTTCCCCCATTTATCTATCCTATCCTGTCCTGTTTTAGAAAAATGATCATATATAACTGCAGCCACAAATACAATGATTAGCAAATATCAACTTCTCACATCCACCAACGTGTTCCTGGATGCTGAATTGTGAGTTTGGAAGAAAAGCCAGGTCAGACACAACAAACCCAGCCTATTATAGCCAAACACAACCAAATGGGGCCTGTCCTCTTCCCCTGACGGTCAATATCTAATTAAAACAGCAGACACGTGTGTGTTGGTCTGTGTGTGTCTGATTTATGCTGCGTTTCCTCCTCATTGCAGTGCAAGGTTAATCCTACCGGCCACCACAGCTGGTATCCCCAGGGTGTTTGTCACTGACCCCTGCACGTGCGCGCACACACACACACACACACACAAACACAGACAATTACAGATGGACACTCAGAGATGGACAGAGAGAAATAGAGACATCCTTTCCATGAATATTAAACAAAATTGCACTGACTGGAATAAATCTCTCACAATCCGCTCAGCTTTTTCATGCTATTTGTCACACACGCAACATAAATGTATATGCAGTGCGTATAGACACCACATACTCACAGCCACACAGTGTCACAAAGCGGATGACTTTTATCGATGCAGTGGAGAAAAGCATAGCCCGTGATCGCACGTGCACACGCACATAGCAACGTCCAGTCTCAGCCGAACACGGACGCTGCCTGAGCTGCTGAGGTTGACGGCGAGGAAGAAAGTGAGCGGTGACATTTTGTTCTTCTCTGTTTAGTTTTTTGTTTTTTTACTCACTTTCTAGTTGCTAGCTCGCCTCCTCCTAAATCTCAGCCACTCTTCTCCCATCTCGATGTTTCTCATATCCTGTGCACCCTCTCCAAACCCTCTCAGGCTTATTAACACTTGTGTATTCATCATCCCCTCCTGCGTCTCCCCTCTCTCTCTCTCTTTCGCTCTCTCTTCACCCCTACCTCACCCACTCCCCTTCCTATTTCATTACTTTGTGTTCTTCCGACCGAGCTCCATTTGAGAGGACTCTCTCTGCTCTGCCCTATTGTACATGGCCGTAGGGGGATGCGGGGGCTTTGCCGGGACCCTGACAACCCCCAGCATCCCAACACGTCTGGTATGGAAACAGAAACACAAGGCCATCTGTCCTAAACATCCCACACACACACATACGCTAGATATTCTCATTGACCATTATCCACCAACATACCGGCTGCAACCCGATAGGCCGTTGGATGCATGAAAAAACATGCAACAGGCAGATGGAACAACGGTGGAGTTGAAAGGGAAAACTCCATGATGTGTGATTGGGTTTGTCTCGGGGGAAGAGAGAGTGTTTAGATGAGAGGGAGGGAAATGTCTGCAGGGAGTGGAGAAGGACTGAGATTCGTCATTGTTGCATGTGTGTGTGTGTGTGTGGGTCCAGATGTTCACCTGCCAGCACACCACACATGTAGACCAGTCCGATCCGCAGGGCTCCGTGGACCATTTCTAGAGGGACTCCCACCAGCAGCTGCATGGCCATGTTCAGGCTCAGGTGTTCAATCCTGTGAAACACACACATCCAGTGAACCATCGGTAATCACAATCCTTGCTGCTTCATTTTCAGGTGATCGTTGCAGACAACAGGTGTTATCTGGCTGTATTTGTAGATGCCAGATAGTAGTAGTTGCTTTTTTTACTTTTAACAATGTAAGGAAAGAGATGGTGGGCAGGTCAGCACGTTAACCGTTTGGTTACTTTGGTTTTGAAAACTGGGAAGAATCAATGTTTCTGTGCAGCTATTGAGTATGAAGAAATATGAAATTGCTTGCATCACGTTTGGTGATGGATTGAAGCTGTATTTACTGTTTCAGTTGACACTGTAAATGAAACACACCAATGTTCACCAACTCCTTCCTTCCTTCTCTCTCTCATCGTCATCATTGTCTCTCTCTCACTTCAAACACTCCCCTCCTCTGTTTTCCGTCTCCGTCTGAATTCCCCTTCCACGATGCGAAAAGAGGATGACAGGACAAAAAACATCACCCCTCCCCACCCCCCCCTCCGATTCCACAGTTAGACGACAAACAGTTTGTATGTCCGTGCGTTTGCTCAGCAAACAGCTTCTAAATCCCAGAAACGAACACGAGCCTCCAAACACAGACAACCAAAACCAAGCAAGGAAGACAATGCATTTAGTTTGAAGCGACCGAGACGTCTCGGTTACAACGCCGACAGAGAGGATTGTTGCAGTGGTCACGGAGACAATGTTGGATCCAGATTGGCTTGGAGAGGCCAGTTCAAGTGCCCGAGGACAACTTGTTTATTTCCATGCGGCCAACGAGGCTGTGAGGTTGCAGGGCCGCACCGACATGCACATCTGTGGACACCCATGAGAGGTCCTGCTGTCTCCACGTCTTTCAGGGTGCTCAACAAAAGGCTTGACTGGCGAAATTTATTTTTACGTCTCAGATACATCAAGCTACTTTAGAGGTTACGATGCGGTTGTACTGCAACAGTTTCACTCATTAGCGTAAGCCACACTTTTCTTTAGAGAGGTGGACAGAAGCCGGACAAACGCAACAGGAGTACTTTACTCTCCTGTAACATCTCTTTGCTCTGACAGGAAGATCAGCTTCCTGAAGTTTTCCCAAAGCACTGTGGACCCATTGTGAAAAAAAGGTAGATACATTAAAATTGAAAAGGGTGAGAGGGAGAGTATGCATAATCCTTTTCTGGGAGGTGTTTTGAGGCCAATATTTACGCTCTGTTTCAGTGTGGCAAATTGGGAAGGATCAGTTTGAATGAGCTGACAGGATCATTACGTGCACAAGAGGGAGAGAGAGAAAGAGAGAGTTGAAACTGTCAAAAAATAAATAAACCATTGCCATTAAAATTGGACACATTGGTGGACGAAAGATAATTTCCTTTTTTTTCCCAACCAAATCCCCTGAGGACCAAAATCTTTTCAATGTGCTTTTGTGTAATTGGTGAACGTTAAACATCCCACTTTCCTTCTTTTCAACCTTCCATTCATTCGTACTCTTTTATCCACACACTGTCCTCCCCGCCATCTGTCTGTGGCACCTCCAGGTTCTCCTAATTAAATTACCATTTTATTAGTTCTCACTGTTGCCTGACACTACATTTACCCGCAAGGTTAATTAAGTTTGGACACCCTGCGCTCAACTGAAAATCAAACAGTCCTCGGTAGGACTATGTTAGGACTCCTCTACTTGCTGATTTGTTCTGTAACATCTTTCATTGAGTTTTAGAAAATACATCCAAAGACTCATTAGCAGCCTCATTAGCAGCTGTAGCGATCTCACGTATCTTCCTTGTTTGTTTCTTTCCCTCATGACTGAAAAGGATTTCATTGCACTCAGTGATTCAATTGAGTGTGTCCCTGCAAATTAATTGCACTGTGTAGTTTTGTTTATTAAATCGTTAACGGGCTCTGGCTCACAGAGTCTTTCAAACGTCACTCATAGATATGCAGTACCTCTAGTTTGGATTGGGCCTTCAATAAGACATTCCGTCCTTCAACAGTGTCACACACACGACCCTTGAAACATTGTAGAAACACTCACCCAGTGTGCATGAATATGTAGCTGAGGTATCTCCAGGCCTGTGTGCGTAGCTGTGGGTGGTAAGGCAAGGGGCTCTTCAGGAAAGACGGGCTGGATACCTGCAGGACCAAGCGGTCCAGCTGGAAGCCGTAGTACATGAACACGGCCACCTGGGAGAACACAGACGAGTAAACACAGCTAGTGTGATTTCGGGGGGAGTGGAATCAATACACGCGCCACAATAAGCACGATGAAATAGTGGGAAACAAACAGGTCATATCATCATCTACACTCACAATAATCGGGAAAAGTACATTTAAAGAATATGCTTTTGCGTTGTGTGGCTTGCAGGCAGTTGATACTCAAAAGCTCTGCAGCCTTTAACCTTTAAGCAGACGCGCTTTACAACACAGTTTAGGCTCATCCTCCACAGACCAATTACCTCAGCAATAGTAATAGCCAGGATGAGCCAGGGTGGGGGACAGTAGGTGTAGCTGTCAAAGTACCACTTGCGGTCAACCTCGCGGGGCAGCGTCTCGTAGGCGACGTGTCGGATCAGCCGTTGGGACAGCCCCAAACCCGCCTCGTCCCTGAGACTGCAGCCCTTCAGCTGCCGGCCCCCCTGCAGGATGGCCCTTCGGAAACTGTTGGAGCGCTTGTTGCTCATCTGGAGAAATGCGGAGGCCGGTTTGGGAGACAGAGGAGGCAGAGGAGGAGAGCCAGACAGGGAGAAAGAAGGCGGAGGGGAGCTTTAGGGAGGATTTAACATTAACAATCATCCAGTTTTATTAGACATGTGAACTTTAAAAGGTACTCCATTAAATATATGTACAAATAGATTCTCAACGCGTTCTGCATAGAGGCTACACACCCACACACTCATTACTCCAGCACCAGGATGGGCCCTTTCCCCCTCGCCATGGCAACAAAAGGCCAGTAGCATCACCTAGCAACCACCAAACCCCTGTCTTTGTCCCGCTCTTCTTTGAATAGTTTACTCCAAACGTGTGTATATAGGTTCATTTTTTATCATCATTCACAAAAGATCACACCAGTCGGTAATAGTTTTTTTTTCAAACCTGACAAAATTAATATTCTGCTCCCATTTCAAGAGGGTTGCCATCTATTTGATTTAGTCTGGCTTTTTTGAGAGCACGTGTGTCACATTTTGACACACACACACACACACAGCTCAGAAAGAGTGTCCTTGACATTTAGAGGCTGAGATAATGAAAATAAAGCAAGGGGTGAAAATGTACTCAGCATACAGTGAAATAACACCTGCTTCTGCATGCATCAACCACTATCTACAAACGCATGAACAACTGAACAGGCTCAAAGGGCACAAGTGACAGGTCCCCCTTGGCCTGCATGGGGATAATGAAGGGACTCCGAAAAACCACAATGTGACACAGAATCATCACAAAGAGGCACAAAAAAACTGCAAAGACAAACAAAATGCCGACTACAAGGAAACAAAACGCCACAAAATTGACAACTACAAAAGAACCACAGCTAAGTCAGGGCTTTTCTGTTTCAAATCTTTTTTTACTATCAGATCGTATTTTTTCTCTTTCAAATCTTTTGACAGTTTAACAGACACACAGCCTTTTTAATAGACACTAGAAAATGATCCCAGATATTATGATTATACCATAGTGGCATACATGAAGGGAGAGGATTTATTAATGTAGGGATTTTGCCATAGCTGGAAATTAAGCATAGAGCATCAACTAGCGTAATGCTATTCGACCAGCTCAAGGTCAGTGTCAGCACAATCTCCAGCTTTGTCAAAATCCCTTCATAAATAACACACACTGCGCTGCATTCACAGTGGCAGAGAGTGGTGGAGATTCAAGTGTGGTTATTGAACGGTACAATGGGCTGGATTCTGCTCCACAGCCACATCTGTCTGTCTAAAATGCTGCCACTTAATCATTCAACCCTGTTAGATATTAGTGTATTTTCTTGTCAAATTCACATGAAATGAACTAATTAATGGAAAGAAGGAAGGAAAAACACCACGAAAATGTAACAATGGGTTCCGCCGTGGTGGGTGATGCACCTGTAAGAGGCATATGCTCAGGATATATGAGTGCAGCTGTAAGCTTCATCCCACTGTGGCTAAAACAGAGTGATTCAACCTGTTTGTTAATATTTAAGGAAGTATATACTGTGTAGTATACGGAGTTTGTCCTAATACATAACAGAGCCAGCTTCTACCAACAACAGACGCGATGCATTCTGCATGACAGAGAGCCAGAAAGAAGAAAGAGCCCAGGAAGAAGGTAAGGAGAGGGAGTGAGCCGTGATATGAACGCTGACTGTGACAAAGCAGCCAGCAGGCAATTACTGACTATCGCATTGATGGAAGAGCCACGCTGCTAAGGGGAGACGGCAACAAACAAAGCCCTCACAGGTTGTCTCCGTCTGTCCTCGACTCCTTCTCCGCTTCTATTCCCCTTCCTTCCTTCCTTCCTTAGAGATGCACGTGCAGAAAAAACAGGCAGTGACAATGAGCGTGCTGGAAGAATTATAACTCTCTCTGAAGCTCCTAAATTGCCTTCGACTCCTTTGATCCTTAGAGACCATTAACGCGTGTCCCTTAGAAGGTCCGTATTTTGTGTTTACATACCCTACATTCCTTGAGCTATTCTGCTCACACGTAGAAGCTCGTCACACCAGTGTTGGTTCACATTGTAGAACATTTAGCCTGAAACCCGAAAACATTTGATGATGTAAAAAAAAGAGAATTCACATGTGTCCTCAGATTTTAGAGGCTGAAACCAGAAAGTCGTGGTTACTGACAGCTTCACCTATTCACAAATGATCAAAGCAGCCGTACACTGACTTTCTGAATTATTTCACCTCTCAGTACATTATTTAAAGCCATTCTGTTGTCATTAAATGTTTCAAATGTTCCATTGCTCAGCATCCCAAATATTCTTTACAATGATTTGAAAAATCAAAAAAAGAGCAACTAATCGTCACATGTGAGTAACTGGAACATAAATAAATATTGCATATTTTTGCCTGATAATTGATTAATTACAAACTAAAACTAAAAACTGTAACCGCTCTTCCCCATTCATTGCACAGCGTAATTTAATAAGAATAATCATGAATACGTCACCCTACTCCCCCTCCCTTGTGTTTACCCCCTTTGCGGCTGCCTTCTGTGAATACATGAACCAGTGAGGGGGTCAACACAATAGAACACACAGATGCCGGCACCCCATTCCTCTCCGTCCCAACTTCAGCTGCATGACCCACAGCCGGTCACAGGGCATGAATGCACCAGTAGGAAACCTACAGCAGAAAGCCTCCATTGACATGTTTCCAAGCTTCCTACAGTGCTCCTCCCTCTCTCACTGTATCAGACAATACGCCGCTCTGAGGAGCAAGAGAGAGACGGGGAGATGAACAAACTCCCTATGCTCTCTAACAACGCGAGGACCCCTCACGGCCACCCGGTGGGAGTGGTAATCTGTTGCCACTCCCACTGCGATCCCACTCCACACCTTCCCGGGTCAGCAGCTCGGCCTCCCACGAGGAGCAGCAGCGAGACGGTGGAGAACAGAAAATTAGAAGGTTATGAGGCAGCAGCACTGCTGGAGATGCGTGAGTGAGCCAGTGGAAAAAACGGCAGCCGGCTGCAGTTAGAAGGTGAAACTGAAAGTGGAGCAAGGTGAGCGCTGAGAGGAGAATTTATTGCCAGACTCAAAATTGTTTCCTATGAGGAAGACTCGCCACTTACCTGCTGAGCTGATATACGGCTTTTAGACGTGGAAATGAACAAAACTGACAGCAATAATGCATGCCTCTTAAAGTTAAAGTTTGTATTTATTACATGCAAACATTTAGAGGCAAAACGATCAAGTGTTTTATGATAATGGGAGGTACATATATCAGTTGACTATGAAAACCACAGCATGCAAAAACATTTAAATTAAAATAAATTAAGGACAGAGGCGCCAACAAACGATTGAGTTTCACTGGAGACGGATATCAGCGAGCCCAGAAAGGATGAAACATCTCACCAGGTTGACAAAGTCTTGGTAGCAGATCTTCCCGTCGGCGTTGCCGTCGGCGAGGGCCAACAGGACTTCTAGTTTGTGGGGGTCGAGCTCGGAGCCGTAGGTCGCCAGCAGGTCCCTGAACCGCTCCGTACTGATGAAGCCCGAACTATCAGGGTCATACTGCGAATAGACACAAACACGGACCATGTGAATAGAATAGACTGAAATAATCTATCGATTACGTGCATTGAATCAAATAAGCACCAGATTCAAATGAACATGTGAGAAGTTAATGAGCAGGCAAAATCCCCCCAGAGCCCATTTGTCTGTGCAGCCAAACATTAAAGGGCCAAATCCATCGGCAGTGGTTTAGTCACAGTTTGAGCATCTTATAAATGAGCCCTAATTGCTCCGAAAAGGTCCAACTGTCGAGACGCGGCAGTAACTTTTAACAGCTTTGGGTTTTACTTTGAAATGACCACATTTGACCACAAAGCCTTAAATACAGCCAGAAAAGAGTTAGGCATTTAAATGTGTCTGAAAAAACACCAAATATTCTGACAAAACCAGAGCTAGAGATCCCGAAAGCCTCCCGAGCAGCAATCATCAAGCACTCAATGGGAAAAGAGCTGTGCACTTTCCTCTGGCTTCGTCACCCCACATCTTGGTCGCACACATTCTTTTCTTTCCTTAGCAGTTAACATCTTCGGGCTTCAAATGTTAAGTGACAATTTGGACTGAATGTGCCACTTGAAAATACACAAATCTAAAAATCCTTGTGTTTCGTGTTGTAGACTATCTCTAAGCAGCTTCCAGGACAATGAGCAAGGACACTTATTATACTCCTACTCCCTTTCAAATGGAACAGACAGACAGCAATTCTACCTGGAATCCTAAAAATCCAGTTGCTCTTGATCATCAAAAACAGGGATAAAAAAATATATTAAAAAGCAGCTTTGACAGTATTAGTCCGTTTTAACTGAGGCCAAACTGGCCTGGGATACAGATCAAGGACTTGAGCGTCTGATTTGAATGTCAGCTTGTTAGTGGATGCATGCATAAGACAGCTGCTACCTCTCTATAAGCGTTGTGTGTGCGAGTGTGTGTGTGTGTGTGGCTGTGCGTCCTTGTATCTGTATATTTGCAAATGTGCTAGTGTATCCAAGCCCAAGTGCATAAATAAAGTGCATTCATGCATAAAGATGTGACATTTAGACATTATGAGCCGCCTGCCAGATTCCAACACCCCTGAACCAGAAAGAGTGTGTGCGTGTACGTGTGTGAGAGTGTACGTGTGTTTGCCGTACGCCGTTGTTGGCCGACTGAGTAAAGCCAGGCTGGCAGCTCCACCAAATGACCACGGGGAGAAGAGCTTTTGGCTCTGATTCATGTTGTTTTTTTCTCCATGTTACCTAACAGTGATGAGAGATTATTTTTAGCCGTTAAGGCTGCAGTAGTCAAAATAACTTTCACTTAATGTACCGTAAAAAATGTGATTTGTGGTGTATGATATAGGATTTCCTTCCAATAAGCGTCCCTGTTTCTGTGTGCCAGGCGAGCTGATGCTATAGTTGTGCTATAGTAGGAAAGTGTAGAAATATGGCAAAGAATAACTCCAGATGTAAGATCACACACCCACACAGAGGTGAATGTCAGTCTGTTCTCTTGAAGGAGGCCTCCACCTTTACCCCCATCACACCTGTTGCAGGCAGTGAGTGCAAGAAGGCATCACAAGAACGAGAGGAGGAAAAGGGCTGCACCCTACCACAATGACACAGTTGAGAACTTCAAGTTCTATTGCAAAAATGGATATTTTTGGTGAAAACAATAATTGGTAGATGACAATAATACAAATGAAAAGCTGTGAGAGATGTTGTGTGTGTTTGGCATGTTTTACCACCAACAGCTCAGAGCAGTATTTCCCAAACTGTTTCTTTTTGTGGATCCACATAAAAATGTGTCGACCCAATTCACGACAAGTCCTTACTTTAGACCAAATTTGTGAGTAAAACGACGTTCCTGATCTTGTAAGACCCCCCGACTGAAAAACGATGGGGTCGTTCCTTGTTTGTTTGCCTTATATCAGCTTGAAAAAGTAATACGGTTATTTAGAGGAGACAAACGTTAAATACTTCATAAATAAGACCAAATAAATGCATATAGGTGGAGATGACAAAATCTGTTTTTTTCCTCTCATCAGCATAACAAACCGAATGTTATAAACAGGTTAAAACTTTCAGACCGTGCAGTGCAGATACAAACATGCAAATCTAGAGGCACGCATGGTGAGGAACATTAAACTAAGGAGGTAAAGTATATTCATTCACTTTAAATCTTTTTCTGCTTTATACCTTACAATGACAGATTTGCTCGATTGCATCCTTATTATGTGACAATTTACTTAGGCAGTGTGAAGAACCTCTTATTCTGGTGCCATCTGATGTTTGCATTTTGTGTATTCTTGTGTGTTTGGATGAGAAAAGGCAACTCGGGGGGGTCACAAGTGTAACCTTACCAGAGATGAGCTGTTCAGCTATAACTACCGGTTTCAATGTGCACCATCTGCCACATGGAATCCACCAGAAGAAGAGGAGGAGGAAGGAGGTGTGGCATAAATCATTTGTACAACCCTGTTAAACTAGACAGTAATCCCACAATGACTCCGCAATTTTCCGGTGCTGTTACGGTTATGGAAAGGCATACAAACAACAACTCCCTAATGGGGTAAAACTAGCACGGCTGAGCCAAACATACACAGCACCTCCTTCCAACAAGTCAATCTCTTTCACACACACACGGTGCATTAACACTAATACGGGGGCTCCCTCAGAAGCAAACATTAACGGTTCAATAAATGTGCCAGCGATCTTTTTTTCCTGTCACTACCGGAGGCAGGCAGCCATGCGTCCGTTTCCAGGAATACTCCCAGGCTCCCTTTCTCCCCCCCCGGGCTTCATAGTTGGGGGAGCACAGTGTGAAGTCAACAGGCCGGTGTGACGACTCGAAGAGACGGTGAAGATGAACTTCCTGTTTTATTTTTGTAACCACGGCACTTCCTGTATCTAGTTTCCCCCCACAGCTGAGTTTAGTTTGCAATCACCCCCACCTGTATTTAAGCCTTAGTTCCCCACTTGTCTGTGTCAGGTTATCTTTTGTGTTTCCTAGAGGTGTATGTTTGTAGTTAGAAGTCCCCAGTGCTGTTTTTGGTAAACTTGTTTTTTTACTTCGTTGCCAGGCTCTCTTCCTTTTTTTGTTTCTTCAAGAGCGTGTGGATTCCGCCTTCGCCTGTGCACCCTTTTGTCTTGCATTAGTTTATTTTTCTAGTAAAGGATTTCAAACCTGCAAAGAACCTTCTGTGCCTTATTGCTCTGCACCTGAGTCGAATTCATGACCCCTCACAGCCGGCTTCTGGGGTGCAGCAGGCGGAGGGGCACACAGTCAACAATGGGCCTCCCATGGCAATTTCATGCAAGGTCCAATCCATTCGCTCCAATTAGGGTTTGTTTCTCTCTGATGCAACTGGAGGTCCGTGCAGAGGAGGACATTTTATGATACAGGAACAACTCGCCATCCGAGATTACGCAAGATCACAAAAAACTCAACATTTAAACGTGTCAGGATTTAGGACAAATCTCAGACGGTTCGTTTTTTCTGATAATCGGCTGCCGAAAAAAAAGTTAATTCATTCTCAACGATAACTGAGATTACCAGCAAATACTTATGATTCTGAGCTGGAACTAGTAAATTATTACTATAAAAAAATACTCTTAAAGTTAAATCGATTAATGCTTACATTTTTACTCAATCGTATTGCCTTTTTTCATTACAGTAATGTAATAATTAATTCGTGCAGGATTGCTGGGAATGCAGTTCTTAAATACTAAATAGTGTATCAAAACACACTGAACTTTTTAAATAAGCACATTTTCTATTTTCTTTACCATGGTATTGTATCCGCTCCATTAGGCTGGTTTTGCAAACAGCAAAAGGCGCATGATGCAAATCCCTTAGATTAACAAAAGCACAAACACACACACACACACACACACACACACACACAAATCCTAATGCAGACGACTACCACACAACATTCCCTGCCAATGAGCTTTGGTATTGAGGCCATGGTGTCAGTGGGGAACAACCGGGGGGGGGGTAGGAGTAGTAGGAGGGTTGGTCTGGGCGGTGGTGGGGAGGGAGGGGGGGGAACATTGCACACAATGCAAGGCTTTTTGTCTTTTTCATAAATCTGAATATTAAGTGGAGGTTTGTGAGGGTCAGGGAGTTTGTTCTGACTACTGTAGTTAGCACAAAAGCCTGGAGAAATTCTGGGCCAACATTAAATATACAAAAGACTAAAGTAAAAAAATATACTCAAAATAACTTAAATTTGAATAAATATAGCCGGTGGGGTGAAAGACTGAGCAATCGCAAGATCTTTTTAAAAAGTAGGTGGATATCACTGTTTCTAATCATTTTTTCTCATCTTGCCCATATATATGTACATATACATTCATGAATGTACTGTAAAAAAATCTCACTTATCTTATTGTTGAACTGTTTCCATTAATAAATTCAAATTAACTAAAAAAAAAAAAAAAGTACAGCTATAGATGTCCTCTGCTGTGCCTACGGGGTTGGGTACATTATGTTTTTTGAAGTTATTTGAGATTCTCCAATCAACTTTTCCAATACAATAACATTTGCCCAAAACCATCCGGGTGTTTTGAGCTGCAGTTGAGCTGCTCGTGAAAGAGAAGAGGAAAATGTGGGGTGTGAATGAAGACTAGTCGAGGGTCATTTAAGCCAGTGAGACAGAGAGTAACTCAATCCTGTACGGGTTTACTAACAGAAAGCTGGCGGGCGCTCTCAGATCCTCTTACAACTACACGCACAGCAAAACATGTACTCAAGGGCTGATGCAGTGACTGACGGCGCTGCAGCAATCGGCCAGCAGTGGAGGACAACGCTTTATTCTTCAAAACCGGTCCAAAAAAAGAATTTCCCCTCTATATTTGTCCTTCTTCAAAGTAATCATTTTGTTATTGTGAAACAAAATGAAAGAGCAAAGAAATATCAGCAGCTACATTGCTGACGATAAACAAATTAATGCGGCGTCGGCAGAAAGCCCGACCCACCCGGGGAGCTGTGGGGCAGACAGCTCAAAGTGTACCATGTCATCCAAAGCTGTTGGCTTTGAACTGGTATGAAGACCTTTGCTGAGATTCATCCTGTCACTCACACTTTGCAGAAATGCTTTGAAACAAACTGACAGGGGAGCAAATTCTTCCCTACATGCCCTTAAAGTATTTTAATTAGACACAGGAAAGTAACACAACCAAGCGTAACAAAGTCAGCGCCGTAACACGTGGGACCTGTCTCAGAAGAAATGGACACGCTACCTGAAATGCAACACATGGCTGCTGCCCGAGGCATTAGCAGAGGCTGTTCGTCGCATGATCATAACATCCTCCGGGCTGATGCCGCCATCAGCATGGCAAGGCTGCACACTTACACACACTCCGTTACAGCAGGTGGAATGGAAACACACTCACCTTCTCTTACCTAATCTTTTCAGACCGTGCCCTTAGAGGGGTTTGCCTGTGACATCTTTCTCACCTCTATAGCTCACACACACACACACCCACACAGACACACACAGACGATTTTTGTTACATTATCTGACACAGCTGAGGGAAGACGGGAGACGCTGTGTGGTTTTGGGGCTTTTCGGCGGCCCCCGGTGGAGGGCCCCCCCGATCTGGTCTCATTTGAAAGACTCGTTCAGGTTGAGCAGCCGACAGCATGTCGGCAGGCGGAGGCTCTGAGTGGCGGTGATGGAGAGGTGAAAGGTCAAACAGACTGAAGGCTGACACACAGTCATTACAGTCATGGGTGAGAATCGTCACTCCAGTGAGGGGGGTTTGTGTGATGTTGGTTTAAGTGGCCGTGTGAATTTATAAATGACTCTATAACTCATAAATAACTCACATCTTCTCTATTGACATCTTTCAGTTCATCCACCACTTTTGGACGTGCATCATCAACAACTATTTGAGGGATTGCCATGATAGTTTGTATAAACATCCATTGTCCTCACAGGTTATATACAAATGGACCCTTCTGACCAAGAGACTTTTATTTTTTTTATTCTTTTTTATTTAAACATCTCTCCGACTATTGGATGGATTGAAGACCGTTGTTCTACAGGTATCTGTAGGACGTTTTTTCTGAACGTAATGAGAGAACAAAGCTAATGGCATTCCCTTAAGCCTGGGCTTTAGTGTGATGGTAAGTGATGATAAGCACAGTTTAGCATTCACTTTCACAAATTCAACACGTCAGATTTTAGCATCAACGCAATAATTCCCTCGGCCATCAAGCAAACACCCAGTTGAAGTATGATCCAGATAACGTACAGATAACCCTTCTATTAAGAGCAACTTGTCTTCACTGAGCGGGATGTGGAGCCTTGCACACACGGATGGACACATAAAGCGGCGGTGCGCTCACAGAGGTCCGTCTGACATGAGCAAGTCCAATCTCTAGTCTGTGTCTGACATGACAGCTCCCGGCTCGGCGGGCGCTGATGCTGGGGGGGTACCAGCCAGCAGCCAGTAGGTCGTTTCATTGTTCTCTGACAGAGACAGAATTCAGAGTTACTCACACAAGAGCGGTACTGTTCAGAGGAGGAGAAGCGAAGAAGCGGGAATGTTGCAGCATCTAACAAAACAAGCTCGGGGGAAGAATTGTTCCACGAGTTGCGTTGGATGCGCGTTCTATTAAATCTCAGAGGAACCCCTCCTTCTGTGATGACAAAAAAACAATCAGCTCAAGTTGACCGTGTTACACGGAGACTCTTTTCAGTCCGGCTCTCGCTTAGACTATCCTTCCATTTTGCAATTTCATCATCATCAAAGCATTGGAATTGAATTTGCCTGCATGTCACCCGCGAACCAATTCCCTTCAGATGGGCCGATCCAATACCTCCGCGCTGCTCGCAGTCAGGGTTCACCTCAGACCGCAGCGGTGCAGCGGGAACGGATGAGCCGTCGAGGTTCCACACCATTAATTACCCAGGCAACACCTCTCCCGGGGCGGAGGATTCTGCAGGAAAAGGTCAGCCGTCTGGCTCGCATTAAGACCAGCTCACCATGCATGTCACGGCCCCCCCGCTGGCCCAACAAGTGCTCTGCCCACGTCAGACTTTAGACACATGACTAATGCCTGCGCCAGACTACTAATAGCCCCCAAAATGCCACAGCAGTGCCTGTGAATGCCGCCAAAAACATCACCAAGACACTGAGGCTGGATTCTTATTGTCAAAGTGGACTCGGTTTCCCTAAACACGGTTTCCCTTTTCCCAATGAATTCTCCTAACCGTCTTACCTTGACCCCGTGACATTTTCCACAGAGGTCAAGGAATAGTGGTTGGGAATGGACGTGGCCACCGACAAGTAAGGAAAGAGAAGTACATCAAGGACAGAAAAGGAGTAAAGGATTCAAAACCACAGAAAATAGGAGAAGCAATAGATTTAACTGTAGTTTGGCAGTTCAATTGATACTCGTTCTTGTTCTTGCTTTATCTTTATCAATACAGGCCGGGTTTAATCTCACAGTCATGCTGCGTCATATTGTCTGTTGGAGTTATAATTGACAGATAGTTTATTCAATCGTCTGCAGAGTAAAAGTAAGCAAATGAAAAAGGGAAAAAAGACTGCGGTGATGCAATATCGTTATTTATTTTCAATTGCATAGAAATTACCGCTGAAAATGAGTGCTGGACTACGTTTACTAATTTAATACATTAACTTCCACTCTAAGAGCATTTGGGGAAGTTGGAAAGATTATCAGGTAATTCAAGTGTTTGGGGAATACCAACATCCTACTTTGGAGAAATTGAGTAATGATATTACATTACATTACATTACATTACGTGTCATTTAGCAGACGCTTTTATCCAAAGCGACTTACATTACACTTTAAACCCACGGCTTTTTTCACATTTTTGCCCGGGGAGCAATTAGGGGTTAGGTGTCTTGCTCAGGGACACTTCGACATGGAACAAGGGGCAGCCTGGAATCGAACCACCAACCTTGTGCTTCCCAGCACACCTTCTCTAACCCCTGCGCCACGACGACCCCATATGCGTAGCTTAATCTCAAAGACTCTGGGCAGTTTCTGTGTGAGCATAAAAACACACTAATTGGTGGTGGAACTGGCCGCAATTCAAACAGGCACAAGCTAAAATATGTCCTATGGCTCCGGCAACGGCCAGCGATCGTCTCTGCAACAAGATAGCATAATGATGCATGGAGTGTGTGCTTTAACAGTATCTAAAGAAATACCCAGACCGTGCCCAAATAAAATCAGCATAGCTGGCTGGACAGAAATAAACCACAGTTGCTGGCAGGTGAAATTGCTGCGTTTGATAGGATTACCTTCCGCTGCCGAGTCGATTAAGAAACAATCTGACGAAGCATACATCAGCAAGATCAACAAGCTGAGAGAGGGCCCCGCTTGTCCCAGCGCAGCACTCTGTTATAACCCACTTTCATTACAGCACCTCCACAGTTTCTCACCCTCTCTCCTTTCTCTCCATCGTTACTCATGTTTGTTTATGAGGAGTACACCCCCCACCTCCCGACCTCCTCAGGGAAAACTCCAGTGAAAGACCGGGGGTACAAGTGTTGCAAAGACTGCACACTTGAAGTTGTTATTTTCCCGGCTTATTGTGCGAGGAGATAATTATTGTAGGGCGCAGACTGAATGCACTCTGCTTTGAAGTGTGAGGAGACAGAGGAAGGGAGACAAAAGAGGGGAATAAGGCCAAGCAGCCGATAATTGTGAAGTGTTGTTTGTCATTTTTAAATAGAAAGCAGTTGGTAAGGGGTTTCACACTCATATTGATTATTTTTTGTGTTTTGGAAATGAGAGGAAAGCTACGTGAATACATGAAGAGAGAAGCATTTAAACTCAGACGCTTAAGTTCTCTCTGCAAGCAGTTGCTGCTATCCAGACCTGCAAATTATTCCAAGTCACATATCAGTCCAAAAATAATTGAAATTTCAAGTGAACGGCATCACTGGTTGAGCTATATTCCCTCAGATTAGATTCATCAGCAGGTACAGAGAGAAGTGTCTGCAGGTCCTTCTGGCCACTCTTCCTCCATTCTCTTCCTCTACTGTCTTTATTTTGCTCATCCTTCTTTTCCCGCCTGCATCTTTTATGTTTTAATCAACCCTTTTCTCCCCTGCTCTCCTGTCCTCTGCAATGGGAAATGCACATGGTCTGCCTCAAGCAATCACATTCTCTTGCATTTGTACATTTCCTCCAACTCTCACCAATAGAACCAATAACTGAGTACACACAGCCGATATTCATGGACAAAATTATTCTTCAGACGATGCACTTTGATGCTTTTCTACATGCAAAATAAACTTTTTATTTTAGCGACAGTGATTTACTGCAAAATAAGATAGCAGGGAAGAGCAGATCTTGCAGATCTACACTGCAGTGAAGGTGAATTCAGTCACAGATTTAAAGCAATCATTGTATGAATAATACGCACGCCAGATTTCCATATGGTTCATTCGTTAGATTTCTGTTGCTAAAGTCACCTGAAATTTCTCTTTCACTCAGAATAACTAGAATTGGCCTTCTATCACAGTAAAGGTGTTTCACGGCGGATGGATGACTGACTGGCCTTATCAACGGAGCGTTGGGTCACCTGCCTGCTTGACAGATTAGAAGCCCTTATACATCTCTCACACACACACACACACGCACACACACGCAGTCATCTGACACTGCCGCAAATTAGCACGGACCATCACGTCTCCTTGCCAACTGGCCTGTAACCAGGCAACGTTGGTCGGTGTGAAGATGTCTTAAGTGGGTGCATGCGCATCTAGAGCGTACACAAAGACGGGGATTGACATGTGCATAGGTGTCAGACAGCAAGGTATTACTTTTCAATCCCTTGGCGTCTGATCCCTTACAGTGCTGAACCTGAAGCATTAGTACACAGCACATGAGCACACACGCAGACACACACAGTTATATACCAAGACAGAAGCAGCTTTACAGTTTTGTTAGCATACTCTGATCCAACAGGTAGTTACATCCAAACCACAGGAGCTGCTTCACCTTTAGCAGACACCGTCCGCTACCGTCCCATGTCACCTTGATCATTGATGGAAATCTCAACAGAACTGGGGGCTTTTAATAAGGTTAAAAGCCTTCAAGACACCATCCACTTCAGACCACATAAATTAAACCTCGGATTGGCCAGACATCAGAAAAATAGATCTCAGATCATTTAAGACCTGAGCATGGCGGGCAATCCAAGCGAGATGATGTTCAGTGTCTCATTCCCTCAAAGCTGCAAGTAAAATCAAAGCAGCCAGTTGAAGTCATTTCAAGTTTACTCTTCCTCTTTCTTCGTCATTGAAACTTAGGGTTTGAATGGTGCCTGCGGAGCTGGTTTGTGCTTTAACTTGTGTTCAGCAAACCTCAAGCAATATTAGTTTCTGCTGAGTGGGTGAAATGTAAAACCTTTCCTTTCCCCGCCACCAGGCCTGCCCATTGTTGTGAATAATGCTGCCGTCATCTTCATCATCGTCACTAATTAAGGTTGAATAATGAAATAGAACATAAAAAGCAGCAGAAAACTATGTTACTCAACATCTTGAAGACCCGAGTACTTCATGGTGCAGCTTAATATAAATGTAGTGTTTCCAGGCAACGGTGTATCAATACGTTTGATCAGCCTGCAGCTCGTTCTGCCTCCGCCCCTCCGACACCTTGGCTAATTCCCATCGTGTGGCAGCAGCTCACACCACAGACTGCCACTCAGTGTGTTTACATGATGGTATAATTCGAATCTTTGCTTAGTCGGACTATGCTATCTTTCGGGGGGTGCTATTATCCCAATATACATGGCAGTGAATAAATCGAATCATTGGACGAAAGCATGTCATATCCGATACAATAGGTGGCGCTGTTTTCATTACAACTAGTTGTGATACAGCCATTTCCGCTTGACCGCTTCACCACTACCAACAACAAACAAACAACAACATCAACACTATGAGAAAGATGGCGAACGGAGAGCAAGGTGAAGCTACATCCCTCTACTATCTTTGCATGATGTTAATACATTACATGCTATTTAGACCTTCAACTCGCATATAAAGAAGACTTCAAGGACTGCCTATTTTCATCTACGTAACATATCAAAAATCAGGAACTTCCTGTCTCAAAGTGATGCAGAAAAATTAGTTCATGCGTTTGTCACTTCCAGACTGGACTACTGTAATTCTTTGTTATCAGGCTGCTCTTGTAAATCTCTTAAGCCTCTCCAGTTGATTCAGAATGCTGCAGCACGTGTATGAACAAGAACTAAGAAAAGGGATCATATCACTCCTGTATTAACTTCTCTGCACTGGCTCCCTGTTAAATCAAGAATAGATTTTAAGGTACTTCTCCTCACCTACAAGGCACTTGCTGGTGAGGCACCGTCGTATCTTAAAGAGCTTGTAACACCTTATTGCCCTACAAGGCAGCTGCGCTCCATAGATGCTGGGTTACTTGTTGTTCCTATGGTTTTAAAAAGTAGGCTGGGGGCCAGAGCCTTCAGTTATCAAGCTCCTCTTTTGTGGAACCAGGTTCCACTTTCAGTCCGGGGGGCAGATTCGGTCAGCTCTTTTAAAGTAAAACTTAAAACGTTCCTCTTTGATTCTGCCTATAGTTAGGGCTGGCTCAGGTTAGTCCGGACCAGCCCTTAGTTAAGCTGCTATAGGCTTAGAATGCCGGGGGAATTCTTAGGACACACCAAGCTCCTCTCTCACGCTCTCGTTCTACCATAATTCAAGTTTTATTAATGCACATGACTAATTCAGCTACTTTCCGGGAGTTTTTTTTGTGCTTTCTCCCCTATCAGGTCTCCGTAGATCGTAGTTCCTTCGGGACCCTGGTCCTGACACCTACCGTGGCCATGCTGACGCCTGCTGCTGCCATCATCATCATCATCATTATTTTAGATATTAATCATATTACTGTACTCATAAACCGACATTACCCTCTCCTAAAGTCTCTGTGCTCTCCCTCCCCACAGGCTTCTGTAGATGGTGGTTCTATCTGATGGTGGTTGCCCCTGCAGTGGTCCTGCTGTGCGCCTGGCTTACTACTCACTATTACTTGAATCATTTCTGTCATAGGAATTGCATGTATTATACATTGTTCATTCTGTACACATGGCATCCATTGTAGTCTCTCCATCCCGGGAGTGCAATCCCTCCTCTGACGTTCTCCCTAAGGTTTCTTCCCTTTTTTCCCTCTTGGAAGGGTTTTTTCATTTTTTGGGGAGTTTTTCCTGTGCCGATGGTGGGTTTCGGGGCAGAGGATGTTGTATGTGTACAGACTGTAAAGCCCTCTGAGGCAAATTTGTAATTTGCAATTATGGGCTATACAAAATAAAATTAATTGAATTGAATTGAATTTAGCGGACGCTTTTATCCAAAGCGACGTACAATAAGTGCATTCAACCATAGGGTACAAACTCAGGAGCACAAGATAGGAGCACAGCGAATGGCGCTATTGGCTGATTTGATAACAGAGAGAAGACGCCGTCGGGATTTCAAGCATGCGCAAAGACGCAAAGTCCAGTTCCTTATCCGATTCACCGTTACATGCCGCAATAGTCAAACTATCAACTGGATCGGATCGAGTTATCCACGGGTGTTAATCGGATCGTAGTCGGACAAAGGTGTTTACATGAAACGGATAATGAGATTTCAGTCCGACTAAGCCAGTTATTCGAATCCATATAACCACGCTGACTGACTCCAGTGCCTGTTCACCATCTCTGCCTCAACCCTTAACCCTCAGTGTGAATAGGTCAACATGTGTTATCTGACCTGGTCAGACACTATTCAAAACAGGTACACAAAAGTGACCAAAGCACATTCCTTTGCTGCACTATAGAAAAATCTCTCTTTTTAAAAACGGGAAATTGCCCTAGACCTTCATGTCCTGTGGAATAACATCTGCAGAGGTTTGAGTGCAGCTGGTTTGAGTGCAGCTGGTTTCTTCAGAAATACCCCATGTCTGCTGCTGTATGTCTGTGTAATTCAAAGTTATCCCCTTGAACACGAATTCTAGGACCTCAGATAGAATTGGAAAAAGCACAATTCTAAAGCCAGAAGTCTAAAGGAAGCTGAGAGGACGAAACAGAGGGTAAAAACGATCCGCATTAGTGTGGACGCGGTTTGGCGGCAAGATGCAGCAAAACAGAGCGATAGTTTAAAAGCTGGGGGGAGAGTCTAAATGAGAGAGATCGAGCTGCATTGCCCCCCCAGCTGCCTCCAGAAGCAGAGGGGATCGCAGCAGAAGCGTCCGAGCGGCCCTCAGCAGACTCCAGCGTGTGCTTGGATAAACACTTAACCCCCTGCCGCTGCTTGTGAAAGCATTCACACTGGAGCGAGGCATTTATAAAGAGACACAACAAACACAGAGACAATAACGCACACAAATGGGACTTGAGCCCAAGAAATATGAACACCCGGCGGGAGGGAAAGGGCTTGAACCACTGTGGCCGTCACTGCTGCCCCCACGGACACAAACGTGAGACGTACTTGCCCAAAGGCACAGAAGTCAAAGCCCCGGCGACGGCCCTGCCATGCACACATGGAGCTGTGATGGAGAACCCAGCTAAGGCCACGGGAAGGTCGCTACAGAGACGTCGATGGAGATTGGTGACTTTTTCTCCCAAAAGCTGCCGATTATACAGAGGTGCGAACCCCTCATTAACCAAAGGCCCGACCGTGCACTAAACATCCCTTCATCCCCGCACGCATTCACACAATAAGAAGGGGAACAAAAAGAAGGGAGAAACATTGGTTTAACACGCTGTCCCCGGGCTTTCTCTCTCTGCCATTCAGTCCCCTTCTTCTGCTCCCAGTCTTCCCACAGGTCAATCCCCACCCCCGCCCCCATAACACCATCAAAACCCGGCACCACTGACGGCAGCGGTTCCATTCAGCATAGAGATTTATGATCTCTAATAGCTGGCAAATGGACCCGGGGTGGGGGCTGCCTCGAGGGGAGGCCCCGACTTATTTTCTTTAAATCCGAAGAAGAAAAGGCACCAAACAAGGGGCAGCTGAGCAGGGCTGAGGACGGGGGACCGTCGGAAACATTTTCAAGCTTGCCATCTGGGTCGGGTGGGACCCTTCATACCGTCTGTCAATCTTCAACCAGAAACCCACCCCCACGGACATGGCTGTCGGGTGTAAAAGGACGTGTTACGATAGAATAAGTGACGACTGTCACCACTGACACTCCACTTCCTGAACGGTTTTGGGGACATTTTGGCAAGAAGTAGCTTTTATAACTCTGCAACAATCAGGCGGTCAGCTGTCTCCTGATCCTCGGTGGTGCTGCTGGTGGAAAGCCCCACTTGGGCCCTCCACCCTCTACTTTATAATCCTATTCCCATAATCCTCAGAGGTCAGCGCTGCAAGAAACAGTCCCTGCTCTCTCTATAACAGACTCCCCTTTCCTTTTAAGGCGAGAGAAGGGTGTTTTTCAAACTGCATTATTGGAGTAAGAAGAAAAAACTTCCAGGAAAAGCACTTCAGGGCCCTAAAGAGGTTAGGCAGAAATAACAGCAGACAAAGAGATTCATCACATTCATCACACACACATGAAACCATGAAAAGAAATTCAACTATTGACGAGGAGATTAATTTTTATTTTTACTTAAAATGATTATGAAGATAAGAAATGTGCTCAGTTTATTCAAGATTCAAAAGTTTTCTTACCAATTATCTACCTGAGCTTCTTTTTCTTTGATTGAAAGGAACGGTTCGTCCTTTTGGGGAATACATTAATTTGCTTTCATGCTGAGGGTTGGATGAGATGGTCAATACGTTTTGTGTCTGGGTAGATCTCTTCACACAAGAGCTGTAACCCTGAAATGATCTAGAAGCAACCTGGACGAGTGTTATGTGAGAATGCAAACGTGTGAATCAGTTGAACCCAACAGAACCCGACTGCAAAGTCTCTATAATATCCAACTGAGCCCATTTGTGGATAAAGTTACTCATTATTCAGGGTCAAAATCAGTAGTTTCAAGTGTTCTTCTTTACGGCTTCATGTTCATTCTGTAAGTTACAGTAATTTAGAGTAGAGTAGTAGTAATGCATTAGGACACACCTTCAAGACCGGTTTGCTAAATATTGTCCAATAATGAGATAAAACCGGTCCGCAAGGCACAAAAGGTTGCGGGCCGCTGCTTTAGAACATGACGACCTTGTGATTGATAGATTGTTACCAAAGTGTTGCCTTCGACTTGTCTGGGGTTTTGTCTTACCATTGTAACCGTTTCAGTGTATTTTCAGTTCATGAAAGCAACATTGTTTTCTGTTTCCACAAACCAAGATGGCAAAAATATCCCATACAACCAAAGTTGAGGCGTCTCAACTAGAGTAAAGTCCCCAAAACAACGGCTGACGTCACAGTGACTGCGTTGACTTCATCTGCACCTACACACCAACGTAAACACTGTCTACACACGTACCCAGTTAAAAAAACGCTAACTAGGGCTCTGCAGCAAAAATCATTTATAAAAAGGGGCCATGCTTCACCTGTAATGGAACTGTAAGTTATCACAACCCTGGCAGCTGTTCCACCGAAGGAGATCATTTTATCGTAACGACACCCGCCGTGCCAGAACCCGACAGGCGCCCTGATGAGCCGCTGCATCTGCAGCTGTGGCTGCGGTAAACCTGGCGTCAAAGATAAGAATTCCCCCCAGTTCGGCCACGAAATGCTGAGAGGATTTCTATTAGACGCGACGACTATGTCAGGGGCGATGATGTTGTCAGCGGACGGGACGGCCTGAAGGCTCTCCTCGGCCCCGTTTCCTCTCTCAGCACAAACTTGCAGTGATCCAATTCCAAGCATGCAGCTGTAAATATCAGGGAGACTGCAATCAGAAAGCATCAGGTGCACACTGGGATACAATCACATCCACGTGGGGCGATGACATGACAGATTGTCTTTTGGCTTTAGAATGGATGCGGGACAGATTCACACTCACAGCCACAGAAATGTACTGTAAGGAAATTAATACTGGCCACATCCCACATGGCTGCGTGGTGGCTGTCGGTATTCAAGAAAACAGCACACATACAGCTGGTGGGGAGGTTCTTGAGAAACCTCGAAATTGGTGCAATAAATGTTGTTGTTTTGAGCATCAAATGAAAATGATAATAGCAGATCTCCAAGGGGCCGGGGAGTCATCTGTCATTCTAATCTGCTCCCAGTGCAGCAGCACTGCTGACGGCCACCACATCAGGGAACTAAGAAAGTTTCTGAGAACGTTTAGAGAAAGAGATATCAAGTACAGCACAGACACCTTGAAATTGTAAAACCTCACAAATTATCTCCGACAACTTATTTTTTAAACAATCGGGGAGGAAATTGTGATACAGGTTTATTCTGAATCTACATCCACGTCTTCCTGTTACACATTCGAGTGAGGCTGTTCTAAACAGCACATGAATTCTTGACTCGCGCTAAACTAATCATTGAATTAGGAATAACAGAACACTGGTGTCAGATCAGTTCAGGTTAAATTGCTCAAAAAGAAGAGATTGGATCGGAGCATCATTTTCAAGAACCAAACCAGAAACCAGATTGCAATCAGATTTTTCCACCAGCTCAATCATGGAATGGCTCACAAGTCCTCAGAGAAGGGGATTGCTGACAGACTTTGGAGTAAACGTGAGGACATTTTATTATGAGTGGGTCCGACGCCATCCGTGACCCACTCTGTTGTGTTTGTGCTTTTATCTTTTTTTTCCTCGCAATATCCTTCATCACTGAATCATACGCGAGACGTCAGCCAGGTTTGCCCTACACGGAATAGTTCCATGTCGCTGTGTGCTCTGCACTCATGATTCACTTACCTCTTCTACGAAAAACACACCAGCAGTCAGTCACAACTCTGCCGCGAGGTCAGACCTCTCACAACGCAGTGGAAGGTCACAAATGGCCGTATTTCCCATTGGTCTTTTTTTTTTAGAGTGGTGTTTTCTCCTTGTCACAGTCTCAGCACTTCTGCACTGCTGCCGCGTTCTGGCAGCGGTGCCCTGTAAGACGACACGGGGGAGGACAGGACGGGAACGATCCGAGTGAAAGCCGAGCACTGCCGCTCACCTTGGGCATCCGCTGAGCCCGCCGAGCCGGGCCAGGCCGGGACGGGACGGGTTGCCATGACAGCAAAAACAGGCCATCCGGGGATAGCTGAAGACTTTTGGTCAACAAGCCCAAACCCAGGCTTTACTGTGCTGGAAAAGTCAGCAGGTCATGTTCCCGAAAAGTGATGTGGACTTGATTATCTCAACATGTGAGGGTGATAGTAGTAATCAGCACATCGATAGAAGCAGTACAAACGTTACTAATTAAGACTTTTTTTTCAGTTAATCTAAAAACAAATGGGTCATGCTGTGTTTTTGGCTTAAGGCCGGGTTCTTTCAAATCCATATTATTACTTTGATCACTTTTTTTTAATAACTTGTTTGAACTTTATTCTTCTCTTTACGGTTAACAACGGGTTGTTAACAAACAGGAGAATAAAGCCACTTTAAATCCAAAGTAATTACAGGAGCGTAAACAATCCAAAATAAATACATTTTTACCAGGATTACTGCAATGAGATTATGTTACTTTGTTCCCATCATCTGTCTTTAAGAACTGATCTTGGAACTGAGACAACCACAGAAATCTGGGGAAGCCACTTGCGTACTTGATTTATTTGAGCAATCTTACATGCTCGTCAGGCAGAGGAATCTGAGGCAGGCCTGCAGAGAGAGAGAGCGACGGCCATGGCAGGAGATTATCTCGCTATAACATAGTCCCAAAGCTGACTGGGACCCCCATCCGATTTGAGCTCAATGTGGAAATCCTTTTAATTCCTGTAAGTGAGACAAAGCGAAGACACTCTGCTTTGAGAGGAAAGCTTTAAGCTTCTGTACACAAAACAGATGAAGGACAACCGAGAGAATAAGCAATGGGCTGTACATGATCTCTTTAATTTGCACAGAAAGAAATGCTACTTAGCAAAAAGAAATGAGCAGCCTAACCCTAACCCACAAACCAAACGTTCACCATACATGGTTTGGCGTTGGTGTCGAAAGAGCAGCAGAAAACGCTGTTACATCTGAATAACGAGGGTCTCAAATTGCATTGTACACACCGCAGCCCGCTATGACTTCAGTGCCAGCTCTCCAGGGGGCGGACGAGAACAAGGAATAAACGGTGCTTCCCTAACAGCGAAGCAACAAATAGAAAGGCAAAATTATCTGAATGCCAGCAAACATCTTGGAGTTTAAAATCCACGTGTAGACGGCCCCCTAAATCCAGCGCCCACAAGCCCGAACATCTGCGCCGGCAGTCGCCAGCTTCCGTTTGTGGTGGTCGTCAACGTTTGCCATCTGTCCCGGGAAAGACTTAACTTCTCTTCCAATGGGGCAATGAAAGAGTTGGCGGAGTTGAGCGCCCGGTGTGGAACATTCCCTAACAGGCAGCGCTTGATTGGAGAGGCAGAAATCAGTTAACGCGCGTGCACACACACACACACACACACACACACACACACACACACAGGCTTATTGTACCCGTGTCAGCAGTGCACCTGCCAGCCTTCACAGCAGACCTGATGTGCTTATGGCATCGGAATACGTATGCGTGTTTGGAACTGGGAGAACATTCCTATGGTGACTTTAATCTCTGTGACAGAAAACAGATATTTTCCATTGTGTGCTTCATAGGTCCCTCGAACCTCTAAGAAAACCCCAAAACAGCAGGTCGACAAATACGTCCCACACTCTCGCACACATCCAATGCACACGCACGCCATCGGGAACAGCCCGTCCCCGTCAGCGGCTCCGTAACCATGACTGTGGGAAGGTATTACAGTCCCAGCCTTCAGGAATGAATGGACCCGCCGTGTGTCTTTGATCCCCCCGGCGGATCAGAGAGACGCAGTGAAACGGGAAGCAGTTTTAAACATTGGTGCTTCATCGCTGCGTTGCAGTTCAGGAAGTGATCCTCTAATCTGGTCCTGCTGACATACGCAGACCCCAAATAAATAGCCTATTGATACACGCTGGCGCTGCCTTCACAATAGAGGCATCTTGTCAGATGGTCACATTCACTCTATCCGCACTCACTTCATGCAACCATTGGCCAGGTGTGCAAAGTTTAGAAGATAAGCAGGGTTTAAACCTCCTACTAAGCTCCACCAACCTCCACCATCTAGACGTGGTGGTCTGTTTAACTGGTCCAGCTTAACCACGATCAGAACAATAGGCCCTCAATTAGTTTGTTAAGCCTCAATGCTTGAAACATGAAACTCTTCCAAACACAATTAGGTCACAGCCAGCAGTGACAAAGGCTCACTGAAAAACACTCTAAGCTCCTCGATCTTCTTTTGCTGATTTGCCTCCATTTTTGGTGTCAGTATTGCACAACAAATGACTTAGCGCTTTGAGACAGAGTTGATCCAAAGAGATGAAAGCGTTGATAAGCAGACTGAGACTGAAGCTGCACGTCCACTTGAAAGCTGGTGGCGACTTAATAACATAAAGATGAAAGAGTGAGAGAGGTAATAAGTGAAAGAGAGTTGGAAAAGAAAGCAGACACGTCCGGGATAATCTGATTTTACAAAAGTCCTTAAAGGCAGCATGCACACACACCAGGGGCTTGTTAAGTGGGTGTTTTGTGCTGTCAATACAACTGCCTCCCCTTGACCTCCAGTGATGGATTTACATTTTCAGGCGTGGCGAGTGCTAACATGCTGTATGTGCACACACACCTAAAACACACAAAGCATATGGAGGTTTCCAGATCATAAAGTTGTTTGACTGTCAAAAGAGACACTTTGGTGAATTCATTGCAGCGGTGGAATGAAACCAATTAGGAGTAAACACGCACATCTTCTTTCTCACATTTACAGATCGACATGCAGGCAACAGTCGCCTGCTATTTTTATCTCAGCAAAAAAGCAGAGACCGTATTCACACTGTGCCAACTAGAACGGTGCCTTTCATTAAGGAAATCTATTTAGAGCTCAGCAGTGGACCAAGGCGGAGGAGCAGGAAAAGATGAGCTTAGATTAAAAAATCTCAATGAAAAACATTTGAGGCTCCTTCTGTTTGTTCATCCCCACACGGGCCCCCGGCGTTTTTTAATGACGTCGGGCGGGGCGCCGACAACTACTTTCACCATCCTCAATGAAGACAAGGTGGTTGGACACAGCATCGCACCAGAGTGGTTGTGGTTGACTGAGCTCCAGGACTCAGCTGGTGTCAATCACCAGCCAGGAGTTAGACGAGCAGGTCGGCAGACCGTGACCCCACCATCTGTGTGTGTGTGTCTCTGTGGCAATTAGCACGACATGCATATCAATATCACAAAGGTAAGTATAGGGGGGGAAAAAATACTCATCTACCCAGTGTGTGGGGAACAAATTAAGAAAAGACAAGGGAGACGGGAAATTGCTTTGGTCACACGTTTAAAATAATATCTTTTTCCATTTGTTGAACTCCGATCAGATCTAGTCTTTGAGCCCATGCAGCTGAAATTGAAGAACCTCACGGATGCATAGAAATACCTTCAGAACAGCTGCATCCACAGTGACCGTTATGATCTCACCGTCTAAGCCTCCTTCTTCTTTTAATGAAGGTGAAACTGACGGGGCGTGGCGAGTCACGCCATGCCTGCTCGCACCGGTAAACGCAGCTGAGGGAAATCCTCATCCATTAAGTGCCTGTTACCTGGGCGCTGGGCCGTTCATTTCAAGTGTACTCAAAGAAAAAGAAAAAACTGAAGAGGATGCCAGCTGCGTTGCGCACGCAGACGACCAGGCAAGAGGGCACAGGCAGACAAAACACATTTGATTAAGGACCTCTGTCAGGGTTGGGTAGGGAGGCAGGACTCAAATGCAGACTTTAGAAAACAAAAGACTTTTAATAGTCAAAAGCAAAGGGGCAAAAACGCACACAGGAACCGTGGCAACCGTGGTCATTTGGCCGGCTCCGGAGCGGCAACTGCAGGGCACGGAACGTCTCTGGAATGGCTGGCTCGGGGACACGGGAACACCTCCGCAGTCGGCGGCGGCGGCTCGGGGACACGGGAACACCTCCGCAGTCGGCGGCGGCTCGGGAACACCTCTGCAGTCGGCGGCGGCTCGGGGACACGGAAAACCTCCGCAGTCGGCGGCGGTGGCTCGGGGACACGGAACACCTCCGCAGTCGCCGGCTCAGCCCCCTCCATAACCCCCTCCTCAAGGGCCGGATCCCAGGCGGCCCTCAAATCACCGACGGGAGGGTGGGAGAGGACCACGGGATGGGGAGGGAGGGAGCCTGAGTCTCTGAGCGGGGACTGGAGGCGTCGGGGACATGAGTCTCGGAGCCGGTACTGGCCGAGTCGGGGTCGGGGCTGAGCGTCTCGGGGCCGGTACTGGCCGAGTCGGGGCCGAGAGTCTCGGGGCCGGTACTGGCCGAGTCGGGGCCGAGAGTCTCGGGGCCGGTACTGGCCGAGTCGGGGTCGGGGCTGAGCGTCTCGGGGCCGGTACTGGCCGAGTCGGGGCCGAGAGTCTCGGGGCCGGTACTGGCCGAGTCGGGGTCGGGGCACTGCGGCGGCCCAGCGGGAACGGGGGATCGCTTCTTCCCCCTGCCAGGACTCCTTCTGGGGTTTAAGAGGTCCCAGAGGTCGAGACAAGCCCTTCGATAGCTCCAGGGACCGAAAATAAAGTCTGTTCTACGCTGCCAGAAGGGACTTCTTACGTCCAGGTAGTTCGGTCCGAAATCTGGCAGCGGGTCTCCTGAGTTCCTTCGTGGTCGCGTCATTCGGTCAGGGTTGGGAAGGGAGGCAGGACTCAAACGCAGACTTTTTAGAAAACAAAAGACTTCTAATAGTCAAAAGGCAAAAGCAAAGGCCAAGGGGCAAAAACGCACACAGGAACCGTGGCAAAAATACAGGCAGGGACCAAGAAACATCCACGACGATTGACAATGACGCAACGAGTGACAGGAGACACACACAGCTTAAATACACTAGGGAGGTGCAGGTGATTGGACACAGGTGGAAACAATCAGACAATCACAGACGATGACAGGACAAGGCAGGAAGTGAAGTTACCCAGGGAGACAAGAAGCAGAAAACTACAAAATAAGACAGGAAATAAAACCACCGTGACAACCTCGCTCTTCTCTCTGGACCACTGAATGTCGGGCTGACGAGTCCCTTGCAAAGCATGACGGACACCACTGGGAACAGGTGGCTTCCCCGCCATTGAGTCTCCTTTAATTATTGACGCTAGTTGGGCTTTTCTGACACCACGGCCCACTGCCATTATTTCAGTTGCTAGGTGACGGGGTGGTGATCATAAATCAAAGACCACGCGGCACACAGTAAGTCCCCCGGGCCAGACGACATTCCTGAAGGATCTGAAAGACTCGTATTTGTGGTTTGAATAACTTTTGGATCATAACTTGAATTCAGAAGCTTTGTCAGGCCACCAAGCAAGAAAATGAAAGGGGGAGACACTTCCATGAAAAGTATGCAGCCATGTGAAAGTGTTTAATAACTAATCTCCTTGGGCCGCGTGCCTCGGGCATTTCAACATGCCATTGGGAGCAGGTTGTCAGCACAAAAGGCAACCGAGGACACACGCACGGACCTCTTTCTCACACTCACACACAAGTCCAGAGTCAAAGAGAAGTCTTCTTCAATTTCAACAAGTGACACACGTTTGTGCTGCAAGGCTGCAGTAACAACGCAAACCAATATTGTCCTTTGGAAAGAAACTGCAATGATATACAGTCTACAGTTTGTATACACCTTGTCTCTACAGGTTCGTCACCTTCTTTGAGTTTGTTGGGTTTACAAGCACTGGGACATTCCCAGTTCCCTTCAATAAATACTTAGGGAATGTGCGCTCTGCGTGAAGCCCACCATAGTAACCAAATCACTAACTGTGCTAGGACAACGAGACAGACATCGGGGCTCTGTGTATTCCTCTTGTTAGAGATGAAGACCAGAAGCAAGAAATACTGAGCAAAAACACAAAAGAACTAAAAAGGGTCCTCGAGGAACAGTGGAATGGGGAAATCCCTCTGCCAGGCTTCCCAGGGAGGTTGCAGTTTACGCCCATGCCGTTCTAAAACTTTGTTCTTTCACTCTTGGACATTGGTGGGAAGTTTGAACACTAAATTCGAATCAGTTCAACCTTGAATCGCGGTAGACGTTCATGCCAGATTTGCGAATATTCCCGAGATATTACATTCATGGCAATTGACCGACGGACAACCCCAAAGACATACAGCAGAGTCAACTTTAACAACACATAAATTACATGTAATCCAGCTTCCATGGCCGCGATCTTCCCAGATTGGTATGTGTGTGTGTGTGTGTGTGTGTGTGTGTGTGTGTGTGTGTGTGTGTGTGTGTGTGTGTGTGTGTGTGAGTGTGACAGAGGAAATGCAGAGGCACTGTGATTATGAGGGAGGCAGAGAGGGCAGACTCCCTCTGTGTTCCGTTTGTTTCAGGCGATAGCGACACGAATCAAAGCGGCCTGTTTGCTCCCTGACTTCCTGCGCGCAGAGGAGGGAAGCACTTATACAGCAACAAAATCCTCCCCGGGGAGAAGGAAAGAGGAGTGAAGGGGAAAGCGGACAGAGCAACCCAGCACTTTGATTCTGGCCCACGACGGTCTGAAATCCAGAAACCGATTCACACGGGGGGGGGGGCGCTCAGAAATGATACGACGGGAAGGCTTTTGTGCACTGCCCAAACGGATTTAAAGACAACAGAACAACTGAGGACAGTCAGAGTCCTCAAACAAACAAAAAAAGAAGGATGCTGGGGCTGAAGATGATGCTGTCCGTCCTCTGGTGTGTAAACATTGCTAATGGGATGGACAGAAACTAATGCGCCCTGCGTTTGACGAGGCAGGGAGGCCAGAATTGGTTAACACAAGAGATACATCGTCATCTTCATCTCACATCTTACATTGCCAGTGTATTACATTTCCTGTAACATCTTGTCTCAGACATCTAGAGTAACACCATGGATACTTTTCACATAAAGAGCCACAATTAAAATGTGTCGGAAAAGCAGGCTGACGGTTAATCGCAGGATTTCTCTTTGTAATCCTGCCTCCTCCTTTTGGCCAGTGTGAAAAGCGGAGGCGAAAGCAGCCCATGCGATGTAATTCTTGACGGGACGAACTACACATGCGCCGGTCTTAGAGGCCCTTTTCTCTCTGATGCGGAGACGCGTTCAAAGCCCTGCTTTTCCTCGTCTTTTGTGGCCCTTCATTCCTCTTCCATGAGTCGCAGAAGCCGGGGTCTGGGAGGTCAGCTCCCCCCGACAAATGGTGCGACTTATTGTGACGAAGAAGGAGGCGAGCAGAACAAAAGAGGTAAAAGGGCATTTGTTGCTGGCAGACCGAGCCAATCCACGTGGTTGTCATTTTTTGGGGGAAATTCAAAGCTGTGCCACACGCATAAAGGCAGGCTGTTTGAGAGGCCCACTTGCTGCCTGTCTATTGAATATGCTCCATTACTAATACAGCCGCCCACACACAAACACACACGCAGAAGCACCACACCCCTGCTCGCCTTTCACATAATCCCGTGGGACCTCCGTCCCTCCCCGAAAGAGTGAGCCTGACACGAGCCTGTGATTCAACCCTAAACATTCCCGCTGCGCGCGCACACACACACACACACACACACACACACACACCACCCCACCCCCCCCGAAAGTAGGGGGCACCAGGCAGGTGCTGCAGCGGACGGAGCCGTGCGTGTGAAGGAGTGTAAGTGTGTGTGTGTGTGTGAGAGATAGGAGGGGGGGGTGCATTTGCCGTCTGCCAGTCCAACATGCTGCATGCACAAAAAGCCGGTCTGGGTTCCTCTTCTCCTGGGGTTTCCTGGCCTTATCAATGTGCATGTGTCTTTGTGTGCGTGTCTGTGTGTGCGTGCCCACGTGTGTTTCTTACAAGACCGTTCTGACTGGTGACAATGTCGGATTATGCCCCCCCCTCCAATTGCATTATCAGGGTCAATGTGAGCCGCCGACACACCCTCGGCCTCCGGGGTTCTCCCGCTCCTCTCCTCTCGGCCCTGCGGGTGGTTGGTGCGACAAAGCCGCGGCTCGCTTACATGTTACGCTGTGATTGCTACCCAGCAGGCAAAGGATTTAAACCAGCGTCCGGCAAGATTTTGATCTAAAAATATATTTGCCTGATCCGCCTGAATCACAAACTGGGGCTGCAGTCTTCTTCAGCTGAGATCTAGTAGTTTCACCTCATTTAGACAAATGAAATTCCAACAGGAGGAGACAAATCAAAAGCAATCAGTGATGCCAAAACGTACAGACTGCAGCGAATGAGCGCTCAGCGCTTTTAGGATGCTCCGAGCTGCACGGATCAGACAGGATGCCAAACGTGCGTGACGTTTAACACTTCAATATGTGATTTGAAGCTGGAGTTACATTGTTTTTTTCTGACAGCTACCTCTTTGGGCCAATGTGAAACATTTCTCAGTGCAGCTTTAAGTCGGTTATAGACAAAGCCACTTTTACAGCATAATTACAATGCTGAGGCCATGGTGCATGCATCCAGATATTTCAAAGTAATTAATAGAAATGTACTGTACCAAAGCAAGAGGTAAGTTTTTCTCCAATGCTCCGGGTACACAACTACATCGAAGTTCCTTCAAAATATTCCCCATGTTTCATGACCTTTAACCACGAACAATGCAGCGTCTCATCTGGTCGACACATCTGCGTTGGTCAAAGCTAATAATGCAGGTCACCCACAGTTCACGCTCAGATGGGGGCCTCCAAAGACAACACTGCTCCACAATGAATACAAGAAGACGGTGAGTGACTCAAGCCGCGGCAGCTTGCAAGTATACATACCTTGTCAAACAGAGACTTCCATTGCTGGGGCGAGGAAAGAGAAAGGAAAGAAGCAATGAGTGACAGAGTGGCAATAGAGAGGCAAAAACAAATCTCAGAGGCAGGTGCTGGAGTGGAGAGGAGCATCTGTTAGGAAATGATAAGTCTAGGGCCAAAATGACTTCCCTCTAATTGCAGTCTAGAAATCCCCTGCAGTGATTATCTGATCATTGTGTTCAATGAGACAGAGCAAAAGACAATAAGGTACAAAGCCTACAGGGTTTCTTATTAGGGGCTATTTGAATTAGCAACGGCGTGTGTGCGTGTGTGAGTGAGCATTCCTGAAGGATGTGCTGTGTGTCTTTGTTGGCTGCTCCCCTTACCTCAGTATTCTAAATCCTTTCATCTCCAGTAATGCCATGACATTTAGATAAACCTTCAGAACTTAATTGTTGGCTCATGCTTTGACATTCAACTCAATACAACCACCCTACAGCGTGGATTTGCTCGTGCGCAAAAAAAAGCGCGTCCTGCTGCGTAAGATCCACAAGATAAACTAGCGGAAAGGGGGAAGCAGTGTATCATAGGTCCCTGTGTGCTCAGTGTACTCACGTCCTCTGGAGCGACGGGGAGAACGTCGGTGCTTTCCAAAACCTCGATCTCTTCGCCCTCCGCGTTGGACGCCACCGCCGGGGAAGAGTTCACGGGTAACTCCCGGGTTGCGCCCGCCATCCTCGGGCGGCTCTTCTCCGAACGACCGCGCGGAGAGCTGCAGCGACCTCAGGAGCGAGTCCACATGGACCACAAACCCATTTCGGCCACTAAGTTTGCAACCAGAAGCAGGTTGAGAAGAAGCAGAGCATCACCTCCAAGTCGGAGCTGTCTTGCCTTGCGGAGGGTCGGTCCTGGAGAAATAACAGTATGCGCAGATCAATTCCAAATAAAAAGGTTATTCCATGCGCGCCCCCACGCGTAAAATCAATCTTAGTCACCAGCTGAGGAAAAAGTTGATCTGAATGATTGTTTAGTAATAAATCATAACAAAATAATAGTGCTGGGCCACCGTCCGCCACATCGTTAAGTCAGCTTGTCACAGCGGTTTGCGAGAGCTGGAGGAAAGCCTGCTGGGCGCGCTGGGTCGCCAAGAACAGAGAGGCAGCGGTCCAAGTTTGTGAAGCAGCTGGAGGGGGCGGGGGGGTCGGGGATGGGGGGGCGACGTTTCGCAGAGCGAGTCTCGTCACCTCGACAGAGGCGACTCAGCAGCGGTAGCGATGGAGGCGGCGGCGAAGCGCAGATCCATCTGAAAGAAATGATGACATCATCAGACACTGGAGATAACATGAGACGGAGCGAAGGGGGGACAGCCGGGACTTGGATGAGACTTGTGTAGGGGAAGCAGGTGTAACTCAACTAAAACATCTTCCGGGAAGCTGCCCAATTATGTATTTTCTGGTGCGTCATGATACCTGGCACGCAGGGGAGACATCCGCCTGCTTTCCACTGCGCGTGCCGACGAGGAAGCCTCAATGGGAGTCGGGGGGAAGAGTGGGGGAGAACGGGGGGGGGTGTTGTAACACGTACCGACCGCCTGCGTTGGGACTGTTGCTCGGTTCAGCTCCAGGAGACACCGGCACTCGGATCTGCACCAGCCGCGTGCGTCCCTCCGGGGATGGAGGGGGGTGTCACGGTGTGGTTCACTTCCTGTCTTATTTTGTAGTTTTCAGCTTCTTGTCTCCCTGGGTAACTTCACTTCCGGCCTTGTCCTGTCATCGTCTGTGATTGTCTGATTGTTTCCACCTCTCTAGTGTATTTAAGCTGCTTGTGTCTCCTGTCACTTGTCGGGTCATTGTCAATCGTCCTGGATGTCTCTCGTTCCTGCCTGCCTTTTTGCCCCCCCAGTTCCTGTGTGTGTTTTTGCCCGTTGGCCTTTTGCGTTTTGCCTTTTGACTATTACAGTCTTCTTTTGTTAATCGAACTCTGCATTTGAGTCCTGCCTTCCCACGCACCCCAGACAGGGGGGCGGCGGGGCTGGATAGCGGTGAGGGAGGGGGTCACCTGCTGCTCCCTCTGACGGGTTTCGAGGAACTACCGTCTCCCGTGGGTGCTGTCTGTCCCTGGCGCGGAAGTTTCATGCCTTGTGTGCGCATGATGATGAGTTGGAGACATTTCCTCCCCCATTAAAGATTAAATAATGTCGCCTTTACAGGGTTTTCAGGAACCCTTCATTACTGGTGAATTCGGAGTTCATATTTTGTACATGCTTTACAAGACGACAAAACATGTTTTGTCATCTTTTTTGTTCATTCTTTGTTTAATATAAATGTTAATTTAAGAAAACACAAATAAAGGGACGTTTACCCATTTCATTCATGTTTGCATTGATACATTTAATATCCAAACTCATCGGGATGATTTGTACATTTTCATTTAATTGGATGTAAATAAATATATTTTTGTCCTATTGCTAAGTGGTCTCTGCAGTGAGGGTCTTTCTAAAAGAAAGTGTGAAGGAAGAAACAAGTTAGGGATTATAATACATCCAATCATTTTCAGCAGGGTGTAAAAGGCCACTACAATCATCCAAATGATTGGGTCCCATTTCAGATAAACACCTCCCCAACAGAACTAATAACTGTGTGGAAGCGATGCAGAAACGATGTGTCTCACTGTGGTTGATCAGCATCGTTCTCCCCCAGGTCATTTATAAAATAAAAACAATATTAGTTCATATTTTTATATATATATATATATATATATATATATATATATATATATGTATATATATTTATATATATATATATATATTTATATATATATATATATTTATATATTTATAACAATGTTGGGTTAAAGTTCAATTGTGAAGCTCAAAATAACTTCCTTTTTTAGTTTGTGTAAAAGCAGTAATAAAATCCATATGAAATACATCAAGTGACACACTCTAAAAAATGTCACCGTAAATTAACGGTATTTTACTGGCAGCAAGGATGCCAGGAATATACAGTTTTTTAACGGTATAATACCATAAATGGTTTTTACACTATGTTACCGTAAACTTGAACCAATTTTACTGTGAATTAACTGCCATTTACTGTCAGTCGACGCTAGTTACTTACTGTTTTATTTACAGTGCCCTACCATAATATACGGTATGTTGTCGTATATTGGATTACAGTTTGTTACCATGCGATTACTGTTTTTGTGTTATAAAACCAGAATGTTACCGTTTACTTATAACCGTATACTTTTGCATTTAATTCCCGACAAATCAAAGAAAGACAACAAAACTCATTTTGGTTATAGTGGTTGGAGTTTATTAGATGCCTTTAAGAAAAAAATGTTAGGCATTTGTAACCAAGAACAAAACCTAAAATATGCCGCATGTATACAATAATAAAAAAATGAATCATAAAATTATTAGGAACAAGGTAAACTAACTGCAACAATACGCTATGGAACACTTTCAATTGACTGCACCAAACGGCTGGCGTCCTTAATCCAGAGCCTCTGTAAAACAAACCAAAATAAAATATTTAGAAACACTGTTCATTGGAAAATATTGAAATTACAAAGATGAGGAAGACAACAAGATGTAAGGAAAGAGAATGTTAATCATGCCAGGCAAATAATACTTACCAACGTTACTTGGAGAGACGAGGCAATGACAAACTCCTCCGATGTTGAACTGCACAGGTGTTCTGGATGAACTGAGATTACACGTCTTTAGGCAATTTAGGCAATGAACACAATAATACAAATATTTATAATCTTTACATTCCAGCCACTGAAACGACAGCGAAGGTGGCACATGGGATAGGGAGGGTGGGCTGTGCAGCGCAAGGTCGGTGGTTTGAATCCTGGCTGCTCCCTGTGCCAAGTTGAAGTGTTCCTTGAGCAAGACACCTAACCCCCAAATACTCCACATTAGTTTATGTCAAACCACGGGCGTTTTGGATAAAAGTGACAGCTGCATGTATAGTAATGTCCTGTAAGTCAAAGTCATCATCGTAGCTCATGAGATACTTATATCTGATTATGATGACTTACAGGACTTGTTTTTCAGTGGCTGACATGGGCTTCCATACATTAACCTACAACAGATTTAGATTGTGATTCACCGCACTTGTATGTGTATTTCCACCACTTCATAAAATATATGTAACATGCAGTTGAATTACGGTAGTCTGCTATTATTATAAATTGACAGCTTTAACTGTTTATTCATGACATTGGCCGTTCATTTACATGCAAGGGATGGAAATTTAACTGTATGTTACAGTTATGACATACTGTAAGATACCGTTAGAAATTCACCGTAAATTTACAGCAATTACAGTGCAGGGCCTAAGCGCCCTAGACCGTTTATGGAGAGAACGAATAATAGGACCTTTTTGGCTAAATTAAACATATAATTAACAAGGTAAATCCATTAATTAATAAACCATGTCAGTCTCCTGAGGACCGATCACATCCCCTCTTTCACATTTTAGGGAGCAGAGGGTATTATTGTCTTGTTATGCACCAATGGGAATTTCCATTCAAAGTGGCTAATTGGACTAAATAAACTGACGTGGCAGCTGTCATGTGCAAACGTCAGCTGCAGAGCTGTGACACGACAGGCAGAGGCATGAGTGTTTGAGCCAAAAGCAGAGAAACAGACACGATATCTAGCGGGAGAAACACCCGCTGTGGGGAAATGAGCTCATGTTGCCATTAGGTTGCCAGCTGGGGAGTCTCGCCTCATTTTGACAGGAGTCGGGTGTGTTTGCAGGCAGCGACTTGCTCCCAGAGGCTCTTCCCTGTCCCGATGGACCCAGGTACACTTTAATCAAACAACATTAGCAATGTAACACATCTGTTCACATTGTTGTTTGTAAAGTGGACGTTACACACTGTTAATGTCAAGGTCAACGCTTTGGTCCAGTCCGAATTAGTGACACTGTACATTAAGAGTAGAAGAAGTGGGATATATCAACCATTGGCCAGTTTGGTCTTTGGAAAGACCTTAATGCCCTCTTTGTGTCCCTCTGACACACACATTTACCAGTGCCACCAGGGTAGGCGGTACTGGCAGGGGACTCCACTTTAGTGGTTGAATAAGTGTCTGACCGTCTCACATAATTGTGGTGCTTTAGCAATGTAGTAGAACAAGAAAATACTGCAGAAGTCCAAATGCAGAATTTTGGGTTGAGTTTTTAAAAAAGGTTTGTCATTCTAGTCTAGAACAGATGAACATTTAAGGTTGATTAAATTAAAGCATATAATCCTCTCAAGCAACATCTCTCATGGAGCCCTCCACATTCTGCCCAGTTCGTTCAACTAAAACAGCTCAAGACTAACGTGCTTACATTTTTCTGAAACATGGTGAGTAAATTGGACTCAGAATTGAAGATGTACCAATTTTTAAGTATTTGATAGTCGGGTTGAACTGAAACATATTTTGGAAACCATTTGTGGGCAAAATCAAGTATTTGAATGATTACTTTGTACTGTGCTGGACTAAATAATGCAATAAAGATATTATATCTCAGCCACAAACTCAAAACGCAACGTCCTCTTTGTCTGACCGCGGTGCTCCTCCTCGAGCAGCCGGCTCCTTGAGGAAGTTGTTGTTCTTGTCAAATCTCATGAACAGACGTCAGTCGGTTTCACACCGCATTTTAGAGTAACTTTACACGGCTTCTACTCATTTTATTGGCAAGTCACGGTGGATTTGGCTCAAGCAATGCTGCCATCTTGTGTCGCAGTAGGTCCGGTTTTCATATCATCACAAGATTTATCCGAACAATATGAATTTGATGAATAGAACCTATAATCTTGTCGGAATAGGATTTAAAAAAAAAGTATATATGGTGCTGAATCACTGTCCCACACATGTTCATACAAATAAACAAAGTAATGACCTGAATGTATTCACGCGAAAGCTGCCCACTACTGGCCCCAATCTGCAAACGTCTTTGAAACTGAAAATAATTTCCTTCACACCAGATGTCATACAGATATTTGTTTATTGTAAACTCTTGGAAAGGCGGGGCTGAGTGAATACATCAAACTAAACCAATCGCATGGAAATCCACATCTTGGGCCACGTTATTGCATTTTCTGTGATCAGTCGAGGTGAACGGAGATCACAAGGGCTGTTCAACTTTACCGTGCCGCAACCATTTTAAGAGCTCCTGTCAATAAACATTACTACTACTACAATTCCTGGATCATTGGAAGGTGGGAAGCAATGTGGAGAACTCGGCATGGTGGTCCTTTAGTACAGCAAGTGTTAAAACTCAGAAATGTGATCGGAAAGTCAGAAGCATGCTAATACAAAATGTAGTGGCTTTGAAGGGTCAATGATAAATATGTTAGCATACACTGAGGGAGGGGGGGGGGGTAGAGAGAGAGCAGCAGCAGACGCTTCCACACATCCAGTGATCAAACACTGACCTGCTAACACGTACAAAAAAAAAACTGTGCATCCAAGTGTTTGGGCCTCAAACAGTCTGAATGTCTGAGGTTTGTGGGGGTTCAGAAGCAGGCGGTTGAGTGAATGATTTCTCTGCATTCACTGTTTTGAGCGGGAATCAGACACGTTTTTGTTAGAGACAAACAAATGTGAAGTCTACTATATCATATGTGCTATTTACAAAGTTAAGTCTAATAAAAGCATTAATGTTATTGCAAACTATTGCTACCACAGCGGAAACGGTTCGCTTCAGTCAGCAAGCAACCAAAAAGCAGCGATACACGTACGCAACTTCTTGTTAGTCACTATGGCTCATCAGCAGCTTACCTCCTCCAATAGAAATATATTACTTTGCAAACATACAGATCAAGGAAATTGATAGCAGTTTCAGTACAAAATTCAATACTGTTCTGTTTTATCCCCATTAAGAGAAAAAGACAAATGGAAAATAAAACAAATGTTTGGTAAACTAAGCTTTGACACGTCAGCCAGATGTGGTGACGGGTCCCACCAGCTCCGGATGAACCGCGGGGGGGTAAAGAGAATCACCGCGACTTGAGCAGCAGCCTGTACATGGCAAAGCCCAGCATGGCGCACACCGAGGCCCCGACGCTCGCTCGCAGCCAGAAGGTGGAGCTCTTCAGGTCCGCTTGGCTCACATGCCTGTCAAACAGAGGCAAGCACAGACGGGCTGAAGGGACGGGCGAGAAAGAGTACCGAGATGAACGGACAACGTGCCAGAAGAGCATGTGGATGCAATGGCGAAACAGGGATGCGGCCTTGAGACATGCTGAGAAGAAGCCAGTCAATCAGATGAGGGACATGCAGGATTATGATACGAGACAGCAAGACCAGAAATGATCTGTGACGTCTCTGTAGGCTGAGGAGGCAACTGTGACACAATCAAATAGGATAAAATCAACAAGGAGGTTCACAACAACCGAATGAAAATGAGACGGAGATCAGAACGGAAAAGTGCGGGTGGACGATTCTACTGCAGTACAGAAGGCAACATCAAGGAAGGAGCTAAATGATGGATAAAAATTATAAAAAAGGACTCTGAAGTGTATAAAAGAGGAGAAAAAAGAGAAATGTGGCAGGGAATTATGATGTAGAACATGTACTTTGCAAAACAACTTTGCAAAACAAAAAAATAGCAAGCATTCAGACAAATGAGGCAATGAGGCATTGTCGACCAATTAGATGTGACGAAACTGTTGCAAAAAAGACCTTCTGAGCACAACGGCGTAGAGTTTGGCCCTGACTGTCTGCAGCAGCTCAGAGTTGAGGAAGTTCTGACACAAGCAGAAGGTGCACCGGTTGCAAGTGCACATGCAGCGCAACCGGGCGTGGCTGAGGAGAAACACACACCAACACGCCGTTTATAATCACAAACACACATGAGGGAGAAAGGCACCGTAAAGAGTGTTAAGATCAACAAGGAATAAGCAGCATGAGGCAGAATCCACGGACACCGAAGACGGATAAACGTCCACCAACCCCGCTGAACAAAATGCAATTCCATTATTTACTCATTTAGGAACAACGGTGAGTGAAGGAAAGAGGCTCTGAGATGCAAGAACGAACTAAAACTCTGGTCACCAGTTTTCAGTCACATCTACATCGTTAAATCGATATCTCTCCTGTGTTCATGAGTAAAGGACTTTTTATTTCTGGCTCATTGAGGTGAGTTTTAACCTTGTCGATGCGCTCGAACCACCAAAAGGGCATATTTTGTGTGTTTAAAAACTAATGACCTTTGTTTGTTTTTTAAACGTGGACATGAAACCTGAACTATTTAGAACACGGAGAAGTGGTTCAGCCTTGTGTGGCTGAAATGTGCACTAGAACAATAAAGATGATCCTCACCACAAAACTGTTTACTGATCTTTTATAAAGAAAAAAATAAAGATAACACCTATTTTTCACATGTTTTGAATGTATAAACACCACCTGCCCCTCAGCAGTGGTGTTTTTTACCAATGATCATCAAGGTTGTTTAAGAGCGGTTTGCTTTACCAATTTGATCATAATAGCACGTTAGCTTCGCAACTCAAACGTCATGACAAATTTTCATGACCAAATTACATACATCATATGTTCATGCAGGATGATTTTACTGTAGAACTGTTTTATTACACATCATTAGTTTCAGCTATATGCACATGACAGTGCTAAATGTCCTGTAATGACTAATTTTGGACCAGAAAGTACAGCCTATAAACAAACTGGATTTTGCTACGTCAACTAAAGTTGCAACACTGACAAGTAGAACAAATGCAGATCAACCGCTCTGTACTCACGGGTACATGGCCACAGTGGTAAGTTTGGTGAAGATGTCTCTGCTGGGAGCGGCCGCGGTGTTGCAGGTGAAGGACTGGGGAGGGGGCATCTTGTGCTTCCTACAGAACTCCAGAGGACTGCAGCCGTACACCTGTTTGACCTCCGGCTGGTCCGACTTCGCTGCGATCATCATGCACGGAATCTTGCTGTCCATGAAGTATTGCTGAGGGAGAGAAAGAGGGACGGTTAGGAGTCGAGGTGTCGGTTGTGCTCCGATGGGACGTTCATGCCGCACGCGCAGCTTTTACCTTGAAGACTTTGGCGCAGTACTCGAAGGAGTAGGGGTTGCCGACGTCGTACACCAGGCCGACAATGTCACAGGCCAGATCGCCGTCGGACAGGTAGTCAAAGTCAGGGAACACTTCGTGAAGCTGAGGGGAGGGTTAGAGGACCACGGCTGACTTTCAACAGTAGTCACATGACAGACAGTTGCAGGTATAAAAATAAGTTTTTAGAAACAAGTTGCAATTGCGACAATGAAATTGTAAACCAAGTAATACGAGTGGAATCTTTGAAACTCACAAGCAGGTATTTCTCCTGGCCGTATACGTAGGTGGTGCTGATGGCGTAGTAGGATCGGTGTTCCTCGCTGATCGCTTTTTGGCGCTGAGGAGAAAAAAGACCTCATGTAACCACAGATCAGGACAATAAAATGTAAAATATGATTGAAAGCTGCACTGGGCCAATTCTGTTTACTTTTACATTTTTGTAGAAAATGAATGAAAAAAAAAAATGAAAAATATGTTGCAATAGTAATCTGGCTTTATTTCTGCTCACCATGAGGTTTCTACCCAGGAACGCTTGCAGGAAGCCGCTCTTGCCGCTTCCAACGTCTCCAAAGACGTTGCAGCGGAAGACGCTACGCTGGGTCTGCTTCTTCTGGAGGTCAATCTTCTTAGCTCTGGTCACTGCCCGGGGAAACATTCAGATTTAACTGTCCACTAGTTGGTGTTACGACGGTGTTGATTTACAGAGTTATAATGTATTTGTGAGGTCACAATAAACAGCATTTATCGTTACATTGGGTTACGTTGGGTTTGCATGGGGGAGATGTTGTAATTCACCTGTAATTCCCGATGCTTGAGACTCCTGCTCAGCAATTATTGAGTAACCGAGGTAACCCAAATACTCCAGGCATCGTTGGACATCCAGATACGTTGTTAAACTGAACAAATGCAGGTTGAACCCAGAAGATAAAAAAACAAGACATTTGTCAGTTAATTGACTAAATTTGATATTAAATGATAATTCTTCAATCATGAAGCTCAGTGCCCTCGTGTTAGATCTTAGGGTTAGGGCTAGTATCTCCTTGGTCCTGCCATCAGAGGGCACCAAAGTAGAACATCTAATCATTCTAAAGTCAACATTTAAATACTGCACAGTTGTTGTTTTTCAAAAATGTATTGCTTTTTTTTTCTCCCCGCATTAAGTCAAAACCAAAAAGAACATTTTCACCGCGGTCAAAAAGAAGTTTGTCAACGACACGTCTGCATTAACAAAGCAGTCCAGCAATCCACTTACATTCATATTGCCATACACACACACATAAACTTTTTTTATAGACATATATATATATATGTCTATAAAAAAAGTTTTTAAAGGCTTAGTAGAAGCTCTGAATGTAAAAATAATGACATTCTTCACCCCCCTCAACTTGACTAGTGGCCACTTACGTCCACTGGGAGAGGTATCCCTGGTAGGTGATCCAGCCCTGGTCGTTAGTGCAAACTGTATTATAGACATCCGGACCCCAGGGCATGTAGGGAAACACATCAAACAGGTCCCTCGTCTCCTCTGGTGACAAGGCACAGTCACGGTCCTGGTGGACACAGAGCTGGGTTACCACAGCTAAACAAGAAACGTGTTGCTCGACGTGGCAACACTTAGTTTGTCGCCGGTCGTCTGTACCCGAGTGAATGAAGAGGACGGACCGGAGCGCAGATTCACGCGGCTCGTGACTGCGACAGAAAAGCAGGTCACTCTCACTCATTGACTTCCATCCTAACCTTGCGGCTAAGTCTCCTGTCAATCCCTCCTTAGTGGCCGCACGTTAAATCAGGCCTCAGCAGGTGGTCAGCGCCGGCTATCTGGGTGTATTTTGGTTTTGCTGCCCCATTTCCACACTGAGCAGCTTTCTGTGAAATCCTCTCCGGGTAAAGCACATACAGAACCGCGGTTCACGGGATCGTACCTTGTCATGTTTGTCAAAGACGCTCTGGAGGAAGAGGTAGGCATTGTGGTTGAGCTCGGTGGTGCTGTCTGCGGGGAGCTTCAACCTAGAGACAGGGAGGCATATCACTCATAGCAGGGGTCATGGGTCAATGAGCACAGCACCAGACGCACACAGAGAACACTGGGAAACAATGGGACACATGTTAGAAAAGGGAGAAAGTGAAAGGGTGCATTTCTAACGTGCATACAAATCCTTCATTGCTCACAACTACAGTGTTGTATCCATTATTCCATTTAAGGTTTTGACAAAGTGAGCAAAAGTGCGGCATCACCCTCGAATGAGTGACAGCGAGTCCCTACACACAGTGAGGGGAACAAGGAGGCGCTTCGATAAGACTCACGGCGGGAAGAGGTAGTCCTGATTTAACTCCAGGTCGTCGTCGTAGCCAAACCTCCTCAGCACCGTCCACGTCGTCTCATGGCGACCTCGCTGGATGAACAGCGTGTGGAGGAACAGGAAGCCTGGAGGAGAACAACCCCAACGATCGGGACCAATGTGACGAGGGATTTGCGTGTGCACATGAACGCAAGAGAACCCGTTCAGTCCTACCTTTCAGAGTGAGTCCGTTGTCACACACTCCGTCACTCATGTTCTTCCTCACCACATTTTTGACATCCTCCAACGCCTGGGACTCGAGTGGGGCGTTGAAGCACGTCCGCTGGGAACGGTCAGAACGTCACCTCGCCAATTTGGTTTCATTTATTTTACAACACCGGGACGTTGTCGGTCACCGGCCAACTTACTTGGAAGAAATTGAGCTCGTGGTCGTTGAGGATGCCATCGTTGTCCAGGTCCGACACTTTGAAGATGCGAGTCAGGGCTTTCACACAAAGTGGCTTCATCTGGGAATCAAAAAGCGTAAAACTATATTTCCTTTAAATAAATTATTTTGTGACTCGCCTGCTAATTTTCTGTGATGCATTCTGCTTTAGACAAAACTCTCCAAAATGGTTAATAATAGAATTATTGTTTTACTTCAGCCACAGCATCAGAAAAGCAGCGTGGTGGAATTCACACAGGACGTTTCTCCCTTACGTCTTTTCTCTCTGGGCAGTAAAGAGGACCCGTGGGGTGCAGGACGGCCTTTTGGGCGTAGTAGAACAGCTCTGAGATGTTCTTCAGGTTCTTTGCTGAACACTTTAAAGAATAAAAGCGAGAATCATCATGTACTTAGAATCCTGTCTGCCGGGCACCAGGATGAGATAAAAGCTCAATCGAGCCAAAGTACATGAACAAGAGTACTGTTGCAGGCCACCATTGAGAGGTACCACCGGGACAGGTGACCTGCACCCGAGTAGGAGGGAACGGAGAAGTAGAGGTTGTGACGTGTGGTGCAACACGGCAGCGTAACGTGTAAATACAGTAGGTGTGTGTAGAGATAAGTCAGGGTATTAACACACAGGATCCGTCTCAGCGGCAAGCGTGTTTTAATTAGCTTGTCTGGGGAGAAAAAAGAAAAAAGGTCACAGCGGGTGTTAATTGTTTAAATCCTTTTGTACAATTGTTGAGCTTCCGCGTCGTAAACACGGGACATGAGCAAATAAATAGCGTCTTTCCTGAAAGTAGGAACTAGAATCGCTACAGCTTCCATTTATATCCCTCCAAAATGTCATTGTTATTTCATTTCAGCCTATAACTGTGTATTGTGTCATGGCGTTACATAAAAACATAAATCATCTGCTGCAGTGGTCAACAGCCTGGGGATATAAAAGTATTATAAAGGGGTCAGAGTTTAAATAGAAAGGATTACTCACACATCTGACAATTCAACACGTGGTTTAGGGAGCAGCACGCGTTCTTTCATAAACGTTCATGAGCAAAAAAAGGTCCCAGAGGGCTTTGCTGATAATTATGGTTAAAAAAAACACTATTTTAATATTTTTACACCATCTGTGAAACACTGCCAATGAAGTAAAAAGGACAGTCTGCATATTATTATTTTAATGTTCTTTTCAATAATGATAGATGTCGATCTCCTTTTCTGTTTACATCCCCTTAGACTTTGTGCACTGAGCAACACATCAATACTCCGTCTGTTTCTGAAACCAACTAAAACACATTACTTGAATGTGGAATAATGAATCAGCCGCTCTAATGCTTCAGTATGCGGAGACAGTGGGAGCGGTAAACAGATCCGTCGCTCACCTCGACGCAGGTCTCTATCTCGCTGTGCCGATTCATGATGGGCAGTATGGTGTCCATGCTGCTGTGTTCCACCAGGTCGGACTTGTTCCCCACCAGAATCAGAGGGACCCTGAACACACAAGATTCCATTTAACAGGACTAAAAACATCAAATGTAACAGTAACCTTTTGTTCAACGCAACACTTTTCTTTTGATGGACTCCACGACTGTCCTCTATCCACAGAAAACAGTCTTTGTTGGAGCAGTTAGGCCAGAACACCCTCTTCTCCTCACATTGCATGATCCAAAACCTTCTTCAGACAAAGAAAACCCACCTGCTGTCCTTGTCCGTGTTCTCCGTGATGAGGGGGATCCAGTGGCTCGTCACCTACGGAAAACAACAAGGTAGAGAAGATTCAAATCCAATACATCGCCCCCCCCCCCCCCCCTCGAGTGCCACTGGTCTGGACACCAACACCCCCCCCCCACCGGTTTTATGGGTTAATTGAAACCAATTATGGAAATACTGGACGCAGCGGTCGCTCACCTTTTCAATAGACGTCTTGTTGTTGACAGAGTAGACAATGCAAATCACGTTGGCCTGTGAGAGAGAGCGACACAGAGACCCTTTAAGCTCACAGCTGAACGCAGCATTCCTCCCAGGAGGCAGTGTAACGCACGGACCCACCTTGGTGATCTCCTGGAACAACTGCTCATCCGTCTGCTCCGCCTCTGCAAGAGACAGAAGTGTGCGCCGCGGTTAAACCAGAGGAACGCATTCGTCGTTTTCACCCAAATGTACAACTTTGTTTCACAAAATGTGTAACCATAAATCAATGCATTTGGATCCTGAGGAAAGAGACGGAGGCTTAAGGTACCCGAGTAGTCCACGATGTGTGTGGGAACTCGTTCGGGTGTGACATCTGCAGGTATGGTGATTTCCTCAGCCCGGTAGGGAACCTGGGACGAACGGAAAACACGGCCGGCGCTTAAGTCACACAGACAACCAGTGACGGGTGCAGATCAATGGTGTCACACTCCACAAAAGTTCATATCAAGGTCGCGTCTGGGAGGCGTCATCAACTGCCAACGTGATAATCATCGATTCTTACCACGCTGGGGAACTCCTCGCTGACCAGCGACATGATGAGAGACGTCTTCCCCACTTTGGCTGTTGGAGGAGGAAGAGGAGAGAGGTGACGGTTTAATGAGACACGGCTTTCAGCAAACGCGTCACCCTATCTGCTTAACAACACATCACAATTATTGGGCTCAACAAGCTATTCGGGCCACGGGGCTGGGACACGGATGACGTGTGATGGAGATCACAAGCACCACGTTTGATACATTATGTGCACGATGTGAAAAAAGGTGGCCAACACAACATGTTGGGAGAACAGCTGGACCTCCTGGGAAGGAGAACCTACCTTCTTCCATTATAGAGAACATTTTTGCAATTTTCTGCAAGAAAACATGATAAAAGCTTGCAATATTTTTCCAGATGTTGAGATGTAAACATCCATTTTAAAAAAAGGAACCAGCCATTCCCAGACTAGGGACAACGTACAATTAAGTGAAACCGAATGTTTCAGGAAGCTCCAGCTGATGCTGAGGCTTTTATTTTTGAAGGACGAGTGAACCATCATCACGAGACAGAAGCCCCGCAGGCAGCTTGAACACCGCTGTCCCAAACACCGTCCACACTCAGCTGTACTTACGCTCTCCCACTAACAATATCCTCACGTCCTTGCGCATCCTCCTCGCCGTCGACGGGCTCCTTAACCCGGCCTTTGATGCACATGCACGCTCCGGTCCGGGTGAAGGGTACAAGCGGCCGACGCTCCTCGGCCCCGGCTCGCCCGCTAGCGGCTACACCCGCACATGTCAGCACAGGGCAGGACGCGCACTGTTCGCACGGCCGTACAAACCGCCAGGCGAGCGGAACGCGAACGGCGGCGTTTCTTCACTGCTCTCCGCCTGCGGGGATCGGGCGGTCTGCGGGCGGTCAGCGGTGCAGTGCGGAGCGCGCTAATGTTCACACAAGCTCGGCCGGTGACGCGTCAGAGGGCGCCGCTGCGCTGCGCCACGCCCCTTCTGGGTGCCAGCAAAGATCGTGTATTGATGACAGAACCGCTTTAACAGCCACAACCTGAACGCATGCAGCGAACGCTTCACAAGCTGTATTGTTTTAGATGACATGATGAGACTGTGACTTAAAATCAGTGGTTTAAAAAACACACTATATTCTTTAAAAATGTCCTACATCCTGGATTTCAGTAGTGTTCCAGTGTGGTGTGGGCCCAAAATGAGCCCTAATACTCCTCAAGGGTTTGCTCACATTCTAGTATTCTATCAATAGTGGAGAAACAAGTTCAAGTGAATTATAAGCCTGAATTGGAAGGTAAATTCAAAATACGTCTTTGTAAGTCTGTCATTATTATAGCAAAAACACTGCACAAAAACCAATGTTTATACCTACATGTAAGAAAGTAACGTTCCCTATTAAGTAGCATGAAATGAAAACACAAGTTAACTAAAAGTACCATATAACTTTACTTAAGTTCTTAATAGTTTATCTCTGGCTGGTTAGCGACGTAATATTTCTGGTACTGGAAGAATGGCGTGAAACTTAATTCACATGCCTTATCAGACATGAAACTATTAGAATTTGTGCTATTTAGGCTATAATTTGTCCAATCTCATTGGAAAACTCATTCATCAGACACATTTTTCCATTGAACGTTGTTTATTTAATTTGACAGTCAGACGTTCATACAAAGCACCTCTACTTCAATATACATGGGACTAAATCATAACACAAGACAGACTCTGTGATTCTGTAAGAAAGGTAAGAAACCATGGCATGAACTTGTTTCTTAGCCTGGTTGGTCCTCTACCCCCGACCATCAAAATAACCAGCCTATGCCTCATATAATCATCTACTGTCATCTGTGATTAATCACCAATGGATACTGTTACTGAAGAGGAATACAAATGTAAGTCTAGAATTCCAAAAGCATGAAATAATTGTTTAAACAATATATTAGACATTAAGAAACGTAATAGACAATCAAAATCAACAGTGTGTGAAAGGAATGAATCTTTCAAAATGTGCAAATTGAGTGAAACCGATTAACAAGATAACTACGGAAACCACCGCACTTACTCACCACCTTGTTCGCAAGAGTTAATCCTTCTGGACTTTTCTGCTTCATTTGACGCAGTAAACCACCAGATCTTTATCTCTTCCCTTCAGGAACTTGGTGTCTCGGGCTCTTTGAAATGCACTTATTGTGAGTCACTTTGGGGTCGTCGTGGTGCAGGGGTAGAGAGGGTGCGCTGGGAACCGCAAGGTTGGTGGTCCGAGTCCCGGCTCCCCCATGTCCCAATCCGAAGCGCCTAACCTCTAATTGCTCCACGGGCAAAAATGTAAAAAAAAAATTGTATGGGTTAAAAATGTAATGTAAGTCGCTTTGGATAGAAGGTAATAATGTCAATAAATACTACGCTAGGTTGCAGTGTTCTCACAAAGAATAATTTTGATTTTCACAATAACTCCTCTGGGCAGTGACTTTACGAGCTGAAGCAACGCGTAATCACGGAGGCACACCACGCAAAGTGGCATTGGCAGCTTGTGCCGGTGAAAGTGAGCGTTTGTCAGGCACTATGTCTTTTCCAAAGCAGAACCTTTTAGTCTCTCATTTCCCCAAATCACACTTATTGCACCGGGACCTCCTGCAAACCAACACGTGGAACTGCTCACGTCATTTCCCCCTTATCATGTTGGCTTCGTCTGCATCACAGAAGGAGTGGAGAGAGGGGTTAGGAGCTCGTATTCACACACCGCAGGATCGTTATTGATGACAACAGGATCTTACTGGCGTAGTCCTCTGGTGTCATGGGTTGAGCGATGACCTTTCGGAAGGCCTCCAACCACTCCTTCTGCTCCTGCTGCTGCTCGCACATGAAGACAAACTCCCTGTCCGGCGTCTGCAGCGTGACGCCGCAGTGCCACCGGCCTCCTCTGGAGCTCGGCCCGCCGCTCTCTGCAGCGGCGTAGCCGTGGCTCGCCGTGCCGATGAAGACGGCGCCCAACTCAGAAGCATCCTGGTTTCGATGCATAGTCGTCGTATTTTTGTTCCAGAGCACATGTTAGAATTAATGTCAGGAACTCACACATGAATGTAGACGTTTGCTTATTAACGCAGTCGCTTGATGCAAACATCACAGACTCTGTGGAGGGTTTCTGTTATTTACCAGTGGGTTTTTAAAATACAGAAGCTTCCTGTTCATTGAGCACAGTGTGAACCATCTCTTCTTGAAGGGCTCCCGTTGCTGAAAGACACAAACATGAATACACACACACACACACACACACACACACACACACACACAGAAAGAAACACACACAAAGAGAATTCCTTCAATTCATGTTCAAATGCACAAAAATGATAAATGGATGAAATTGGTTTTTGGAACAAACTGAGAGCATAGACGAACCGTTGGCCCGGTTTTCTCCATGTACCCCTCCTTCACACAGCGTCCCGTTATCTGAGGTATTAACTGTGCAAAGAGGCATCTCCGTCAACTCACAGAACGTTGCACTTGGACTTTAACAATCTACACAAGCGACTGATTTCAAAGTTTCGTCTTACGTCGTTGTCTCGAAGAGTGGGATGTTTCCTCTGGAGGTACTCAAGGCGCGTGGCCCGAATGGCGTTGAACAGGGACACAATCACCTATACGGCATCAGATATTGAAGAGCAAATCAGAGGGATATCATCTGCATCCAGTTCACTGTCTGCAGTTTCATACAATTCAGGTTGATTAAGAAACTACTGTATATTTCACTATGACAAACATGGATTAGTGTATGTTATGATTAAAATGCATGTCGACTGTGAGGGCATCCCTTTTGTACTTCTAGTCTTTGAGAAACACTCAACTCTGAAGTGAGGTGTCTCACTAAAACCTTTGGTCACTATGGTAACGGCTCACCTGTCCTTTTTCGTGATAAACAAACAGATTCCTTGTGCGTTTGCCGTTGGCGAAGGAGATTTGCAGACCGTTAGCGTGGTTGATCTTCTCCGGCTGAAAGACTGCGTTAAGATCCGTCATGGAGATTACGGCTTTGGGAAGCTTTGACTTTGGTTTGAAAGACGCACGGGGGGGGAAGGATTTCACCAGATTAGAAACAAAAAGGGTCTTTGTACGCTCATCCAACATTGTGGACTCCACGCCAATGTGTCATAACTCACATCGTCTTTGATAAAGTATCGGAGGGTGAAGTCTCTCCGGGACAGCAGGAAGATCCTCTTTAAAAACTGTTTTTTGTTTTTGCCCTTCTTCCATAGTGTTGACTCAAACTGGTCTGGTTAGATCAAAAGAAATGGAGAACCACTATACTTACAGAATCATGTGTATGAAAATATGTTTATAGGGTGGCATTTGATTACCTGAGCAATAACTTGGCTGATTGTTTTCTCCTGTGAATTCTCTCCTTTCGTACTTTGCACGGATCCATTGATCCTTGAGGACACTACGACAAAACATTTCCATTTCCTCATGGGTGAAAGACAAGTGTGAATAAATAAATACCAGAAATGAAGTAGACCTGCGTGGTCACACTGTCTGCAAGGACAGATCCACCTTATCAAGCAGCCTAGTCTTTGTTCCTCCTTTTGTACCTCCCCACACCCATCCACCAAAAATACACTCTGGCTTTCCCTCCCATTGTGCCCACGAGGCGAACGGAGGGTGAACGGCGTCACTTACAAGCAGTCGTTCTGCTGCGGCCGATAGAAGAAGGCAGGGACGCACTTCTCATACAAGGCCTTGGCTGCAGAATTCCCCCCCTGCCGCATGAACTGAAACCACAAGATGCGAGGGACAGTTCACAATAAAATATGTCTTTCCTCTGGCTGCAGTACTTTATCAATCATTTCAGAGAGTAACTGTTCTAGTTCCCTTAGGAAAAACTTCCAAATGTATTTATACTTTCCAACATGAAAAACAAAGCAAATAACTGATCATACTTTTTTGTCAGCTATTATGTAAAATGAATACAAACTACAAGACGATACCTCTACTAGTGCATCGTCCCAGATATCCAGACGTATGGATTTCACTTTGCTGATATCAGGCAAGTTGCGGTGAATGCCGGAGCAATTCAGGCACACGAATATGCCGAGCGTGTAGGAAGCCCAGTCCGGCTCTGTAAGCAAGGAAACGGAACTGCTAATTATGTGTGTGTGTGGGTGTGTATATATAATTACCACAAGAAAACCGCCGCAACTTCCCCCCCGATTATGAACTATGACGTTGGAGACAGTTCTGTTAACAAACATTACGTGGCCTGATGGCGCAGACTGCTGTTTATAAGTCCACCAACTCCAATGAAGAAAAGCAAGTGACACACACAGAAATCACGTATGATGGTTTACGACAAAACATAATCATTTTGGAAATCAATCAGACAATGTTGGAATAAAGGTACTCACCAGGAATTCCACAGTCAGCACACGTGTTGTTACCAGGCTGTCTCACCAAATTGAGCAGGAATTTGTTATTTCTGTCCAAACTCGCCATGGGGGAAGGTTAGTCCGTGTGACTCCCGATTAAAGAGCCGTCAGGTGTCATCTCCATTCTGAATGTCCACATGAACGCTACGGTGCTGCCCTGCTCCGCAGCAGGTGGATAACATCACTTCTTCTCACTGGCACGGTGGGGCAGCGTTTCCTCTTACCGGCACAGCACCATGGAGTCCATTGTTCTGCACACAAACACAGAGCTCCAGAAATAACAGAGAAAGGAAGTGGAACCAAAGTCTCGGTGTAGCAGGGCGAAAACAAAACACGTTTCTTCGCTATAGGAGGCTTTAAAATAAATACATTCAAGCAAAATAATAATAATAACAAAACCTTTAATAATGTAGGATTCACCGGTTATTGCATGCGTAGTTTTAAAAAGCTCTAAACAAATTCTTATTATACTCAAACCAATTATCATAAGTGACTCTGGCTCTTTAGGACATGACGTTCCTTACCTTGTTTTAATAGAAGTGACCTCATGTAATTTCCGATAGAGCTCCATTCAAACCTGAGCAGGTGTTGCCAGAGGAACCGGTAAAATTTCACTTTTGTGAATCAGTGTGCAAGTCCCGCCCTCTTTTACCGTTTGTTCCGCCTTTGTCTCTGAACTTCTGGTTGCTGAAAACACAAACCTAGGTTCACAATTATATATCAAATAATTAATCTTTCTTTATTAAAACGTAAGGACAGACGTTTTGTATTTTATTGAATCTTTGAATAACACATATTATGATGCCATGAGCTTACAGGCTGCATGAAACAATATTTCTACAGAATCTAATTGAAAAGACTAAATTACCCTAAATTAGGTAACTCTATATTACAACATCAACAACAACAACAACTTTAGTATCGTTATCATTTGGGTTTCATCAGCATCATTCTTTGACAATTTATTTTATTTACAAACGCTGTTTTATCAGGAGGGAAACCCAATTCTACCGGGGACAAAGTTCCACACCGGAACCATTGCAGTACAGCTGTTGTTTCACGCCGTCGGACTTGATCGCGTTGGACAACAACCGAAAGTGCAGAGTTATGCAAACTGTATTATGTTGTAGATAAAACAATCGACCATCTATTTGAATTTAAAATGATGTGGGTCGCCAGGCGACTGCTGTCGTCTGTCGCTCAGAGAAGTATGTTGTGTGGAGACATTTTACTCGTTGTTTGCGCACATTTATACTTTGCGGACTAGCAGTGTGAAGCTAATTTGACATGGCTAGTTTTCATTGCTAAGTTCAACGGAAGCAGCTAACGGTAGTAGTTTTGTTTCAGACAGTTATCTTGAGTTTACGCAGCCTTTGAGTCGGACTGTCCTTCACAGTAACGTTAAGTGAAATGTCACGAGAAACCTCCACCCATCACGTGGGGAGCCCGTGGTGTGACAGCTCTGTATCCCCTCTGACAGCGGTCCGATCTGACCTGCCCGATCCCCTCTTGTCCGTCCCCCAGCAGGGCGGTACGCAGGCCCGCCCGCCTTGTTCCGTCACCCTCGTCACGGCTGCCTCCCGGACCTGGAGCCGCGGTACCTCCAGTGTACGTGTTGCTGGCGCAGCCGGGTTCCCGTGGCCGGTTTTGAGACCCTCAACGCCGCCATCTCCTCCACGTCAGAGCCCTGCGACGAGGACAACCGGTCCCTGGACGCGTGCTACACCTCCGAGCAGCGGCACGCCATCCTGCGGCTGCTCAACACCGCCACGCCGTCGGAGCTGGCCGGCGTGAAGCTCCTGCGGGGCCGCAAGTCGGTCAACATCGTGGAGTACCGGACCAGAAACGGGCCCTTCCCGACCCTGGAGAGCGTGGTGAACGTGCCGCTGCTGAAGCACAAGAGCGCCGTCACGGTGTTCAACTCCATCCTCAACCCCGTGAAGAAGGAGAAGAAGGTGAAGATCCAGTTGGCCAAGTTCATCAGGCCGGAAGTGGACAGGTCCTGGTTGGAGGTGAGCTGCACAAACTGCTGGTTTTCATGTGGTGCCACGTGAGGGGGGACAAGCAGAGACAAAGTCCTGACTTTCAGCCCCTAGAAATAGTTTTCAAAGTTCCACAAAGACGGCATCCTGTATTTCCCTTTTTTGTTCCGCACTCGTCTGCCTCTACACTATAATATACAATAGTATAATTGCAAAGAATCATTTGCTTTGACCACCTTTCATGCTTCTGCTTCTGTCCCGTCAGGATGCCAGTAACATTGTGTCCCTCGTATGTGGGACTAATAAAATCGCCTGGGCTCAAGTGGACCGGGGGATGACGGTGCTGGATTGGCGACAGGTGGAGTGTCCAAATTTCTTGAGGGGAACATACATGGCGTCCGCGTACTTGAATGATGTGAGTACGAATACAAAAGTGAGATTTGTTGAAATTCGTAGGTTTTCCGTTCATAAACTATATTTCTGCTATTGTCCATTTGAGGAACTTAAAGAGAGCCCCATATTCGACTGGCAATTTCATTCTTCCTCCCGTTAGGTTTCAGAGGTGGTGGCCCTCCTCCCACCGGCGGACTTCTACATAATCGAGAAATCCTCCATCTCGGTCCAGAACACGGCCCTGTTCCCCATCATGGCCCACATGAGGACCGTGGAGGCCTTGCTGTTCGCTCTGCTTGAGCCCAGAAACGTGCCCCCAGAGTCCAACATTCCTCCCCGGTGGGGATTTTCGAATATAGAAGACGTCAAAACATTTTTTATTTAGTTTGCGAGTAGTTTTTGACCTCCCCCCCCCTCCTCCGCAGAGTTCTGAACATGATGCGCGCTGCGGTGGGACGTCACTTCGGCCTCATGCTGGGCGAGTCGCGGACCAGCGGCGCGCAGACGGTGCGGCGGCTGATGACCGAGTCGGTGACGCAGAAGCTTCCCCGCTTGCGGTTCCCTCAGGAGCTGCTGTTGAAGCACAGGAATTCCTTCCAGATGGGCAGCAGGAGAGGCGGCGAGGAACTGTGCGACGCTCTGCTTCAGGCTGTGGCTTTCTACGAGCTGCTCAGCGAGTCCTCCAGTTAGCCCACGCCGGGTGCGACCTCTGACCCCGCACTACGCCGGGTGTGACCTCTGACCCCGCACTTCGCCAACCCAGAAAAAAGGAACTTCCTGGATGGCCCTCCGAGCCCCTTTGGGACTAAAGCTGAACGTTTACCTCAAGGAAGAGATTAGGCGCTGACTCGCGCTACATTTAAAGTATTGGATGTTCTTACTGTTACATGTTTGGATCTAAATGCTGTCGGCCATCCTCCCGCCGTTTGTTTGTATTGAGTCATAAAAAGGCCCAGCACATCAAAACAGTCGTAAAAAATAACAATTTACAAAAATATATTATGTTTTATTTCATTTTTCATGATAAAACATAACACATGAAAACACTGTTATCTTAACTGCGTTCAATTTATTTAAAAAGGTGGAGAAAATCTTTATACAGGTGAGCTGACTGGAGTAAAGCAAGGGAGTGGATCAGGTTGTCGAGGAGAAATCTTCTGCCAGCAGTTGAATAGTGGACCTCGAGAGGCCCAGCTGTGTGCTGCTGAGGTACCTCAGACACCTAATGAACATCAATTATTTTAATGCAACATTTTAACCTAAAATTATTGCATCAACTTAGACAATATTAGTTAGATCGGACAAAATATAATGGGTGATTTAGTAGTGCGGTTTAAAATAGACTTCCATCGTCTGCAGCTCTAAACGATAACATTATCAGGCTCACCTGCTGGGCTCTTTCTGTTCCTGCGCACTTTGAAGGCGACAGATGTGTCGGAGGACCGCCATGTAGTCGACAGCGACCGCTCGCCTGCTCCCCAGCAGGCCGAAGGCCGCGCTGCCGAGAATCTTCCTGCTCAGCCCGAACCTCCTCCTGCGCACGCTGGGGGAGCGGAAACAGACGTTAAAACAGACGGCTGACCGCGAACGACCAGAGAAGGAGAGCGGACTCGCCTCGGCGCGCACGGTGCACCGCCGCCGAAGGTTAGGCTCTGTCTTTTTGAAGAGGCGGGCCTTGCGTCTCCCACTTCCTGTCTGCACTTTGCCGCTTTCGTCGACGCCTCCGACATTCTCCAGCAGCACCTGTGACACCCGAGTCCCTCGACGGCCGCCCGGATCTCCAACAGCCCCTCTCGCCTCCAGGTCCCGCCCACCTCGTCGTTGTCCTCGCTCATCTCGTCCAGCGAGCCGTCCGTCACCCCGGCTCCCGTCCAGACGAACGCCTCGGGGCAGCGTGGGCCCGTTGTGGAATCGAGGTAGGACATGAGGTCGAAGAAGTCCGCCAGGGCCTCCAAGCGGCCCGTCACCGCTTTGCCGGCGTTCGCCTCAGTCTCGTCCCCGGATCCGGTGACCTTCTCTGGTGGCAGCGGTGATGATGCTCTTGCAGATGTGGCCGGGACACGCTTCCTTTTGCCGAGTCGAGATGTGTTCTTCCCCCCGGCCTCGATGGGCAGAAGAAGCTCCAGGTTGGAGTACAGAAGAGGAACGTGTCCCCTCCAGCTCTCGGCCAGGAGGCCCAGGAGCTCCTTCATGTCCGTTTCAGCCCAGACCTGCAGCTGGAGGATAAAGGGAAGGATCGACAAATGGTGTTTGTTCGTTTCCATATGCAAGGCGTGAATACTTACCATCAGTAGGTTTAACAGTTGCCGTTGGGTCACGCGGTGGAGCCCCAGCGAGCTTGCAGTGCAGCCTGGGTCGCCTGAGTCGTCTCCTCTTCCAGCAACACTCGGGTCTATTTCGGGGGAAAAATATTCCTGCAGATTTGTTGGGTTTGGAAAAGAAATTCTTGTCAGTCTTTTTTTTCAGAGCAACTCACGGCGCACACGAGAAGGCTCCTCGGGCGAGGCCCCTCCCCCGAGCACCCACAGCTGCAGCTGCAGCAGGCAGCGCCTCACGTCCACCCCGAACAGCCCGACGAGGCCGTGGGCGTCGTCCGACTCCAGCCGCACGCCCTCGGCCAACGCCACCAGCCGCAGGTAGCTGCAGACGTTCACCTTGCAGAGGACAGACGGAGGAAGTTTCACTGCGAGACTACCGGCGCAAACACGAGATAAGCGCGAGCTCCCCGAGGAAAGACTCGCACACGTCCTCCCGAGGTGCACCAGGGCGTGGAGAGAACGATCGGACTCACCGCCGATGGCGTTTTGAACAGCATCTCCTCCAGGCTGCAGTTGAATCTCTCTCTGAATAAAGGATCTGAAGGAGACGTTCATTTTGCATCACAATTTCATCTTTAATTTTGAGTTTCTTCAGGAAATAACACTGTGCATTTACCACTGGTGGTCAGAACGACTGGTCTTTTAGTGGTCGTCATGAAAGTCTTGATGGCTGTGAGGAAACCGACGTCATCATCGAATATGACATCGACCTGCGGGGGCGGGCACATTTGTGTGGTGTGGTATCCGTAATAGGTAATGCGTCTTACAGTGTCGGGGGGGGGGGGGGGGGGGTGTTACCTCTTCAAACAGAATAAGTGACGTTGCCGTCTTTCTGTTCTTCGGCACCGTTTGACCGCAGCCCGGCCGCAGGCCGTCGGGTTCTTCGCCATCTGTTTTTGGACCGCCGAAGTGAGCGCGATCCGCTTTGGCCTTCTTCTTGAAGTAGTCGGCCAAAGTGGCCGCGGGTGCAGTGGTTTTTCCGCTGCGACTGCAGCCGCCGAACCTCTTGGCGGCTCTATTTCTTGAGGTCATGGTGGCGATTTTGGGACGCACCGTTTTTCCTGTTTAAAGAAAAGAACACAAGACAAATGCCTGAGGTGAGGCCTCCGTCACCATGGAAACACCACACAGACCGGACGCCAAAACTATCAAATCAACAGTGATTATTGGGGTTTCAACGAGCTCTGTGAGCACAATCATCAGTCGTACCAGGGAACGTCTCAGATTTAGGAGGGCAGCCGCTGGCGGCGTAGTTGTTGAAGTACGTTGGTGTCAGTGGGTCCTTCCCCGAGACCTCCACCAGGTGGGACTGGGTAGCTTCCTTCAGCTGGGCAAGAACGTGGCGCCCGCTGCGCTGCGAGGAGCAGTTCACCTCAAAGACCTTAAAGCCAAGCTCCTGAGCGCAGGCGTACACCGAGGCGGTCTTGCCCACACCTGCAGGTCCCGTGATCAAGGCGGTGCTGCACGGCGCCGCCTCTCCGGCGTCGACGTCCTCCGGCCCGGCCTCGCCCTGGAAGTCTCCACAGTCCCACGAGTCTGCACGAGAGGACCTTCGTTACTTTTCCACACCCCAAAAAAAAGGGGGGGGGGGGGTTTCCCCGTTGGTCATGGCTCATTAACCCTGTACAGAAGGGCGCCACATGCCAGCTCATACATACGATTGCTGTTTTCTTCTTGTTTCCTTTCGGACATTTTTCTCCTCTCGTCACAGTCTGCTCTTAGTTTCCATTTCTTCAACCAACTGGACGCCATCGAGGAAAAACGATAAATCATGCTCACATTGATTTCAAGTTCACTGCACGAGTGGAAGACAGAAACAACATGAGGAACAAATGAGGAACTGACATTCGCAGTTTGTCCACGGAGGCAGAGTTGCCGATGATTTCACTCGAATGCCGAGGACTGTATTTGTCTGTCCATAGGACGTCCTCCGAACTGGAATCTTTGCAGAAGAGATGGGCGAAGGGAATTTAAATCTCGATCTGAAAAGGCATAAAATCATGTCAATGGGCAATCAAACGCGGGACGGGTTTACCCGTTTGGGGGAGGCCGCAGGTTTTGAGCTCCGGGTGATTCATCGGTCCAGAGCTCGGTTCGCGGCCTGCGGGGTCACCACTTCTCCTCAGTCGGTGAGCGCGACCCAGCTTGTTGCAGATAGACGTCTCCAGGCCAGCCGACGAGTGACAGCGAGCCACCCCGAAGGGTTCCTCCGCAGTGGGACTACACCGCAGACGCTTGGGCTGCCTCTCAGGGCCATCGCTTCCTTGTTTCCTCTTCTCCTGTAGGTCGTTTTGTGGGGACCTTTTAGTTTCTGCTTTTGAAGAAGATAAAAAAGGGGTGCATAACTGATCAGAGATGAACGAGTAAAAGATACAATTAGATCACATTCAGGGTAAAAACTGCTACTAAACCTCACCTGTGGTTCCAAAATCCTGCAGCTTTTCACCTGTGTTCTTCTGCAGAGTGCTGAACACTGTTCCGACTGGAAAGGCTGGGTTGGCTGTTTGGATTTCTTCCAGACAGATGTGCACAGCTGAGGGTGACAGCTGTCCCCTGCAGGAGATATTTACACTCTCTGTCTCACTTCTCACCAGTGGCGCGCGGGGAAACCGCACCGATTCCTGCGGCTTCTCCACCGGCCGATCCGGCCTCCCCTCGCGGCGCCGCTTAGTTTTACCGTGCGGCGTTTTAAGCAAGAAAATTGGCGCGATCTTGACGTCTTTTGGGGGGGCTTTTCTGCAAGAGGCGCCTGCGGCAGCGGCTGTACCTCCTCCCGGTGATGTTCCATCGCCCAAGCAGCTGGACGTCCTCACCTCGGCCGGGCGCAACACATGTTCGCTTTTCTTGCTCCGTTTGAGTTTGTTTTGCATCGCAGAAAAGGTCACAGGTCAGACTTCGGGCTTCTGCGCGCGGCTAACATGGTGACAACATGACGAAAAGAGAACATTTTATCTGACACCGAACGAGGTCGCTTTTAGCGCACCAAGACCTTTGACTTCAATTCATTAAAGCAACAAATACATTCGCATTCTGGGCTTTCAGCCGGTTGGTTTTGCATGAAGTGAAAAAACGCTTCGGAATGACGTTTAAAATGTGCGCGAGGAGTTCGGGTTGTAGCCAAAGATCGTGTATTTATTTAACATCTCAACGAGCCTCTCGTCCAGTTTGACAAGTGAAACGAACCGATTCATATGAAGAAAATCACACAGGACTGGACGTTGTTGCTTAAAGCTGACGGCGTTACAAAAAAATAACCACAATGTACGAGATATTTTGATCTACAATCACAAACTCCGGTCCGCGGTTTTTTCTTTTTGACGAGCAGAATAAAAAGCAGAGTGGTACCTCTGCTGTTGTCACACGCTTTGTCAGAGCGTGTTTTCATGAAGTAAGGTTTGACAATTGCGTCTAAAGGAATTTACATTGGTGTTTGGTGCTTATAATACACATATCTGATTTTATATTTAAAAAATCCAAAAATACACCTTTTAAATGTATTTTTCTCTTTTGTCACAGCTCATCACAATGTCTAAAATGCTCTTTATTCCGACACATCGCAAACCAGTGAAGTCCAACTGGACACACTGTTCTCCAACAGCGAAGATGGAACTTGGATGAGTCTTGAAAGGACACTGCTAGAAGTAGGGGGAATAGACACGTTTGAAGCATTTACATTTTTTGGAGGGAAGGCGGATCAGTCTGCAGACAGTTCCCTCATGGAGACACTTTGTCATGCCTGCACTCTGGTTAATCCTTTTTATTGTCGGTACTCACTAGAGATGCAACGTTTCATTTAGCATGAAATATTCAGTGTTGCCGTTCATTATCAAAAAAGTTTGCATTTTAAATGCTTATCAACACTGGAGCTCAACAGAAAGAAGTTAACGAACACTTAAATTAGTTCGTTGACTTGCAGTTGAAAAGATTGGTCAATTGAATCCGGCGATAAGGACTGCATGACGCGGTCAAGGGAAAAGAAAAAGCAGCAAGAGCATTTCAAGTTAACAAAAGCATCCATTTGGAATGGATAGGCAGAGATTACGAAGTGCAATGATGCAAGAGTCCAGAAAATGGCTACAAAATGACAGACCCAAATAAGGACAAATTAATTTTATTTCTTTTTAAATATAAAAGTCCCCCTAGCCAGAGTGTACAGTTACTGGTTGTTTTGATAACAGTGAATGTGTCTCCCTTAGTCCAGATGGACACAAAACCTTGAATGAAAAAAAGGGAGGAAGGAAAAATGTTAATTTGGTCGTTCACAAGGAAAGTCAGATGAAATTACAAATGGAATGAACACAAGTAAATATTCTAAACAATATACAGAACCAAGAGACTGGTGAAAATATTCGCCTTTGGCATAAACTGCACTTAACAGGACAGACAGAATAACTGACTTGGACCTGTAAGCCATCCATCTAATAAACAGCATTTTGCTATGAGAGAAAAACAGCAATCTGTTTATTGTTGGGAGTCACGACGGGGCACGGCTCAACATTTGATGCGATTACACGTAAACACAATTCGGTCAAAGCTTCTGGTACTCAAAACACATGTCAGAGGAAAAAACAAAACTAAGCACTTGTGATTGCAACTTGGTCGAACCTCAAAGTGAAATTAAACGTGAAGGTGATCTTAACATGCTGTGCACTCTGCGCGGGAGGAGGGGGGGGTGCTGGTTTTTGTTACGGTAAATCATTTGGAAAAAAAGTTATTTCCTGGTTTGCCTTGAGCTGTGATCAATGCAGGCCGAAAGGCTTAGGGTTGAGTAGTAGGGTTTTTGTTTTAGCACAAACCCAGACAGAAATGATGCTCTTGTTGGGGATCCGAGGCTTACAGTACATCGCTTGTCATGGCAATCTACCAGCACAACCCGTTGGGGGTCCCGACACACGCGAGACACGAGTGTAGCCGTACGATCGGTCATTCACCACAGTGATGTCAAACCCACTGACACCAGAGGAAACAGCATGAATAAAAACAATGTAAAAAAAAAAAAAAGGTAAGTCTTCTAAAATACAAACACACCATGTGCTAAAAATAAACCAGCTAAAAGGAGAAGATCTCCACAAGGTTATTGTGTACAAATAATCATAAGTGACATTACCAGTACATTTGAACTGTGGTCCGGATGCAGCGGTCTCTAACGCGGACGTACCAAAGTGCCACACCGCTGGACTCCATTTGTTCTCTGCAGCAGCTCCTACGGCTCCACTCGCACTCGCCAGCCCTCAAATTCTTGATTCGTGCAGACGTCGTTGCTTCACTTTTATATTCATATTTGGTTCAGTTCTCACATTCCGGAAACTTGTACTACCTTGTGTACTAGTCCGCTCCAGGTCGGACCCTTCAGCTCCTGCACCGACCGAAGCGCCAAACGGTTGGTAATGTTCACTCAAGGGAGAAAAAAGAAAAGAAAAAAACCTACCAAAACAAAAACACAACAATCGTTGTTCCATCCCTCCAACATCAGTCCGTTAGTGAGCTTTTTGTCCTCTTGCCCTGCTTCCCCCCCGTGGAGCTGACGGCGTTGCCGTTGCAGGCCGCCGCTGAAACCAGAGCCTGGTCCTGCTCCGCGTCGGCGGCCGGGAGCTCTTGCTGGATCTGCCGCAGGCGGGCCATGGCGCGGTCGATGGTGGCGGTGCTCACCAGGTTGAAGTCGTGCATGCTGACGAGATGCAGCAGGAAGTTGCGGCAGAGGTTGCGACGGACGATGTGAGCGCCGACGTTCTCCGCAAAGAGCATGATGGCCTGATTCATCTGGTTGTCCGCGATGAAACTGCCAGGGGGGGGAACCGGAGAGAGAGAAGAGCTCAGTTCCTAGAGTCTTAAAGCCGAGTAGCTCAATCAGACGGAGAGTACAAGTGGATTTCTAAGGGCTTCGAGTCAAAACATGTACTTCTAGTCACCTCTTGAGAATGAAAACTGCTTAAATGTCGACAATAAGCGCCCCCCCCCCCACTCCCTCCAGGGCTTTTAACTTCAGTGTAAAGGAATATTTAAATGGAAGATGGAGCGATTGACCACCACTTCCCACGTACCCGTACTTCATGACATGTAGGTTCCACAGCTTCATCACTTCCTTCTCTCCCTCGTTGACGTCGGTGAAGTCATCCAGTTGCTGTATAACAAATAAAAAAAAAAGACTACATTTACAAACAGACACAATTATGGGGGCGCGGGACACCAGAACTCACGGCACCGTCAATACCTCGGAGAGGAATGGGACAGTTCCTCTTTGGACCTTGATGAAGACTAACTACTGCATGTAAAGCCAGAAGTCACAGGGAATCAATACTGAAGTGATCAACATGCTGTAAACAAGTGTAAGAGCGGGCCGAGGGAGCGTACAGTGTTGGCAGAAGTTATTTATGGGGGGGGCAGAATGAGTATCCCCCCCTTCATTCTCTTGGCACTGCAGAAACACCACCATTTTTATTCCATGATAGTAACCGATGACACAGCTTTCCTGTCACAACTCTGTGCTTCTCGACCTCCTGCAGTCCACGTCGCTACAAAGCATCACGGCGTGAGCTGAAGAGTACATTACGATCCTGCGTCTCCATGAGTGTGTGTGTGTGTGTGTGTGTGTGGGGGGGAGGGCTACTCAATTCACGCCATGAGTGAAGGGCCTCTCACCGTGCCAGTCTTCTCTCTCAGCCACTCCGGGTCCCTCTCGTCCTCGCTGTCCTCCTCCATCTCCTGGGGCCGCAGCGGCATGCAGCTGTCGCTGTGGAAGTAGAGGCGGTTGTGTCCACTGACGTACGTCCTCTGCTGCTCCAACTCTCCGTCCTCAGTCTCCAGGAACTCGGACAGACTCGGTTTGGTCCTCTTGGGCCTAGAGGACACAGCGAATCCCTTTATGAGCACTGCGAACGCTGGGAATTTAATCTCACTTGTTAAATATCGCGTGTAGCGACACCTCGATGACCTCAACACTGGTTTCTACATTTTGGGTGAGAATTAAGTTCTGATCACTGCTCATGATCAGTTCGTCTCACTTCATTTAAACACGTTATTCCGGCTTTTCCAGCAGCGTTGTAGTTTACCTGCAAACCAGGACGTGAGTTACAGCGGTCCTCTTCACGGGGCCGTTGCGGCTGAAAGCGAAGCCAGGTTGGCTGTGGATGTCCTGAGGGTTGCCAACGTAAGACCCGTCATAGCACTCGTTGATGGACACGTCTATCCTGGCTCCTTTGGGGTGAGGCTGCACATTTATATAAAAACATTAAAAAAGAATCAGTGAAATGAATGGGCAAGCCTGCACTTCATGCCAACATTACGACGCATTTGCACACCTCTTTGAAATGGTGAGGCATCTTGGGAATAATTATGACCACAACGGGCTCCTTACCACATAATTGAAGATGAAGCGGGAGTGGGAGAGTTTGAGGTGTTTGAGCAGGCTGTAGAGTTTGCTGCAATTCAGGGTACACCAGGGACAGTGAAGATCATCTCTTGCCTCTGTTTGCTGCCGCGTGTTATTGTTGTACAAGAACTGAACACGGACAGATCACGTTAGTTACGAAGCAAAACAGAAAGGGTCCACCTCCAGCAGATGTGGGAATGTTGCGCTCTGCGGTCCATAAATGGAACGGTCCAAAACACATTTAAAAACAAAAACAGACATTTTGCATTTCAGCCACCTGCCAAAAGTGTCCATGTGAGTCAGTGTGTCCCAGGGGCGGGCGTGTGGCTTACTGTGGTGCCGTGTACCTGATAAAATATACGGAGCTTCTGTCGCGGCTCACACAGGACCTGCTCTTTCCTCGTCTGAATGTCTGTACTCACCGACTCTTTCACTGCCGACGGGAACAGATGGAAAGGTTAACAAATTCATGTCATACACTCAACGTGTATGTGAGAAAACATTGAAATATAACAGTTTGGACCAGAACATCCACACATCACTTTGCTAAAGCCTCTTTCAGACATGGAACATTTCAGGCTTCATCTTCCACAGGACATTTCCATCACAGCCTGAATGTAATGAGAGATTTCAAACATTTTTTGGAGTGTTTACAGGTCTTTGAAAAGGTTCATCAGTGATGAATGTTGAAAAAGAAAAACAGACACCAGGGGAAACACCGCATGCTGTTCCTTACTGATGCGTCATGACTTGCAGCGAGACATTTCTTTATTCAAAAGAGTGACAAGTCAAGAGCAAGTCTCAAAAGGACTCAACAGCTGTGCTGTGACTCAATGACTCCTAAAGCAATATGACCCATTCAGCTTTACTCTGTACTGAATGTTCTGTACTGGTGTACTTGTCCAGCCAGTTAATAAAAGCAGAATCACTGTAGAAGTATTTATGTTCGCTCCTTCCTTCTTTAACTATGGATGTCTCCTCTGCTCCAACATGGGACTAAATGTAATTCTTCTTTTTTGCAAAAGATGATGTTTCCACAGAACGCCATTATCACAACCCCCCCAACATCCCATTCTCAGCCAGCCTGCTCTTCAGAGAGGTGAAGCTACACCGCGGTGGTCCTACTCACTCATGAGGGCGGCTCTGTGGTTGCTGGTTCTGGTCTCCATGGGGCCTGAGCTGTCAGAGTTGCGCGTAGCGAGGGGCTTCGCCACGGGGGCAGTGGACTTTCCGCTAGCGTCTCCGGTCCAACGCAGCATGAACTGCAATGTGGGTCCCTGAGAAAATGTCTCAAACGGCGGCAGTCTCTGTGGGGGAGTCAGAGAGAGAGAAACGGTCAGCGATGAGGAAAGGAAATCCAAAAGCTACGAAACAGAGCCTGAAAAACTGCATCCTCATCAAAACAGGTGCTGTTTTGTAGAGCACCTCCTCACCTTTCCATCCAGAATGGTTTCCCACGTAGCTCGCTTCTTGCTGACGGGACTGTCCTCCATCCCTTGCATCGACACCTCGTACTCCCCGTCCAGCAGCTGTAACCTCCTGCAAAGAACCAGTCAGGTGACTTTCACGGAGCCAAACCAAGGAACTGCAAAAAAGTCGCCCTCAAAACGTGAAAAGGAAACCGTACCTATTCTTATCAAAGACGGTCATCTGTGCAACGAAGGTCTCCGTGGTCTCGCCCTCCTCTCTATGAGATAAACTCCTCTTCTTCCTACTGGGAGTATCTATTACATCTTTAAATAAAACAGAATGAAAATACACAAGAATAAGAGTGAGACATTTCGAAACAGCAGCCATCTCACATTATTATCCAACTGCTGTGCTTGGACAAAGACCAGCAGCCTCCTGTGGCTCTCTACTGAGCCATCAGTCTCCCTACGCTGATAGAACTAAATTAACCGTTAAATAATTCATCCCAACGGAAACGGTACTTGTGCAGCCAAATCAGAAGATGAAAAGGGCTTCGCTGGTGGAATTCCTACCAATGTTCTCGTTGGCCTCTCCATTGACCAGACCAACAGCGTCCCTCCGCCCTGTGCGCGACACCCTGAAGAGGAGCGAGTAGGACTTGACCGTGTGGCTGTTGCTGGGCTCAAACTCGTTGCTGGAGACCAGTAAGGAAGGGTAGGATCCGTGCTTGGTTTGGTTACCGTCAGGATTCAAAGGCACCTGCTTTTTACCTGTAGGCACTTGCTTTATCGGGCAACTGACATCCTGGAGGGGGGAGAAGAAACACACTCAATTTGACAGAACAGAACATTATGTAACATTGAGCTACTTGCTGCTAAAGCTGCCATGAGAATATTGGACTTTACCTTGCGTTTTTTATGGCAGACTTTGACAAGTAGCACCTCTAAGGACACAGAATTTTGTTCATTTTCGGAATTCTGAGATGGCTTTTCTGTGTGGGGAAAAGGGGGAGGAGTCAATCCCTTTGTAGCACAACAACAATCCCGGTCCCTGCTGTCACCATTACCAGTGTGTGTTTGAACAATACGGACAATGAGCGCGTTCACAGGCATACTAATCATTGGGTTTTGGGTCTTATTTGAGGTTTCCATCCAAGATGGAGAACCCCATCATTTTCATATCAGCCACTATGTTGCGTAATAACATAAGGCCTTAATGTCATGCAACATCAACAGGTTATGGGCCTGATGATCGTAAAAGTAGAAGCTTGAAGATAAACACAAAACCTCTTTACTTCTGCCCATTTATTTATGCATTTGGAAGTACTTCCCATTGCACAAATAGGCTCCACATAAGCATTGAGTAAAGTCTGCTTACCATCCTTATGGAAGAACCCAGTGAAGGTTAACTGTAGATGTGATGACAAACTGAGGAACCAAGAAGAAACGCACAGGTGAAATTGGGTAATACCAAGTGATACAACTAATAATATAAGGGGTCACAGATGATGTCAATAGGATTTATTTTTCGATTTTGTTTTCCCCTCAAAAGTACCCAGCTGTTACCTTAGAGAATCCTGCTCTCCTTTCACCCGCTCGACTGTCTGCAACATAGCATCCACTTTGAATGTTTTCCTGGTAGAAGGGAACACAAGGCAGAGAGCGTACAGAAGTAATCTATTAATTTTTGTGGCTGAACAGAAATGAGATATAAAACATGTCATCAGAAATCACATCATCAGATCTCATTACCTTCTGGCGTTTGATCGTCCGTTTCTGTGAGACATGAAGGTCAGCGTCCTGTGCAAAAATATGGGCTGGAACGGAAGGAAATGGGAATTCACTAAATCATTGATTTTCAGTGGGCTATTGAATAGATATGTTCATTTGAAAATATAGCTCAGTAATTCACTCACTGCAATCAAATTCCTTGTGCGAAGGAATCTGTATATCTGAGTTGGTTCTGTAAATAGCAGGGGGAAAAAAGTGTGATTGTGGTATTTTCATTGGACACGATGACATCACTGTGTTTTCACAATACGTTTAAAAACGAACCCACTAAAATCTGAAACATTAGAACATCCATTCTGTGGTCGATCTATTTTGCTGTGTCAAAAATAAAATAATCTCATTGCTTAAACATCCCCGAATAAAAGGGGGTGTTAACAGGTGGTGGCTGTAAAACACCCAATAACTTACCAACCAAAAGTCTATGAGTTTTGATGGTTTCCACTGTGATCACTGCTACGTGAATACAGTTAGCAGAAGATCCGCTGAGTTAAAACAAACAATATAAAACTCCCTCGGGGGAGGCAGATAAACGAGGGCGGCCTGTCAGCCAAAAGCAATTATTAAAAACAAAACCAGTCCCCATAAAGTTAAGCGGTTAACTGCTGTAAGCCTGTTGACTGCGTCGGAAAGTTCTTCTGACGTTACGAGAAAGAGAAAAAGTAGCACTGCTGGGTGAAGGGTGGTTAAAGAAAAGCTCACTTTCAAAGGCCTGCAGGAAGAGCTCATGGTCGGCCTGGATCTGCTCCATCTTCGGCTTCTTCACGGAGTTCATCATCGCCGACGAGGCGGGGTACACGGCGCCGTTAGCTTTGCAACTCGCCCCGCTCATAGTATGACCGGAGTTCTGCGCGCGAAACAACGGCACATGCTAATTAAAGAAACACCGTAACGGGACAATCGGGGGCACGTTAGCCAGTTGGAAAACGCTCGCGCTAGCTAACGTTAGCTCCGCTAAGAGCGCAACGCTAGCGCGTTAACGTTAAGTTCGCTTGGTATTTCGGCGTAACTTAGTAGCCACTCGTTCATTCACGCCGCGATAAACACAAAATGATTTTTAAAAATCGGCACTGTCGTAAACACTGGTCATGAATAACGGCGACCCACCCTGGCCGATGGCATTAATTTGTTAGCCTCGCTGCCTCAAGCACAAGCCTGACAGGCTCAACAGCAGAAAGCCATGGAGGTGAAGAGGAGGCGACGAGACGCTGGCTAGTTAGCTAGCAATGTTAGCATGGTTGACTAGAAAACAAACCTCCGTATGTCGGAGACTCGCAAATAACAGTCACGAATATCGTTATATATATCAGGGATGGTTAGAGTGTTGTGGATATCATTGTAGATAATCTATCTGTAACGTATTGTCGGTGTGGGCTCCTTCAATTCGTACTGAACAACAGAGCTGTAGTCAGTCGTGAGCCAATAGGAGACGGGCTCGGACAATCCAGCGCTGTGATTGGCTGCTGACCTGCGGGGACGACACACCGCCCGCTCTCGCTTGCTGCGATTTTGCGGGAAATCGAGGTAATCAGATTTCTCCTGAAGAAAACCCTGCAGCTGTAACTGTATTCTCCTATTATAATCATCTGCGACTGTCAAGAGATGACAGTTATTATTCGTGTAAATTCTGGGTAGTAGTACCACAGTAATTATACGGTGTTGTGCCATTTGTATTATATGGAAAGAAGGTCAGAACATTGTAATTTACACAAAATAGTTAAACTAAAATAGTAGTGGCACACTTAATCATATATCTCATACAATCACATTCTCGTTTAAACTTAACTCTACCTGCAGCATAAATGAATAGGTGTGCATGATACAGGTACAGGCTACATGGGCATTGAAAATGTAATATTTCTTTTTTGCAACATAAAGTACATTTTTTATGTGTTCTTGGGTCCATATGCTCATTGAGGAACCTGTTACATCTCCTAGACCTTTGATAAGGTTCAATAAAATATTCAAAATTAATTTTCTGACTTTGTTAAATTGTTTTTGTTTTATAATCCCCACAATGAACAATGTTGCATTTACTTTTACTTTTTTGACTAATACATGTGTTATTTTGTGCGATTTAAATGATGGATCTGAATATGTTGCAGCATTTAATTTTGTTTAGCCATCCAGACGCTTAATCAGAGCTTTGGATGGGTCGCTAAGGAGAAGGATATAGTGAGTATATTGGATAAGAGGTATTGGTTCTGCCGGCAACTCTTCCATACTGCCACAGCCTGAACACCTTGAGCTGATGAAAGATGAATGTGGGGGAAACAGTAAGATCTTGAAATCATGCATCAGGAGGATTTATCTAATTAAAAAACAGAGTCTTGATGAATGATCAAAGTTGCAAAAAGTCCATTTATTACTTGCAAGCAGGAGGCCAAATACACCAGCACGTATCACAGTGCTCTGTGGAGATGGCGTCTCCGAGCAGTAAAAGCGCTGAGTTTTATACATATAGGAAGGCCATTCTCAGTGGCAGGTACGAGAATTTGCAAACCAAGTCGAGATAAGAACCACGGTTAAGATGAGGGTAACACACACTGCTCCTTTGTACGAGCGCCTGTGAGAGCAAGTTAACTCCCTTTTTCAGACACAGCTGCATATGGAAACCTTAAATCTTTTCTGCTTTTGCACATCAGGGTCAAACACAGACACTTGAGACACAGGTTTAGCACAAGACAATGTTATAACATATTTTTACCATTACAATACTCAGTGATGATTTATCTGTGTTTTCATGTGAGATGATGGGCACTGCCTTACTGTGGATCGTGGACGTCAGGTCAAATAGATTGCTTCAGACGAAGTGCAAGGTTCGAAATTGTGCCACTCAGGAAGCAAAGAGGATTTACTGTATGAGATACTACAATCTCCACCCAGAATCCAGCAAATGCGGATGGTGCTTCATTTTGTTTGGGTCCCGGCCCATGAGTCAATAGCAATGAGAAGACGTTTAAAGCAGCCTAAAGCGCGTTGATGAGTGAGAGAAATATTGTTAATTTAAACATCAGTAGGTCAAAACCTATAGTAGTGATTTAGGGACAAATCAACTATGGCAGAATAATTAGACAAGTAAGATATCTATCGAAGCAGAAAAGGGGAGATTATGACAAGACCAAGGAATGGCAACACTAGTCTTAATAGTTCCCCTTTATGGAATAAGAAAACATAATAATGGAAAGTGTAAATTCTGTGAAGAAGAATTAACTGTGGACAATGTTTTATTGTTCTATCGGAGGTACGATTCAGTGAGGGAAATACTATTAATGTATTAAAGAAACGTTTCAGTGCTAAATCAACAAGAGTAATGAATATAACCTGACGATTCATTTTATTGTCATTGTTTGGTTTTGTATAAGATATTTATTTTGCGTATAAAAAAACAAACTTCACATTAGTGGGTGGCAATAACGCGCCCACCGCCATTAAAAGCAAAAGAAGAAGAAAAAGAGGAAAAAGAAGTAAAAGAAGACGTTCGATCGTGTTTCCCGACGGAGCCATTTACAGACGGAACCGGAAACGCGGCCAATCAAAACTTTCACACACACACACACGTGAGAGAGCGATTCCATGCTTGCAGTCGCATCGTAGTTACAGTTTAAAGCGGCGTTGATCCACCTAATATCCGCGAAGAAACAGTCGGACGTGAACCCGTAACGGCTTCGTCGTCAAGATGGCGGAGATCGTTCAGCACCGGATCGAGGAGCGGATCCCCGAGCTGGAGCAGCTGGAGAGAGTGGGACTGTTCACCAAGAAAGAAGTCAAGTAAGGCGTTACATGTCATTTAAGGCAACATCTGGCAGGAATACGGAGGGACAAACACATCTGTTCTGTCATGTAACGTTGGTTATTACTGTGTCATTGACCTCTCCACTACAGAGTGGATCCAATGACAAATACACACTACAGCAAATTCAAGTTGTAGGTACGGTTTCACATAAAAATGTACAACGGTTCTGATTCGTGAGATTTAAATATTTCATCATATTTTATTTCAGATCCATAATCAAGAGAGCAACGGCTCTGGAGTACAAGCTTCACAGGTTGATCGTAAACAAGGATGACTTCATCGCATACATTCAGGTAGGGCTCCTTCATCATGTGACCCATGTATTGTCTTTGTTACGTTTTTAATTAATAAATGCACACTGACACATTTAATTTTATTTCACAGTATGAAATCAACATTTTGGAGTTGATCAAGAAGAGAAGAGCGGTAGGTGGTTTGCTTGTTGTCTGCCATTCAAAGGAATATTGGCATGACACATTGTGCTCGTGTTTTTTGTCACGAACCTTTTGTTTAACATCCGTGCCGATCAGCTTTCTCTGAGATGATGTGGCACTAGTTGACCCGGCCTCGCTTTGCTTTGCAGCACATACACTACCAGTTCAAAAGAGAGGAGATCGAGTTCCCCATCATCCATAGAATAAACAGCGTCTTCAGAAGAGCGACAAACAAGTGGAAGGTACCGTACAAACCATTTTATTTTATGGGAAATTGTCAATGTATTTGGGATGATTTGCTCTCAATCCAACTGATAAGGACTTTTTGAGGCTCTCATCCAAATCGTTTTCTTTGACTCCACGTTGCCTTTTTAACAGAATGAGACATAGATAGTTTAGTTAGTTCTGGCTGCCTGACTGACATGCCGTCTTTCAACAGGACGACGTGCAGCTTTGGCTCTCTCACGTTGCTTTCTGTAAGAAATGGGTATGTAACTATCTTACCATTTTATTTTTAAGTACAACTTTAAGCACCGCTTGTTCTAACAATGTCCGTCCGGGCGTCTCTCATTAGTCCACCAAAGGCCAAATCAGCAAGGTGTTCTCATCCCTGCTCGCTATACACCCCGACAAACCAGGTACACAGGATTCTGCTTTTCAGTCCATTCTAACAAAGTGAATATGAACCGTTATGAGCCGTGACGTTGTGCACACTCGCCCTCTTCTCTCAGCCCTGTGGATCCTGGCAGCCAAGAGTGAGCTGGAGGATAGAAACTCCTCTGAAAGTGCCAGACACTTATTTCTGAGGGCTCTGCGCTTCCATCCCGAAGACAAGAAAGTCTACCTGGAGGTAAAAGCAGCCATGTGTCACCTGTGCAGGGGCGGGAGGTGTCGTTGGAAGAGCGGTGATTCATGTGTTTTTCAAATATTTATTTCCAATTGTCACCCACAACCTCCATGTCAGTACTTTCGTATGGAGCTGCTGCATTGCGAGAAACTGAGGAAGCAGAAGGAAGAGCTGGAGAAAGCCGAGATGGACCTGGTGAGTGGCGCAAATTCAACAAACTATTCCAAAGTCCATTCGTACGTGCACATAAGGGCTGGATGCAGTGCTTGAATACTCCTCTCTTCATTGCCTACAGGGTGAATATGAGTTTTCTGCAGAGATCCTCACTGGCAAACTGGCTGAGGTTGTGTACCGAGAATCTACGGGGAAAATCAAAGGTAGGCGGTTGTATTTCTTTTTTTAAGTTGATCTCCAGTTCTGCTAATGAAAACCGATATTGAGTTTCCTCATTCATCATAAACTTAATCAATCTGTATGAGTTATTTGTACATTGAGTAAGAATAATGATACATTGGAGAAGATAAGAATTGAAGTGAAATGGTTTGAGTCTTATTTGGAAAATATGTCACAGGTTTCCCGTCAAACCACAAACTGTTGTCTTCACACTGTCTTTTTCAAGATTATACTAAAGTGTTTTGGGTAACTTTTGGACAGCCGTTTTGCACTTTTATGCTATGCTAAGCTAACTTCTCTGTCGTATTCATGAAACTGACGTGAGACCAACTCTGCCAAATGTCCGACTACCTTTGTACCTAATGGTCTTTCCTTTCTTTTTTTTGGTCCAACAGAAGCAGAGTTCGTCATCTCACTTCTGAACGTAGCCGCTATCTTCGACTTCACCAAAGAACTCCAGGACTTCATCCTGCAAGAGTGAGGCCCCAGCGTGCTCCTCCATTTCATTTTTTAACTCCAACACAACTTCACTGCTAAACACAAGTGTCGTGTCGCAGCTTACAGACTAACTACACAGCCGACAGCCTGACGTGGGATTTCATGGCTAAGAGGGAGCTGGAGGCCTCGGTGGCCGGGGAGGAGCTGCTGACCGCCAGGGGCCGAGCCGCGGATATCAACCGCCGAGAGGAGCGGTGCTGCCAGGTCTACGAGGAGGGGGTCAAGAGCCTCAACACCGGTAGGGGCTCAAACACACACGTGCTTATTTGGGCTATTTTCCTAAATCACTACCTGTGTGAAGTTTCAGTACAACAGTCATCCAAAGTATTGAAAGCAGTAAAAAATACAGTGGCGTTTTAATTACGATGCAGAGACACATTCCTTTCCAATTCATGTGCTTTAGATTAACAGTATTTTTTTACAACGTTGTGTTCGCTGTTTGGCTTGATGCACGTATTTAAGCAGCTGTTGCTGTGCCCTGCAACCTAGAGCCCATGTGGTCGTCCTATGTGACCTTCTGCTTGGAAAGGCTGAAGAGAAAGACCAATGTCGACGAGCTGAGGGAAAAGGTAAGTACAGAAAAAAGATAACGTCACAGGCGTCAGAGTTGTTAGAGGGGGATTGTTTACGTGTGTGTGTGTGTGTGTGTGTGTTACAGAGGCAGCAGAGGCTTCTGGGAGTGCTGCAGCGTGCCCACGACTCCTCACTGCTGAAAGAAGGTTATTACAAGAACTGGGTAAGATAATGGCTTTGTTTAAAGGTGATTGTAGGAGGCCTATGTGCAAAAACACAAGCCGTCTTGGTTTTAAAACTAGTTGGCCCTTTTTTCTTTCATGCATGACACACATTTCCTGTTGACGTCCACTGTTTACTATCTGCTTAGCTACGGATTAATTTAGCTGCAGAATCAAAGTTGAAGGATAGTAATTAAAAAAAGGGAAATGGGAGGAATTTCCATCTGTGACTTTCTCTTTGGTTGTCAAATAAAGTTGCAGATGCTGCTCTCCACGGGAGATGCTGAGAGAGCGGCCAGCGTTGCCATGGCAGCCACGCAGCGCCACAGCCAGTCGGTGTCAGTGTGGAGCCTGAGTCTGCAGACGCTGATGCAGTTGGGGAGTGGAGACATGGGCCGGCTATTCCAGGAGGCTCTCGCACTCGTCAATCCCAAGGTACACCGACCAATCACACGCAGGTTGACTTCATAGTTTGTCCTCAATCGCAGAGCTTTGCAGTTTTCTGCCGCGCACGCGGAGCTCATACGCCTCGTCTGCTGTGCTCCCACTGAACAAGTATAATGGTTTTCCCCGGAGGATGGAGACACTTTGAAAAGGACGTGCACCCTTGCATACACACACAGAAAAGCCAGCAGCACTGCTGTATGAGTGGCCCATATTAGTGACCCAATTAGTCTCTATTTCATTATAATAAAGTCCCCCAAATGGCCTCCCCCCACCCCTTTCCTCATGTGAGGAAAGCTTCACGCACTTAAAGCAACCGTACGAGATGAAGCCCGACGCTAAATAGCTTGTGTAATTATTTGTCATTAGAGGCCACCTGTTATCTTAATTCAACGTGAATCACATATTATCTGACCGGTAAATGAAGTCCGGTGGCTGTAAAAACTAGCTCAGGAATTATCCATTGTCCCAGAGTTTTAACCATGGTCGTCTACATATGGAAACGTGCATGTCATGAGTTACTTTACAAACAAAGACCCGGGACGAGCAGAATGTGAGTAATGTGTATATACTTCAAACACAGCGGCGTTAATGAGCCGTGCTAAAGGAAGCAGACATCAGGGCGCCGCTGCCAGCGAAGCTACTACAGGAACCCCATCAGAGTGCGACTGTTTAATAAGAAACACAGTATGCCACACATTTCTTTCCTATTCTTTGGGTTACCCCCTTACACCTTGAATACACTTTGACTCAGAGCTTTTGCAGTAGTGAGCAGGATATCTGGTTGGAGGGGGAGAGGGGGGCTTCACAAGTGGCCCTGAGAAGTAGTTGTGTGAGCAGGATTACGCTGCGCTGCTCATTAGGCAGGTCTTTAGTCTCAAGATAAACTCTCCTGGACTGTTGGGAAATGTAATAAACCCTTCAGTGTTTCGGTAAGTAGGCAGCGCAGAAGGAGACGTGGATATATGAAGGAAATGAGTGAATAGGCTTTCTTGATCCAGCTGGATGTTGATTTCCACTGACTTTGACCTGAGCACTGTGGTTTGAGATTAAACGCAAGGATACAAACCCAGAAGCCTGGTATGATCCCTGCGCAGTTCTAGGTTTCTTTTAAAATTAAATTTCAATTTTTCACAGTTGTTAAAGTTTACAAGCTTAAATGAAAGGCATCAAAGCGTTAAAAGTAACATTTATTCAATTTTGACAGGAGAGTCTACCGCTGTGGCAGCTGCAGGTCCAGTGGAGCGTGGCCAACCAGAGTCCCGAGGAGACGGACGATGTCTTCAAGGTAGTCTACTATTACCACACCGTCACTGCAACAAACCAGGCGTTTGTCACGGCCTTTAGACTTGTGTGTGTGTTTCTTGAATGACGACTGGCGGGAATCCGTTGTAATTGGTTAAAGGTTTGCAGAACTCCTGCATTAAGGAACTGAAATCCGTAAGAGCGGTTAGCGCTCTCCACAGATATGTAAAGCCCTTTACGCCTCTGAAGAGTTTGTTCTCCTGCTTTTTCCCCAGAGAGGCCTGCTGTCTACAGTAGCGGCAGTTTCCATGGAGATTAAAGAGAGCTACCTCGATTGGTCGTACTCCACTGGAGGCTACAAGAAAGCAAGGACGACCTTTACGAGGTAAAAAAAATTAAAAAAATCCCTTCGCTCTTGGTGTTGTTTATTTCAATGATAAATAGTGGCAACAGGAATGCAATGGGATTTGGAGGAAAAACACTGCCTGGAATGCGAAATAGACTCAGAAGTTTCTTGTGACAAAGCTGTAATGATATTTTTTTTCTTATCCAGCTTGAAAGAAAACCGTCCGTTGTCCAAGGCCTTCTTCACCAGGATGATTGAGATCGAGAAGGAACAAGTACGTTCGGCACAACTGCTCCTCGGTCAGGATTTAGGTGGAGAACACATAATATTGACTCTGAATGTTTCAGAAGACTTAAAAAAGGAATTGCGGCGGCAGATGGTGGACTTGGGTTAGCAGTAAGCAGAGACCAGTGTGATAACACTTTCTGTATATTCCAGGAGACTCCCAAGATGAACAGTCTGAGGGACTACTATGAGAGAGCCCTGCAGGAGTTCGGTACCTCGGATGATGGTGAGGCCTTAAAGCTGCATTAGTTGAAAATATTTAATCACAATATCTGGTTAATCAAGTACCAGTGACATACAAAGTTTCCATCAAACAAACAGTGCTGTTTTTTTCTTCTAGTTTTTGAATATTCAAATGTTTTCTGTTATTTTGCCAAAGATCTGTGGCTGCAGTACATCCAGGAGGAGCTGGGTCCCCTCGGACAGCCAGAGAACTGCGGCAAGATCCACTGGAGAGCCATGAAGTTCCTGGAGGGGGCGAGCGTGGAGAGCTTCACTTATAAGTACACGCTGTTTCAGACCGGACACTTATGAGGCGCCGCAGTACGTTCACAATCTGTGGAGAAGTTCATCGGGCGGAGGAGCAGGTGTTGCCCCCCCCCGGTCCTGGAAACGGTCGCTGCTCGAACCCTTTGTAATACTTCAATTTTCCAGTTGAAAGCAACTCAATTTCTGAAGTTTGCTGTCCATTTAAAAATAAGTTGTTATTGATTAAGCTTCTGATACTTGCAGCCGTATTCTACATCATACAATTGTAATTCAAACTTTCCCGTTTCATTTACAGCCATTGGTGCTGCATTTCATACCAGACTGATGCTGGTCACATGTTGTATTGTAAGAATGTGCAGTTTCAGATGAATTCAACCTTAATTTGACTCTTTGAGAGGACACTCGTTATGTTGCCATGACAATATATTAAAACCGTTTTATTCTTGGTGTTTCTCTGTTTTGGTCCATCTGAGACGATGGAAGTAAATGCACACAGAAAACTCGGGATACACAACATTAGTAGTCAATAAAACACAACTTTTCTCTTTGCAGGTTAGTTAAGTTAAAATGATTAAGATTCACTTTCATGGTAAGAAATACAGCCTTAAAAAGAACATATCCATAAATATCAAGCAGCACTGGTTAGACATTTCAATAGTTAACACCAAAAACCTCAATTTGTTTTGTGTGCCAACAGTGGAATCTATCAACTACGAGGTAAAAGGTTTATATAAATAGATAATGGACTCTAATACAAATAATGCACCCATACAGTTCTATCAAGGCATTTTAAGATGTGATTTCTTTCATAAGACAACAGTTTACAGCCATATGTCAGATATCATTTGGGTGGAACTGACAATTAGCATACTTAAAACATGGAATTCATTTCAGGTCACGGTAAGCTGGACTCTTACTCACCAAACTAGTCGGTTCAACCTTGAGTCCACGTGGACCTTTGTGGCAGATTGAAGACTTTGGATCAAGGCGTTCCTGACATGTACCGTTCACATGGACGGATCGGATGAAAACATTTAGAGATTTGTTACAAAAAATAATGATCCCTTTAGCAAATAGGTGAAGTACCATGACGCATACTAAAAGCTTTAAGTATAAGGCGTTTTACTTAACTAGTATCTATTAAAATAACACACATTGACCAGTTTACTGCTTCTAAAATCATTTTTCTATGCCAACTATTTCTTTGTATCAAACCTGAGAAAGATTTAGATGTATTAGGAAGATGTAGCATCTGTGTGGTCAGTGTTTGCTTCACACCCTCCTCAGAGCTTCTTGAGGAGGATGTAGGTGAAGAGCACCAAAATGCCGGCGGACAGAAGCCCGATGGCACACTGGTGGACTGTGATGACATCCTCCAGGGTGTTAATGCGCTCCTCCATGGCGTTGGTGTGGATGTAGTCATAGACGGAGGCCCCGACGCTCCACACCAACCAGGCGGCATCCACCAACGCTTTCATAGTGGGAGAGACCATTGAGAGGGCCGCCCGCAGCCGGGCGCCAGCCGCATCCGCCGCTTATTGGCCCCACTGCACTGCACGGAGGGAGAGAGAGACGGGGGGGCACGGTGCTGTGAGGAGAGAGCATCCTGAGAGGATTGTACAATCACTGCAACACTGGCGTGTGGGAAGAGTGAAGGAAAATAACTGTGAGGCAGAAATCCTGTTGCAACAACGCTTCTGGGGTTTGTGTTGTCATTTGATTAAGCTCAACCATGAGGTCAATTTACTCCAGTGCAGTATTTCAGTACCATACGAGAATAAAAGCATATGAGGGTTCTCCTTACTCAACTGAAATGCATTTATTCGGTTTAATTGAAAAAAATACTTGAAACGTGAAAGCCCTAACAGGGTTTCCCATGAACACCGCTACGTTATTATTACTTCAAGTAAAACAAATGTGTATGCCTGACTTGATGAGATGCAGATCAACACAGAAGGTCTTTACCCCCCCCTCCTCCTCTGACGACATGCCGGTATCAATAAACTTGGACTGGCCTCTCGTGCTCTGACTTGATTTGGTCTCATCAATAAACTGAGAATGTGCAGTGCAAAGGGAACCTGCGTTGGAAAGGAGGAAGCATTCTGGGCTCCTGTTGTACGCACACATCAAACTGCGATGACGTTGATTGACGGACTCGAGACTCACCCCGGGGTGTCAGATGTTAATGAGATGATGAAGATGACAAAGATCAACATCCGTCCTGCTGTTGCTGGCGTGATGGAAAATGTTCTTTATAAGAAGCCGGGCCTAATCCTGACAGTTACAAAGTCGGACGTTGCTATTTCTCTTCAAGTTAGCCTTTGAACATACACATGATTTCCGGTTCAACCCTTTAACATAAAACAGTTTTCCGCTAAAGTCTATGACTATATGATGTTAATTGTGATTGATAAGCTAATAAAAACGCACAAGGAAGAAGGAACGTAACACCCAAAGACACAACGTAGTGCCCATATTTACACAAACAATGGCCCCTTAAGCAGAAAGCGGCACAGGATTTATTTTATTTTGAAAAGAAAATGGGCCATTTTCCGGAGTTATTGTGGGCTTCTTGTCTCATGGAGCAGCTGACTCCCGAGAGCGACACCTCGAGCAATGAAAGTGGAGTCTGGCCAACACAACACAATAGAAATGTATCACAATCAAAGAAGATTTGATTAAAATAGTTAAATGAAAATATTTGATCGTCATAATAATTAAAGCGAAATGTCAAATTAGAATAGAACGCCACCGATAAGAAACCACAACATAATATAGAAACCATACGACATGCGAACGAAGCTGCCGATTGAATCTACTTCAAAGCATCCAGCCTGTCACGGGCTGTCATCAACTTTAGCTCCCTGGTCTGATCGGAATAAACGAATAAAACAAAGGTAGTGTTGTGTGACACGTGCGCGTCATGGAGCGTCATGGCGCGCCGCCGCCACCAGAGGTCGCCGCGCGCCAACGTGTCGCCGGTTTCAGGGAGGTAACGGGAGAGGTGTGATGAACCTGGGATGCGTGTAGCCGCCGAACGGTATGATCCAAAACAGGGGAACACCTCCGGAGAGCGCCGCAGTAGGAGACGCTGCTGGAGACGCGTGCCCTGGGAGGGGGCTGGGGGGCGGTGCGCAGCGCAGCGCAAATGGACAATGGCGAGCCGACACACGGCTGGAATGTGTTCGCTTTGCGGGCAAAACACGTGCTCATTACTCAGCGCAGCGCTGTTTGGCCGTTTATTCTTATTTACTTTTACTCTAAAAGTCCTCTGACGGGAGGATTGGAGGGGGGGGGGGGGCACACCGCTGCGCTCCTCCGACGAGAAACTCTAATTGGAGACGAGCCAGTGACGCGCTGAAAATAACCAGGTGACCACTTCGCACCGGTCCATTTTGGGGAGGGCCCCAGCGCGGGGGCGCAGCAGCATATATCTGCTGCCTCCAGCTGTTTGGGAATATCCTGCTCGTGGTACCGGGGCGACAGCGTGGCCAGTGGGGCAACAGCGGGCTCCTCTCCCCACCCCTCTCTCTCTCTCTCCGCGTCACCTTCCAGGATGGATATTTGGATTGGGTGGATTGGTGGGTGCGCACGAGGATCTCTCGGTGGGAGATGCAAAAGCATTTTTCTTTTTTTAACGAAGAGGAGGAGGAGGGGGGCTGGCACAAGGCTCTACACTGTTGCGTCTGCTTGTTTGTCCCCCACCTCGGGGGGGGGGGGGGGGGGGGGGGGGACTGTCCGACTTCTTCCAACACCCCCCCTCCGTCCCTCCAACCTCCTCCTTCTCCCCCACCCCCAAAAGGATACTCTTGCTCCATCTGGGACGCGTGCCACGCGGAGCGATCACATATTACTGGGGCGTTGGTGGAGCCGGAGCTGTCGGTGGATGGACGCTGAAGTTCAAACTTCACTCTCGGTCTCCTTGTTCCGAGCGGCCAGACATGCCGAAGCAGAGAGTCGACGCCGGTTTTTCACGCGGAGCTCCCCTCCCCCCCGTCTTTCCCTCCCCTCGGGAGGCTTACACCTGCGCGGTATACGCAGGTACACATGGCTTGGATCACCTACTCCCCAGCAGAGGGTCATCGGGTACGTATCTGGCAGATCACTGGGTTTCAAACTCCCCTTTTTTTTATTCCTTCATCACTTCGTCTGGAAGTAAAACCACGTGGTGGAAAAGACACAATGGGAATCCACTGGTGGGGGTTCGAGTCCCGGCGATAGGACTGATGATGATGATGATGATGATGATGTTGTGTGTGTTAGAGGCTGGGTCTTTGCGGGCAAGGTGAGTCCTACATTTGTTCAACTGGCCTACAAAGTCCCAGTTTCTGGCTCATGTGACCACCAAATTAATGTCAATAGTCTACACCACTGCTGCATGTTAGGAAAAGGAATAGGGAACAGATGGGAAGTCTTTCAGAGAGTAAAAATAGCTTTTCTTTACAGAAGCACAGGAGATGCAGTCTCACCACCAAGCTTGATAAGTTCAGATCTGATGTTTTTGGGGGGTTGTATAACAGCGATACTATGGAGAAAAGCACAGAGTAAAGTAGGCTAAAATAAAGTCATCAGAGTCACTAATATATACGACAAATCCCGATGTTCAGACGTGTAATATTGTATGAATATTACACAAAATGATTTGAACATGTTAATAACCTAGTAGGTCAACCAGTGAACGTCTTAATAATCGGCTAAAATCTTTTTGATTCGTCAAACATGAACTTTAGCGCCTTGTGAAGGAGAAGCTTGCTTCTTGGGTATTTCTGTCTGGTGCTTACAGTGATGAACAAACATGGCCTCATTCTGCTGTACAGTGTTTGATTAGTATTTCTTTTTAAATCGAATCGCATTCTTTGAGCCCAGTCATAAAAAGAAAAGCTAAATTCAAAGTGAAAAACTACGTGATTGAACGAATTCCTCATCAGAGACCATAAATTAATCCAACTTCCGTTGTGTTACAAATAAACGACTCCGTCCCTCCTTGAATTTAGACAGCTTGTTTAGTCCAAAGTGTGTTCTATTTGTTCAGTATAAACACACTGAAATGAATAAAAATCCCAAAGTGCCAAACTCTTATGTTGAAGAGTGTCAAGTGGGGAAGAAGTTGTTCTGGAGGCGCGTTTCTATATCCGTCCTGACCCTAACATACCATAGATGCCTCTCTAATGAGTTTAGCATCCTGACATGAGATGCTTTATGTAATTAATAGAGCGCAGGGCCGTGGTGCCATCTCCGTGCTGCAAGTGACACATAGGTAAGACATTCACTGATGCTTGGGGTTTTTAGTTATTTTTAAAAACAAGAGACCTCAGAGATCATTAAAAACAGTTGTGTGAAGTAAGTCGGGCTCCCCTGGCATCGGGCTGTGTGGGGAAGTGCTCACATTACTCATTCACGTCAATTTTATTGATTTAACGCTTGATCATGTGTTATTTGCGGGCTGTTGACGGATCAGTGGCACTTCATTAGTTTCCTCCTGCTGCTACTTGCTACCTCTGTAAGAAGTCAGATTCTAATTCAAGTCATCCGATCATTAGACACAATAGAAAAAATGAACCACACAGACTTATATAGAGATGTGCGTTGCGCCTCGGATCAGCTCAACTGTATCGTCACCGTTTTCCCTCCAAAGTGGCTCGATAGAGAGCGACGGCACCTCGCGGAAACGCAGCCAAAAGCTTTCCGTATATGCCGCAGGAGAGTACGGGCACCAGAGCCCAGGGCCTAGTAAGGGAGGCCTGGAGCCCGCTTTGAACAAGCAGCTACGGGTGAACTCCGGCAGAGTCACCGAGCGCACTGATTAAAGCTGTGATGTTAAACAGCGTTGGCTGCTGCCGCCTGCCAAAGCCTGTCTCAGTGGCATTTCGTATTGTTTAAAAGAGGCCCGATCGCGCTCATCTCGCCACTTGCAGCGCAGAGGTTGCTTACTTCTTTTTGATTATCCACCACGGCTGCGTCGTCGCGTCCTCTCGTCTCGTTGCAGGGGTTTGAGTTCATACTTTAAATAGAATTTTTTTTTTCCTGCAGGTTGTTTTGCGCTCTCCGGTCACTGGGTTCGCTCGGCTGTCTCAAATCGGCCGCATGTTATTGTGAGCATCATATAGAAAAAGTCTGCGAAGGTTAGAGCCTCAAGTGTGTTTACCCTTTCCGTGGAAGCTGAACTTGTAATGAACACACGGAGACCTTTCTTCTCGGAAACTCGGCTCTGAGCTCATTCAACCCCCCCTACCCCCCTTTAAAACACTACTGCAAATCCCAATAAAACTTGTCCGTTATAAATATACAATTCACAGATACTGGGAAAGCATGCTGGCTTTTATGGGAAATATATAACCCGCCCCGCCGACGTTGCGGCCGTTGCGTTTCTTCAGGCGCGACTGAGTGGACAGATACAAAAGTTGTGCACCAAATCATTGCAAATGTTGTAGTTTGATCTCAAAAGTTTGGAATGAGAGAGTGAGAGATGAGCCAGGGAGGGAGGGAGGGAGAAAAGGCAGCAAGAAAAGTGAGGGACTTTTAGGGGCAGCTGTGTTTCATTAACCCAGTCATAATGCCCCTAAAAATCCTTATTGCTCTTGCAATGGTCAGCAAATCTCCTGGGGCGACACCTCGAAGTATCTGCGAGCGGCGTGGAGGGAACGCACCTCAACAACCTCTCACACTGCACCGCCTGGGGGGGGCGGGGCGCATGTTGATGTATTCTGTGTGTGTTACATTCAGAGTCTAACCTGATTCACCGTAGAAGTGCTTGTTCAGTTGCAGAACGCGGGGACGGAGGGACGGTGGCGGCGCCGGCGGCGACCTTCGCCCTGAGTTTCAGGTTTGCTGATGCCGATCGGCACGAAGCCGCGAAACAACTCAACCTCAGCAAAGTTACTAACCACACCAACGTGGCTCTTGGTCAGAACCAACCGCGCCGTCACCGGGTTTCCCCCCCCCCCCCCCCCCCCCAAAGTCTTCCTGGTTTAGCATGCAGACGGGGGAGTCGACGCCACTTGTCCTTCGGGAATTTGACTTTGTAATCAGGTGCCAGGGGACAGACAGAGAGAGGTAATGATAGATTGAGGAATAAGAGAGCCGACAAGCAGCGAAGGCAGACTTATAGTCTTAAGATACACAGCAGGCCGGTAGAGAGAAAGCTCATAAAGACGGGTAAACAATGTGCACATATACGAGTTATGGAACAAATGTCAACCCGGGCAGAGACACATATACAAAGAGAGAGGGACACAGGCTGCACAGGGACTGCGATCAGGGCCCGGGTGAGGCGAGGTGAGGAGGAGAGCGAGTCATCGGGTGAGAGCTTTTTCTGTTGAGTTTCCCAGCGGAAGGGAGGAGGGAGGAATCCTCCTCACGTCGAAGAAAAGAGGCAGACAAGACAAGGGCGGCGAGGGAAAGTGTGGACGATGACTCAGGGCCACGAAGCACATGGTGATGGAGGGAGGGAGGAATTACTCATCAGGGCATGTGGAATCTCATACGGCTATCACAGGACCGACAGTGTGCTCCCCCTCCTCCCCCCCTCCCCCCGACCCCACCTGGGGCACCGACACCAGTCGGCCTTTCACTAAGCGAGAAACTGAGTGAAGATGGAGTTCTCTTCCGGTCGGGGGACCTCAGGGCGCCACGAGGAAGTGACAACAGAAGAGTGTAAAAATGTAATTCTGTGTTTCTTTTCACTGAGCCCACAGGACTCCCTGCACCCTTTTCATGTCTCCGCCACCTGGCTTTCCGCAGCCTGCGCCTGACTGCCAAGTGCATGTGGAGAAATATGCATTGCTGTCCGACAATGCCATTTAAATTTCAGCAATGGGCTATGAAAGCCTCGCTGATAATCGAGGGTCATTCTGGGTGCAAGAGGCAAATCACAGGCCAAGTGGGTTAGAGTTTCCAGAAAGCTGGCGGAGGTCCGAGTTTTTTTTTTTTAGTAAATATTGAGGCAATTTGAAAGTGTTTCTGCACCCTGTCTGCTGACATTTGGCTTTTAAATTAGTTTACAGGTCGAAACAGGCCTCTCTGCTCCTTCCCCGAATTAGGAAACAAATGTCAAAATGAGCTTTTACAAATGACTGAAAGTGGCTTTATGGTCATTTATCTACAGTTACCCTTAGAGCAGGAGGACACACTTTAAGTCCAGCAGTTGCAGTTTGTGACTGTTGCTGAATCAAGCTTTTAAGCACATTTCCGCTGGTCTAATTTAGATGTTTAATTTAGATGTCGTGGCGGCTGTGGGTGAGTGGGGAGCACGATTGTCCTCCAATCAGAGGGTTGTCAGTTCGATCCCAGGCTCTGCTAAACCGCATGTCGTTGTGTCCTTGGGCAAGACACTTAACCCAACATTGCTCCTGTAGCTGCGACTACAATGTGTGAATGTTAGTTACTGATGGGCAGGTGTCACTGTGTGTGGTTCTCCTGTCATCAGTGTATGAATGGGTGAATGATGTCATGTAGTGTTAAAGCACTTTGAGTGGTCAGAAGCGCTATACAAGTACAGTCCATTTACCATGTTTCCACTACACCTGTCGCTGAGGTTTTGTAATATCTGCAGTCGCAGCAAAAAGCCGAAGCTGGCGATGAGAACGGCGCAGCGGCGTGACTCAACAGGTGTAAGGGCCCACCCCCCCCCCCTCCTTACCGGTGGTGGCACAGTCCCAGATCAGTGCGCTGGCCGTTAGGGTGTGGGCTGAGAAGAACCACTCAAACCCACTGCAGACAAAAGCAAAGGGGCGAGAAAAAGTGGAGCAGACGTTCCCTGTGTCGATTCCTCCGGCCGCTCGCTTTGAAAATGAGAATTAATCTTCCTGACCTGCTTTTAGCTTTGTGCTTGCTTTGGTACGACTCGAGCACAGGGGGGTAATGAGCCGTCGTACATCTGTGATGATTAGCAAGGCCTTCAGACGAATGCACGTGACGCTGTTGTTGATTGTCCACTGCCTTTTTGTCTGGTTGTAGCAGTTTGTTGGATTTATTCTAGTGATAATTATGAATCACTTAATTCAACTAGAGACGCACCACGATGCCCCTGAAGGAGATGATGATTAATGAGCAGGTTTAGGCAGCGGATCGACTGAAAGGTTTTAAATAAACGCCACATAAGTTGCTGTTTGCTCTTCATGTGGAACAACCTGCTGGCAGGTATATGACACGCCACCCTGCCCCTTTGAGTTTTTTCTGATTAGGTTTGTACTGTGTGAGTTTCTGCAATAGCCTGAGGAGTAACGGTTGAGAAATGATCCACTGTGCTCATTTGAGTTGAGGCCTAGATATTTTTAAAAAGTCATTCCTCCTCTCATCACCTGCCAGCCACAAACGGGAGCCGGTCGGTTGTTTCCTGGCTCTTTTTTTGGTTGATGGTGCATGCTGGCAGACCTCATCGCCACTCTCGCTTTGCATTGCAAAACTTGTTGGGCGGCTGAACGGGGCTCAGCGCCCCCTGTGCCCCGGTGTGGAGTAAAAAATGAGCTCTGCAGGGCGATTGGCAGATGTCGGTGCAATGCTGCAGCCACGCCGATGTGCGGAGTCAGCAAGTGAGATCTGTGTGCTCACGTGGGTGTGTGTGTGTGTGTACAAGGGGTGAGGAAAATGTTGCCAAAGAGGCGGTTCAACTGGCAAAAACTCACCAAACAAACCTGCGGCGGTGAGTGTCAATGGTTGCCAATTTACTTTCCTGCATACCTCCTTTACGACTCTTATTGCGCGCTTACAGGGCTAATGGCGAGCCCTTTTTAGGGTGCCGTTTCTTTAAAATAAAATAAGCGTCCGAGGTTAGTAGCCAATTGGCCAGATGTCTTTGTGACATTTGCAGCAGACAAGGGGGCAAAGTAAGCGTTTTCAGTTTTTAGGCACGTCACAGCCCCATGGTTGCTCTGATCTTTTCGTCTCCGCGCTGTGGCTCTCTTGAAGTCCCATCGAGTGGCTCGAGCCAACGTCCTCCCCGTCCACAGGGCCTCTGTGCCCAGCGTGGCTCGGAGGATTCTTTTTCAAAAAGGGAAAACCAAACTTCCCCAAGACCTTCCATTACAGAAAAGAGGTTTTCCGCTTCGATCGAACGCTGTCAATGGAAGTTATTCAAGCTGCTTGGCTTTTTGAAGGGGCGGGGGGGGGGGGGTTGTGTTGGTAAAGTCAGCGGCCACAGAATAACGGGATTCAGCCTGGTTGGTTTCCAGAAGAATCGGTGATTGTGCCGACGTGTGGTTGTGTTTTTTTACAAAGTGGTGCATGCATGTGCTGTTGTTCTGCAGAGCGCATGTGCTGCTGGTTCTGTGAAATATCTGCATTGCTTTTCTAACTGTAACCTTTGCAGCTGATGTGATGCCATGAATAAGTTGCCCCTGTGTGTGTGTGTGTGTGTGTGGAGGGCGTCCGGGTAAGTGTTGAAAGAAGAGCGTTTTTTTTATGTTTGCATCAGAGTGATGGGAGCCGCAATGAGACAGACAGGCTTGCGTCGACCCGAAGCCCAGTAATGGGCCTTTTCCTGGAACTCGACTCACATTCCTCGGGCGGAATGTCTCCAAAACCAAACCGTTTTTTGGAAAATACCTTTTACATCTGCATCCCAAATATTCTCTTACACTTTAATGACTTACACCTTGTTTTCTTGTTATACTTGGCTACTTGTGTCTTGACTCATCTGCTCAGCATACAGGCTGGTTTCTTTGGGGCAGTCTGGATGTTGGAACGTAAATATGCCGGCCTATTGTGTGACTTCATGCAGAAACAGTGTGTCGATCGATGTTTTCTGTCAAATGTCACCATGTTCCTAGAATTATTTTATTATATACACACACACCACACATGTGGGGTCCGAACAGACGGCGCTGCTGCTTCTTTCTACACAGTTAGTCTTTTGTTACTGGAATGTTTAATTCAATTTCCTTCTAAATATAATGTGTATTCATTTTATCATTTACTCGTTTATAAAAAAGAACAATCCACACTGAAAAGCTGAAGTAAGATTTTGTGTTGAGATAAAAAATATGAGCTTGTTTTCATGTCGGTGGAATGTGCTACACAGCGAGTAATGTTGCTGGTGTGACAATGCTGTCAAAAGATCATTTTCACCGTCTGCAAACTGCGTACATCTGTAGATCGTCTAACGCCGGGGGGGCATGTCAATATGTGACATGTGACACTACCGTCAGCAGCCTGTTAGCTTAGCTTAGAGTCACCAGCACATCTTAAACTCTGCAATCAACACAGTTTGAAGCAAATTGAGGCCTTTAAGTGCAACTATAACAGAGTGTCACTATCTCTCGCCTGTTCAGATTCAGACCACCTGCATCACTGTCTGACGTCTCGTTCTCCCCGTTTGCTCGCATTTGGTGACATTGGAAACTTGTCATTGTCAAACGGCCTCAAGCTTTAGTATAAAAATGTCTCAAGGCAACACCAGATAAAAGAGGGTCGGATGCTAAAATTAAAGCAACAAGCTGAGAGTCCACTCGCCAGCAGTGCTTTAGCAACAGCTACAGTCGTTTTATAAATCAACTTGTTATACAGGAACATAGAATAAACAGTCCCACTTTCCCAAGGCTGTACGGGAGGATGGAGGTCAAAGGGTTTGGAGGATAAACTCCTTCCCTCCATCGTACCCAATGCACCCGTCCGCATTAACCTGCTCTAATATAAAGTGTTTGCAGACAAAGCCAGAATCATTTCATTATTCACAAATGTTGAAGGCTTGAATAAGCACCCCTCCCCCTCCAGGAAGGAACTTTGTGTTGTGAGTCTGCAGTCTCGCTGAGTAAAATAATCTAATTTATAAAAAAAAAACCAACAAGCTGCAGCTCAAATAAAATCAAACTGAAATCAGACAAAAACGTAATTTCAAAAAGGTAAATCCCAGAGGATTCCTGCGCTCTTATACACCTTTTCCTGCAATTTTTTGCACATTAACTCAATTTATTGCAAAATAACTTGAAACAATGCATAGCTGTCCCTGAGGACAATAGCCTTGGCTTGGCTATGTTTGGCTGCAAAGATCGCGAATAATCCCAGTGAGATCTCGGTGGGACCTAATAAAGCGAGCGCTGAGGACGATAAGCCATTTGAAAAACTGGTAGGGATTGGATTTTGTTTTCAATTGCCAGAGGTGTTGCCAGCAGCCCAGTCAGCGTCCAAGTCGGCAGTCAGCGATGAGAATACAGTGAGACTTGGGCTGTAGTTTTTGGCGTGTTCTTTGTTTGGCAAATAGGGTTATTTACACAGAGCAGCGGACACATTTCCAGTGTACAGTTCATCAAAGTTGTAGAAATGATCTAAGATCACAGTAGCAAATCAATTACGGATTGTTGGATAATGATCTATGGCTCAATAGAATAATAATGCTCAATCCATTAATAGCATACCCAACGGAGACATTACACTGATGTACTTCATTCAGACAGGTGGAGCACTGTGCTCCGAAAGGCAACTCAGCAGTTTTTGGCCATATTAGCCACTTTTAAAGCAGTTTTCCCCCTCAGGCCGAGCTCAAGTTGCAACCAGGCAAACATCCCATTACCACATTGGCTGCAAATATAGGAGCCAAGCGTATTTCATGCTGACTGTCACATGACAACGACTAGTTTGGGGAGACTTTGGCATGGCGCCGCAACGCTGCTACAGATACGGATGTCTTTCGGGTCGCTTCGGGACTCGTTGTAACATCAACTTGATCCGCTCTCGGTAGTCAAAGCAAGTTGTGTCACGGTTTGGGTTAATGTCTGGTTTTATTTTGTAGTTTCTTGCCTCTGCTCTCCCTGGGTCATGTCACTTCCTGCCTTGTCCTGTCCTCCTCTGTGATAGCCTGTCATGTCATGATTGTTTCCAACTGTGTCCAATCACCTGCACCTCCCTAGTGTATTTAAGCCATGTGTGTCTTTTGTCACTTGTCGCTTCATTGTCTTTCGTCCTGTTTCCCGCAAACTCTGCGTTTGAGTCCTGCCTTTTTCCCCACGCAACATCCCTGACAAGTTGGGGCTTTATGAAAAACTCTGGGAGGCAAATGTGAGCCTCTTCAGCTGGTAAGCACCACGTTAACTGCCTTGTTCTTTGTCGTGCTCGTGCACAGAGGGATGCGTTGTGTTGCCGGCATCAAGATAATCGAGTGGTCACAGTCCAGAGTTCCCTTTTTGTTTCCCTTACTGGCCAAAGACACGTTTAATGAGTAAAAATGGCTTTATTATTGTTGATCTGCCTTCTTAAAACTACTATCAAAAACACCTGTGACCAGACGTCCAGATTCCTAACTGTCACACCATCTAAACACCCAACTGTGACTTGCCAAAAAACTAAACCACTGACAATGGCGTGTTGTGAGTCCTGCGTGCAGCGCAGGGAGAAGTAAAAAGGGAGAAGGAAATAAAACATACAAGGGCTGGTCTCGTACTGTCAGATTTACTGCCATGGGGTCACCAGTAGAAGCGGAGCTGGAGCAGAGTGGTGCGGAGCTAAAGCCCCCCCCCTCCCTTCCTCCTCCTCCTGGCCTTTTTCTAAAGTCGGAGGCTGGTCTAACTGCACAGTTGAAGACGTTTTAACTCTTTAACTTGTTGTGTGCAACGTGTTTGCATGCGATTCGCACAGTTCTGTGAACTTGTGCGCGTTTTCTTGTTGGGGCTCCGTTACTCGTGTGCACGCACAAGTGTGTCTTTGCATGAATAGCCAGTTGTATGGAATCATTCACAGCACAGACTCCACACAGTTCACTGTGTGTGCACAACAACACAAAACAGAATCACGGTGCGAGATGATATTTAAGCAAGCGTGGTATATATGTTCATTTAGTAGAAAATAAAATGGGTGACAAGACAGGTGTAAGTGTGTGTGCGTGTGCATGCATTTGTTCGCACTATAGTTTACCTGCGCGCTCCTATCAAAGGTCGACGCACGCACCGTCCGAGCAGGCCGGCAGGATGTTTTTCATGAAGCGGCGGGCTTAATTTAGGACCAAGCATTCTCAACATCCGTCACCTAACTCCCAGCGATGTCAACACACAGGCCTGCGTGTGTGTGTGCGTGCGCGTTTATCCAAGCAGAGGTTAAATATTCCAGAAACACACACCGACTGTGTAGGCTGCTAAAAAGATGCACACCCTCCCTTTGAGCAGTTCAAAAATAATAACTGCCGCTTTACAACTACAGATTGTAATAAGCCGTCTCTTTGATAGGATTCCATTATGATTTATTAATGCTGGCTGTTAAACAAAAAAAACTCCCTTGACCCTGCCAAACAGTCCTAATCTGGATTTCTTCTTCTAGAAGAATTGGCGTAGCTGAAGCTCAAGCTTGGCCGTAAAATAACCAAACAAGCACCGTGGTTGCCAACGAACAAGCAAAAAGGCGAATGCCAACGTCTGCCAAAGACTTCAGCCTGCACCCAGTGTTCCCTAACTCGTGCATGAAAGATATGCTGCCTTCTTCTTTGAATCAAAACATTTCTGCCTGTCTGCATGAAGAAACAGTGTTATTCATAAGACGAGAAGAGCGAAAAGCCTGTTGTGAAGCGCTGTGTAACATAATTACGTTGACTTTTGAGCTTGAGGCGTAATCCATGTTTGATGAGCACATGCACACACGCTGAAAAGGAGCAATGTGTTTTTTTTTTTGTAAAAGCCATATAATTAATTTTCCATTTAATTCATTTCATAAAACCCAAATTACAAATTTGCCTCGGAGGGCTTTATAGTCCGTACACATGCGACATCACGTGCCCCGAAAACCCTCACAGGCACAGGAAAAACCCTTTAACGGTCAGAAAGAAACCGTAGGGAGAACGGCAGAGGAGGATCCTTCTCCTGGGATGAACAGACTGCATTTGATGTGTACGAACAACGTAAAAGATCTACAATACGTTCAATTAATTTGACAGAAATGATGCAGGACCACTGCAAAGACCACCACCATCAGACATAAACACATCAGATAGAACCACTATCCAAAGGAAAGAAGCAACGTCTGTGATGTTGGTTTATGATGACAGTAATAGCAATGTGATTAATGTTAGTAATGATGGTGAGAGAAGCAGTAGGTGTCCGCAGGGCCGTCGCAGGGTCCAGACTGAACCACATCTATGAAAACCTGCCAGGCGAGAAAGCGGAAAATACTCTGTAGAAGAAACAGAGCGATGTGCACTAAAAAGATGTGAATTCTTTTAGAAGGAGAGAGAGGAGCTCGTTGTGTCCTAAGAAGTCGATGCCTCTGGCAGCTTATCCGAGGGCCGGTCCATGCTGATATAAGACCTCCTCGTGACTATCTGACCCCGAGCCCGCCGCCGTGTTAATGTCGCACGGAGCGCACGTGCTGCGATGCGTCGGGTGTCTGTGGAGAGTGCTGAGAGAGGAGGCGTGTGGAAAGGAAGGAGGGCCACGCAGCGCCGTGGTCGGATCGGGTTATCGGGGGCCATATTTAAAAACAGTGGGTCAGAGTCCAAGACCTCGCTCACTCAGCACCGCCTTTCACACCTGCTCCTCCTCCGCCTCCCTTATTTCATCCCACTTTAAGACAGAGGGGAAGGTTATAACTGAGGCAGTAATAACATTAAGAACATTTACGTTTACATTAAGTTTCCTGTTTAAATATCCAAGTGAGGCATTCCTTTAGAGTATGAGCTCATTTTCATGCATTTCCATAACAGAAATCGAAGCATCTAAGCAACTCAGGTCATTGTGTTTTTACTCAAGGCGTTTGAGATAAATCAAAAAATACTGTCAACTGCGATAGAATTGTATATATTTTTTTGTAAAATCTTGATCTCTTTGCTAATCGGTGTGTTAATGTGAGAGTGAATGTTGTGCGTCTCTGTCGGCTCTGTGGTTGACTGGCCACCAGCCTGTATCTGTTATAACATCATCTGGGGGCAATATTTCTGAATTTAATATAAATCTACAGACCCAAATAGAAGATTAGTAAAACAAACACCTTGATGTAAATTAGGCAAAATAGGGCAAAATCTCTGCCCTATCTGCCCTTAACTGACCAGTGGATGGAAACAATATATTTGCTTAGTGTTTTAAGATTAAGGGGATACATTAATGTTGCATCTAGAAATGTAGTAATACAAAAATTTGAATTTCTGTTGAGAATACAAAGGTAGATGTATTAAAGGTAAAGTAGTTTAACTATTGCTCTTCTCCCATGAGGGATTAAGAAATCTGAGGCGGTTTAAGGAAACAGATGATTCATACGCAGATCCACTGGCAGCCACATGAGTTATGGGTCGTTACAATAAGCCTATTCAGTTCATTACAGTTAAAAATGTTGTAGTTCTCACACTGGCCTTTAAAACTCAGGTAACTCCATGGAAAGGGAACTAATGAGCTGTGTTTTTAAGAAACGCTCAAACCTTTTGGGAATTTGTCTCTCGGCTTGAATTCTGACGTGAGTTTTATCTTGGAGCAGCTAACCGCTGCACAGTCACTGGTCCCTGTTGGTTAGCAAATAGCTCAACAGTCAACGGATAGTTAAAACACACTGCCAAACTTTCATACATTGGGCCAATTTATTTGGCAACCCTAAGTCTCTGGCAATGACTTCTTTAAGTCCTTCAGATGGATTCAAATCCACCGACACAAATGCTCAGGACCTGTTGGCAGCGATCGCGGCCGACGCCAACAACAAGACACGATGACTTTGTCCTGTTTTCTCTTCTCTCGACTACCTCTGGGTTCCGGCAGAGTGAGTCACAATCCTGCCGACACGCAGTGTGCTAATCCCCCAAAAACGCCCGCACGAGGCGGAGGAAGTCCACCGGGGGCACACGTCGTCTTTTCAGATACGGAACGGGCCTCCACACGTGCACTGAAGTGAGCGTGTCCTTGTAGTGGCGTTCTTTCCGTCAGGGTTAGTTTAAGGTCAAAGTCCGGCAGCTGCTGGATCAGCTGGATCGGTCCGTCTGGGTAAACATGCAGAGTGAGAACGAGCGGGTTTTGTGAGGAGGGCTTAGCAGGAGGGTTGCGTGTGTGCGTGACAGCATGCGACTGTGCAAATGCAACCATTTGTGTAAGAGGGATTGTGCGGATGCACATCGCGGTTCACACAGGATGGCCTGCATCCCGTCTAGAGATGAGGAGAGGAAGCGTTGAGAGGGGAATCAATACCACAAGCTTCAGGTTGACTGCCAATGAGTCTGATCCTTTTCTTTTCTTCCAAATCGTCTGTCCCCAATGAGTCCTAAGTTAACACTGTAAAAATAAAATCCCACTTCACTTAATTAATTCAGTTTGAAAAAAGGCTGTTTATCAACAACGTCCTTTTCCTTCCCTTCCACACACAAGCAGCCAATGTGGTACAATTGATGTATGGTTGGATTGTTGCTAAAGCTACAGGATGATTGTCCATCCATCCATCCATTGTCTAACCGCTTATCCTGCACACAGGGTCGCGGGGGGGCTGGAGTCCATCCCAGCCAACTTCGGGCGATAGACAGGGTACACCCTGGATTGGTCGCCAGCCAATCGCAGGGCTACACAGAGACGCACAACCATTCACACTCACATTCACACAACTACGGACAATTTAGATTCACCAATTAACCTGATCCCCAGAGCATGTCTTTGGACTGTGGGAGGAAGCCGGAGAACCCGGAGAGAACCCACGCAGACACGGGGAGAACATGCAGACTCCACACAGAAAGGCCACTGGGTGGAATCGAACCCAGGACCTTCTTGCTGTGAGGCAACGGTGCTAACCACCACGCCACCGTGCCGCCCCTCAGGATGATTGTAGTCATGGTAAATAAACTGGATGTTGAGGGTAGCTAAAAAACCTCCATTTATTGTACACATCAATGTCGATTTACAAGCCTATGGGAGAAGTGCTTCATGTGTGGAAAAAGCAGTATAAAGCCTTTTGTGGCTCCACAGGGAGCGGCGCAGAATCTGAAGTGATGTCATTTGGAGCGTTAAAGGCCTCCGTAGCCGCTCCTCTCCTCTGCTTAAGCTCAGCAGCTCGACGCGACATCGGGCCGTCAGCTGTTGCATCGTGCTTAATGTAGGTGCCAGGTTTTGAGTCCAAAGTTTGGAGGTCCCAGCTGGATCGATTTGTTGCACGGCTCCACGTGGAGATGAACAGCCTAGCAGGTATGACTGACTGTATGAATGACTGACTACAAATCTGGAAGAGAGGCACTTGAAAATGTTCAACATCCATTTTATCATTTAGCCTTCGATGACAGGACAGTTCATAGCTGTGTCATATTGTGAAGTGTGTGCATGTGTAGCTACACAGCTCGCGTCCGTGTTGATCTCATGGAATGTCAATGTGGTCCAGGGTTAAGCGGAGCACGTCTTGGGTGTGGCCCCGGAGTCCCCCGGAGCAACGCTTTGACGCCGCGCACCGGCTCACCGAGACGCAGCCCAGGCGCTCGTGCTCACGCCGCGCAGAGAACGGAGAGGCGAAAAGGACGCGCGCTAAGGACGAGCACAAAATGTACCCGTCCACAGATGTGCGTGTGTCCCCCTCCCCCTCGGCTTAAAATCAACGCGTGCAAACACACACCCACGCACACATGAGAACACACCCCTGTTGTCTTGTGTTGCTCGAAGCGCAACGAGGAGCATATGACTCAAATCAGGTGTGGTGTGTGACCTCTTAGCGGACAAAAGCGTCCCACAGAGAGAGACCATGAGGGGCGGGGGTTGAAGCTGCCCCTCCCCGCCGGTCCTCTCCATCAGCAGTCATGAGGTCTCCATCCCGCTTCGCCTCGCTGTGTCTCGTGGTTCAAAACACCATAAAATGCTGCCGGCTTGTTGTCAATAACCTGCTGCTTGGCCCTGAGGGGGTGCCGCTGACTTTGGGGATGGTACGTTTTTTTTAAGGCGTATTTTGCAGAAGTGGCCCAGAATGCGGCCTTGGAATTCTTTGGTTGGTTTTTGCATGCTACAAATGTATATTTTCTCAAGCAGTCATTTAGAGCAAATTAAAGTAAGTAAGTAAATATCCCTTTTTGAATCTTGTTTAGTCTAATTTACTGAACTCATTCTAGACGTCTTGCCGGCATAACGAGATATATGTGCACGTCGGTATAACTTCCATACATCACCATGCAGGGATCCCAACAACTTCACCCGCAGCCCAGCACAGCCAATACCATATATTTTTAATGCAGGCAGTTAAAACTTAAAATGGCTAATAAAAGGAATGGTCCCACACCCACAGCACGGAGTCTGTGACATGGAGGCCAGCAACAAGAAAGGTAGCCGGGATGAAGGTTATTAAGTTTACTACCGGACATCCTCTCAAAATGTTCTCTGACTTGGTTTGATAGCTTAAACCAGCTGAAAACCGAAACGGGTGAAATCCAATTGAGCAAAAACATCTGGGGATGTGTGTTTTGTTGTTTGTGTGTGTGAGCCGGATGTCGCATCACAAGGTGTGACGGGTGGGAGCCAGCGCCTCCTTTGGGAGTCAATGAGTGAGTAGACTTTGTAATGTTGGATTCTTGTGTTCACTTCTGTGTAATATGTTGAATAAAGATGCCGTTCACAACAATATCAGCCGTTTCCTTGTCTTTGTGTATGTTATAACTTTTATCCAACAGAATATAAAATGTTTAATTAAAATTCTTAATATTGTCTTCTGCTATTTAAACATGGATGGTACTTCAAGTTTCTGGTATTGTTTAAACATGACTTAACAGTACTGTTTGGGGACTACTTTATCGGATGTTAACATTTTAGTTTTGTTCTCTTCATACGAACAAAAAACCCCCACTATAATATGTGTAGAACATCTTTAAAAATGTTCCTGGAAGAAAGCACACCACCTAATTGGTCATGTGACCACCTCATCAGTAAATTGTACCTTTGGTCCAGTTCTCTTTACTTGTTGCACATGACAACGGCTCAGAAATACATGTCCCCTGCTCCTAATAGATGAAGTAAGACAACAATGATGATTCATTCATTTGCTTGAGTGCGAGTCACATGCATCGTTGCAGTTCTTTTTTTTCCCTTTTCTTTTTTACACAATGAACAATTACAAAAATCTTTTGTTTTCAAATATCTGCTAAGGTCAAAAACACTTTGTTTGCACTTAAACACACGCATGAGCATATTTGAGGTAGACTCAGGGAAGCTTATCGAGTTGTCAGAAGAAAAAGTCTATCAGGCTGTGTAAATAAAAGTAGTCAAAAGTGGAAATGATCTGACTAAACCTCGTTGAGCTCTGCTTGTCTGAGGATGTGTGACACACACGCACACACACACACGCACACACACACACACACACACACACACCAATGAGTCAGACATTCCATGCATATAGAATACATTTCTCGCTCTCAAACACAGTATTTGATATGCTGGGTCATCGTGTTGCGAGTTTCTGTGGTTTATTACATGCTGCTGCTAGCGAGACACTTTCCCCTGTCTATCCGGGACAAACAGAAAGAATGAGACTTTTAATATGTTATAAAACCGACGCTGTGGAAGCGCTGCAGCTCTCGGTTCGTTATCTGGTAAGAGTTGATATCAGTGTTCGCTATCAGATGTTATTTACGTCTCTGGGATCTGTGGTCTTTGGTCTGCTTCTGGACACAGTTTGGCAAACCGATAAATTCCTTCGAATCCCTCAAATAAATGATAAACTCATGAAGCGAAGTTTGCATGAAAGCTAAAAAGAGCTGTCCTTTTAAAAATAAATAATAATCATCGAAGCTTATGAAACACAAAGCAATGTGGGAAAGCACTGATCCAATGGGTTCAAAGAGGAAAAAGGTACACACGAGCTCCACCCTGCAGCTGCGGCGGCGGAACTGCTCACGCCGTCCAGTCGAGCATTTGCAAACACGGGGACGTTCCTCATCTGTGCTGCACCAAACAGCGGCGACGGCGAGCCAGAAGAACTTTAAAACCGACCCCTCACATCCTGTACTCAGAAACACCTGCTGTTAACAACAACTCAACGTGGCTGCTAATGCTAAAACGTCTGTGTTTATCATCTGTAAATCCACACAGCTGTTACCGTCCTGTATAGCTAATGGACAATGCCTCCACACCTCCAGCACAAGGGACACATTAAGAGAAATAGGAGGAGGAAGCGGCCCACTCACTCCACAGACCAGTAGACAGTGAGTGTGTGTGTGTGTGTGTGTGTGTGTGTGTGTGTGTGTGTGTGTGTGTGTGTGTTTGAAATGTAAAATGAAAAATGAAAATCTTCCCTGCAACAACATGCCCATGAAGATGAATAATAACATCCATTTAAAGTCAATTGACAGTTCATTTTTTAAATACTGCATGTGAATCCAGAGCCGGAGAGATTCTCAGGAAACGTCACCCTTCTGTTCATCTCAAAGTCTCCTTTTTACTTGTCTGAGATTTAGGCCCCTTCAGAGCTTTTAGCACATGCACCTACTGGTGGTCTCAACTGGCTGAGTTGACCCTGAAGGCATCAAGCACGACGACTCATGCCTTAGACCGCCACACGCTTTTCTTGCTCGCATTAGTGGAGTCCCACAGAGGGAGATGATGTTTCAGATGCTAATAGAGAGACGCTGGCATGTTCTGTTGATCAGCCTCTTTCCCCAAAGGGCCCCGATGCATTTTTCACCATGGGCCCTTTCTGTTGAAAGCAGCAGGTGGTTCGTCCGCAGTGAGCAGCGAGCAGCGAGCAGGAAAACATCCTATTTTTGCATTATAAAGGGCAAGATGTCCATAACGATGCAGGGGAAAGGCTGAATGGACAAGGAGCGACGCCCGAGACTGAACCTCAGCGTCTGTCTGGGTTTTCTACGAAATCTCCAATTTCAACAGCGATCCTTAAGGCCTACAGAGACACATGACCCGTGCACTTGGTCACTGGGATGGCTGGCTGTGAACATACACACACACAAAGACATTTGCACACACAAACACAAGTTCCTCCCCCCCTCCCACACACACACACAGACACACACACACAATCCGTCCCTCGACGAGCGCTCCCTCTTAGCGACCCCTCTTATTTTTTCTTCTCTCTGAAGGCCGTCGCGATTAGCAGACGGTTTTGCCATCGCTCTCCTAAAATAGCCACCCGTTAGCACAGCCAGATGGTTTTGAAACATCCACGGCGAGCGGTGCTGAGTGGAGGGGTCGAGTGCACGACCAAGCACACGGGTGGACCCTCAAGTGGAGGTTTCTGTCCTTATGAGTGCCGGTGACCAACGGATGGGTGTGAAACAAAGGCTGGTGGTAACTGCAAGGATGTGTATATGGCCGCAACAGGTGGAGGCACAGTACTGGAACAAAAAAAAAAAAAAAAGCTTGGCCGCACCGGACAATGAGACTTTTGGTGGAATTGTAAGTTGTGTTCATTTCTAAAGACAATGTGAAAATGCTCACAGTAGCTGAAAGGCCTTTACACACCAGGGTGCAACAAATACTGTACATAAGTACGCACTACTCAGCCTCTGTTGTTGTTCCATCAATATCTGCCTAAAGAATTCAACCCATTTCCCGAGGCTTTAAGAGTCAGAATCTGTGTGAACCTATATACACAGCCAGGCAAACAGTGTTTTCTAAGAAACATCCAACAATCCAATCGGGTTTTCTGAGTAATCAAAACCGCGACAAACAGGATTATGAACGTCAACTCAATAAAAAGCTGCTGACTAAATTTACAAGCACCGGTGACAACCATGTGCAGCATCTGGTGTGACTGGTGGCGTATCGAAGGGACTTTGGCCATGCTGGCACCCACCCAATCTGTGAACTGAGCCAGGCCAACCAGGAGATGCATCTCGTCTATGTGTGGGTCTCTCACAGGCATTTTGGGAATTAATAAATAAGAAAATTGGGCCGAAGCTGGACACAGCAACCAAAACATGCGGTCTCCTAATGAATTAACCACATCAACTCTTTTTCTTCAGTGCCATTCAACCTTCCTCCGTCTCTCCCTTCAGGCACCAACCGGGGCTTGAACACTGTGAGTCACGTTGGAACAAAAAGCCCCATTGAAAACACACACACACACGCAAAAACTCCTGATCAACTTTAGCCAGCCCGCCTCTTAATAAAACCCCCTCTTCTTCAGTATCCTCCCCCCGGCCCTCCCAATCGCCAGGCAGAGCCAGACCACCACAGCCAAAACCCTGCGAGAAAACCAAATCTATTTATGAAGTACCCCGACTTTCTTCCTCCAACAAGCCTTTTCTGTCCCTGATGACACATTCATGGCTTCGACAGGCATTCAAGATCTGATTTATTCACTTCAGTGGCTGAGTTTGCCCAAAAAAAGGGCTGGTCAGCTTCTTTTATGTTGTATTGCAGTATTTGATCTGCAATCCCAAATTAACATATCTGGTTTTGCTTCTTCTTCTCGTGTGCATTGTATGGAAGCCCATTTGCACAACTTTTGAAAAACAAAAAATGATCCTTTAAGTCATTGTAATGAGAAACTCATAATTATGAGATTATGAGATCCTACCCTATCCTATAATTTTTTTTAAATTATGAGATACTAAGTCATAATCTAGAGATATTCATCTCATGATTGGAAATCATTATCATCCTTTTTCTTTCTTCAAAGAGGCGCAAATGGGCTTCCATAGTATTGTCCTAAACCGATCACTGTGTGCAGGCATTTAAAAAATTAATTTTTAAAGAACACAAACACGTATATGTGTTAATGTCAATGATGGAAAATGTATCACTCCAACATTTACTTGAACAAAGTCATAAACAATGACAGAAATATTATTCTTTTATATTCTTAGAGGGAAGTGCATTTATCATGAAAAATGGCACATTTCTTACTGTAATACAATCGTTTTTATTACTCTCTCTTTTTATTACAATCGTAAGCAGCATTTTAATGTAAGTCACATGGTAATATATGAATATTTTTTTAACTTGTTTTTGGTTCTTTAAAAAGGTGCAAGAGCATTTCCAATGCTTCCCAATGGTTCTCAACGGGGAGGTTTTCAGGGTGTCCAACATGCTGCCTGAACTCGTTTGTCACGACGGTAGCAGAAAACATGTTTTCTCCAGGCGCTGCGCCAGTATTCACAGCAGCAGTCTACATGGGCGGAATCTCTCCGGGGTCCACAGAGTTTGAGTCACACACAAGTGTGTGTGTGTGCCATGTATAGACTGGGATAGCAGGTAAAGAGTCACTTCCCAGTCAGCAGTATGGACTTCTGTGTTTTGACCCCCTTTGTTGTTCAAAGATTTCTTACCTGTATACTTACATGGGCTGAAGCCCGGACCTTTGCGCAGCCTTACATACTTATGGGCATGAAGGTAATGTGCATTACACCTCAGGATTATTTTTTTTCATGGGGCTTTTTCCTACTTATGTTTGCAGGTCTTTAATAGACATTCCATATTGAATGGGAGGAGATCTCGCTCAGAAAAAAAATAATGATACTGTGGTTGGATTTTGCAATATCTGCCCGGAGTCCGGATATAACAGCAGCTGAAACGTCGTACCAGCTGCTCTCTGAGCAGAGTAGTGGTGCTTTGAGGTGAATACTAACTTCAGCATGTTAATATCCTCACAGTGACAATGCTAGCATGTAAATATACCTTGTTCCGTGTATTTACACAAATTGCTGCTCAGGCTGACGGAAATATCCTCTGTTTTGTAAGTGGTCACAAACTAAACTATAAACACTTTTACAGCTAATGCCATGATTGTGACATTATAATTTGGAGGCAAAATATCATTTGACCTTCTGGAAGCACCACAAACAGTAAATGTTATTTATTTTAAATGTTGGTTATTGTATTAATTTTATAGCTATTTAAATATTTTGATTTATTTGTTTTTAACTCCACTTGCTTGAGTGAATTTATTTACATGTTTTATTTACTGGTGTGAATTTTGATTTGAAGTTATTTATTTTTGGCATGCTCTCGCCCGTGCCGTCACAAATTGGTGCTTGATGCTTTTTTTAAATAGACGTGCATCCTTTTATGGGGTTTCCTGCTGCGCAAGTCATTTTAGACAATGGTGTATATTGATAATATTTGTATTAAATTGTAGGTTGGTGATCCAGAATATAAAACAAATATTTGTTTGCTGTTGGAGAATGACACACTACCTCCCTGCAGGAACTAAGATTATATCAAAGTTCCACTGCTTCAGCCAAAGGGGCATTGTTGGCAGTGGCGGTCTTGGTCTTCGGCTCCATAATCACCTCATAGTAGAGGGCTAATGCGTCTCATCCAATACATCATCTTGCTTTTTGTTGCCAGAATCAATAAGGGAAACATTTGAGCTGATAAACTGCGATTCTAGGTTCCACTCTCTACAATGTCGGCAAAGTCTTTCAGAGATCGAGAGAAAATGTTGCTAATAATTCAGCGCGGCTGCTAGCCTCCCCCGCTGCTAAGGCGTTTGTTACGCAGGTAGCTAAATTATTAAAAGTGATGGAAGGAAATGTTGTAAAAGGCTCAAATGTTGAACAGAAGGAGAGATAGCGTTATTTTAAGTGTAAAAGCACGGCAGATACCAGACAGCTGGCTACTCTGGTCACGTGCAAATTCTACCTTTCATGAAACACTTCGGATTCTAAGTTGCTACTGGCGATGACACTGGCTTTTACAGTGCATGAATGATACCTTTATTAAAGTCAACTCATGTTGCAGCTGGCTAGCTACCTCACTAATTCCACCATCCGTTCATTAAACACTGGCTGGATCGGACTGGATCCTCTTACGTCACTAGGAGACTACTTTGTTGTGAGGAGAGCAAGCATGAGCTCTGGATAATAGGGTTTTATAAGGTTATTATACACTTCCTCAAGTAACTAACAGCGCTGCAGAGTGAGTAAGTCTACTTATTAATAAAAAACTGTTCAATGAACACATTGAAAGTTAATGAATTAAATGGCCACAGCATCTTGTAGAAGAAGAGGCATACAGTTAGCGAGGCCAGAGTTCAGATCCGTATATAATATAATGGCAGTACAGTACAGTTTGTATCAGTAAGAGTGTGTAAATGTTTTCCTTGTTCAACCCTTGCTATTGTGCTTGCTTATCTGCAGAGCGAGTTGCATCATTTGGATCACTGTTCCGTATAAATGATGCAACTCTCTCACTTGCAATGAAAAATGACAAATCTCCAGGTTTCACTGTATTTCACCCTCACATGGCAGACGTGCAGGAAGGCTTTGTCTGTTAAAAAGCTGTAATTTACACGCCAATTTTCTCACAACATTTGAGGTACATTTTCATCATCCCTTAACACCAGTGTCGGTCAGTCAGGGTAACTGAATTAACTAAACAGCACGAGTATTGTCTGTTTAAATGTTTGAAAGGACACATGTGATTTTAGAATTCACAATATATAAACAGCATATAACTTGCCATAGAGTGCTGCTGTCGTTTGTGGTTATTCCCACAAATAACAGACATTTAAACACCATTAGACACCATTTAAAAGTTAAATTCAAACATAAAAATGTTTATTAAATCATTTTATTTAATGACTTGTATTTGTATTTTTACTGCTTATTCTTATAATTATATATACACAATATGTGTTTTATTGCAATTATTTAGACGTCACAATGACAAATGTAGCCGGTACACATAATAAAAAGAAATGGTCCGTTCATTGCAGACGACAAGCGAAAAATCCATGATGCACGTTGATGTGCTGTTCAACATGTACGTCAAAAAGCACAACTCTGCTGTGCCTTTGCACGTAACTAGGTTAAGTAATCATCTACGTTACGTATAAACATGGACCAATTAAAATCAAGACATTACTGGACATTTGCGCAGCTAACGTCACTACACCAGCTTCCCCGTGAAATTCAAAGTCAAAATGACGGCAGCGGTGTTTGCCGATATCCCACATTTTAGACGAGTTTTACAAAGCTGTGATCGGTGTCTTCACGAGGAAAAGGCGGCGGGTGGATTTTATGTATGTGTGTGTGATATGCAATCCTGATTTCATGATATTGACCATGCATGTGTTGCGTGCATGTGTGCATGCACGCACACATGCACGCACGCGTAACGTGCGTAACGTTTACTGTTTTGACGTGCTAGCCTAAACAACAAATCAGGTAATCAGTCAGTCACTCAGTGCCTACCCGCTTACTGACGTCACCGCACGTCTCTGCTAAACACCGAATTGGGTCCTGACCCCCCAATACTTAGAGGGAAAGCCTTGAGGAGACTGTGCAGACCTGCAGCACAGTGTGTTTGTGTGCACAACCCCGGCAGGGTGGGGTGAGAACCCGGAGCCATGATGCAGAGTTCTACATGGAAAGAGGAGCGCTTGAAAGTGAGGATGACTCAGTGTAATCGCCCAGTTTGAATCTCAATACAAAGGGCGGGGGTTAAATCCTGTCTCCCCACGCCCACTCTCCAGCCGTACCAACCACTCAGACAGGATGCGGAAGAGACCAGAGGGGGGGGGCTTGACCGAGACCTACGCCACACTCAGAACAGGCCGACACCAACTTCATGTGAGTCACAAAGGAATTTCCCTGAGTTTGTTTTAACCAGACTTTCAACTTCCTATTTGAGATGTGGCACTAGTGATCTGGGTCATGTGCACCGAAACACAGACCCGACATTAGCAACCGTTAAATCCAAAATCACTGGTTTTCCTGCAATTATGCACGGTTCGTCAAACAATTATTAAACTAATGTCGGAAGGTGTCACTTAATGGGAAATTCTTTGTTTGAAACCACTGAATGCTGAAAGCACATCTTGCCTTTCTTCTCAGACTTGACATGCGGTAACCTCAGAGGAACCCAAATGTCTCGAGACATAACTGCCTGCAATAGAAGAGCAGAAAGTAAAATACAAACAGCTTCAGCAGTTGATATTTTTCTGCTAGTTTCAATACCTTTTTTTAAATTGAATACTATTGTGAGCTGGGAATAGTTTGTGTGTGTCGAGGATGTGCGTCTGTGTCATTACAGGCTGACGGGCGATGAGTCGAGGTGGTGTTTGATGCTCATCTCAGCGGCGGGCTTCAAACAAACTGTCGCCCTGCCTGTCTGGCGCGCACACACACACGCGCGCGAATACACACACACACACACACACACACACACACACACACACACACACACACACATTTGTAACTCTTTTTCTCTGCTTCTCTAGCCAACGGAGGGATTTCTACCAGCAACAGGGCTGACCGTATGAAACCCTTTGAGCACGCTCCGCATGCCTGTCAAAGCACAACAACAAAGAGGCCGCATCCAGTTCATCAAAAACAAAATTAATTTTCTGTGAAACAAATCTTCAAAAAGAGCACTTGAAAGCAGCACAAACATTAGCAGACATACACACGCAAACATTTACAGAATGCATATGTGGAACAATATTTGTGTAAACACCAGTGCGTGGCAAATAAACATGAAAGGCGTATAGTATACTTGCTTTCTCACATGCACACATTTAAACAGCAGCTACAGCAGCTGAGGGATCTTGCTCTTTGCTTTAGTGGAGGGCTGGACCATGAAAAGTTGCCATTGGCAACCATTTTTAGAAATTGGCAACCAATTCCTGGCCTTTGGTTTCTATCAATCGCCAACAAATCTTTCAGGGATTTTTCACACCAAGAATTGAAGGTGGACACGTTGACGGATCATACTTATGTGAAATGACATAACATCTTTGTCATTTATTAATTATTATTAGGTTAAATTAAACCGCATAGAATCTCAACTACTCAAAATACAGATGGGTGAAAGTTTGCAACCATATTTTAGGTTCCAGCGACTAAAAGCTGGTGCACTTTTAAGAGCTAAGGCTTGTAGGCCTGGAGGAGCCATTTCCTTAAACAGATGCATCACAAGGGCTGCACAGACCATTTGATCATGACTCTCTCCTTTGTAAAAGAGTGACCAACTGAGCCGTGTTGCCTGTTAGTTCATATCAGAAGGCCGTAGGCTGAAGCTAATAAGATCGGCATAGCGGTTAGATGTGAACAGAGCAGAAGAAACTATACAAGCCCTGGGGGACGCCTCGACAATGCTAGCTTTAGAGCAGCCATTATAGCGGGGCAAATACATTAGAGCCAACAGTGAAACCCAATACACTATGAAGCACTGCCAAGAAATGTGTCTGTGCTCTTACAGCAACATTTAACCATTCGTAGGCAGCAGGCTTCTAATATAAAACTTTGGAGTTTAGTCCAAATTTCTAATTCACCATATTGAACATCTTCCCAGAGAGGAAGGGACGTGACAAGGAATTGATTGTTCTCGCTGAAACTATCCGGGGCTTTTGGTTATGTTGTGTGTGTGTGGCATACAGAGGTGGGCGATGAATAAAGAATAATAGCAGAGCAGAATTAAAAGATAAACAGAGACAAAGAACGGCAAGATCACACACGAGACAAAGATCAAGTGGCAAAGACAACAGTTGAGAGATTGAGAAACCAAAATAGGCGGAACGAGGAGGGGAGGAGGAGCACGGCGGTCAGCAGATTAAGGCGAGTCGAGGCATCTCATTAGCTGCTGAGAAACAAAGGACGACAGGATCTACGTAGTGTCAGATGTCCACAACGCACGCTGTCACACCACTGACGGGCCGGAGTCCGACTGCTGCCAGAGCTGCGTAAAGTACTCGAAGGAAAGCCAAAGTTTGGAAGGCCGACAGAAATACACATTTAATTTAGCTTGGAGATAAAAATGAGCCAGAGTGACACATAAAACCTGAGTGAAAAAGTGTTCACCCGAGAAGAAACAAGAAGTCTGTTTTGAGTCACTCTGTAAATCATTTTAAATCCTGTTGGCACACACTTAGTCAGTGGAAAATGTTTAAATATGTATCCATCTCATGTTGGAATTGCTTCAAACTCCACATTTAAGTATAGATATAATGAGGACATATAATATACTAGTAAATGTTATTGTGGAAATCCAACCTGTGCCTCACAGTCTTTATTAAACGTTTTAAGCACCAGAGGAGGTACATCTTATTAGTTTTACTTAAACGTGTTGAAGGTGTGAGCAATGGGGATCACATGGAATAGAAGTATGTATTAAAAAGAAATAGCTTTTTATTGATGATTTACTGATTAAAATGAATAAAACCGTATAAAGCTTATTTAACAGTGAAAATAAATTAACTTATTAATCTACTTATTATCAAAGAAAGCAAATAGGCAAAAGACGCTTTTATTTTTGCTTCTATAATGTCCGATGAATCATTTGGTCAGACTGCAATCATTTCCGTATGAAAAGGGAAACACGTTTATTGAATTGAATAAAACGGAGCAATTCACTCTAAAAAAAATGCTATCATTTATGACCTAGATTTTAACTGGTGTTTACATTTCTGTTGTTTGTAGGAATAACCAGCGCTGTAGGGCAAGTTGTTCATTGTTCTAAACTCATATGTGTCCTTTTCAAACATTTAAACGGACAATACTGGTGCTATTCAGTTAATCCAATATATATCCATAAATAGCATATATATGGTTAAGAAAAATTGATAGTTTAAAACACAGACTTCAGTGTGTCAGAAAGGCTTTTAATTGAATTAAGAACTCACAGCCTTGAAACTGTGCAACATTGTTTACAAACGGGTGCAGCTAAGCGGCTCCAGCACAACAGCTCAAGCACACAATCTTACAAATGTATGAGGTTAAGAGATATGAACCATTCTGCCCATCTTCAACAAATCTTCCTCATTTATTGCACTTACTGAACCTGGTACAATTGAAATAGCCTAAACCCTTAAACCAGTCAGTCTTATAAAGAAGCTTCTGCGAGTTTCACTCCATTTTCATCAGTCTTTCGTTTGCGCTTTGGCAACGGGAGCCAAGCCGAGCACATTTCTCTGAGTCATCAGAGGGGGAACGGGGGGGAGAAGAAGAAGAAGGGGGGGGGGGGGGGGGGGAGAAGGAGAAGCAGGAGGTGGCAAGTCTGGAGTTTCCCTCCCTCTCTTTGCAGGCAAAGGCTGACACTGAGCAGCAACAAGCTGAGAAAACCATGCTCTATTGTTTCAAGGCCGCTGGCAAAGTGGGCCTTCCTGAAACTCTGCAAACAACCATCACACACACACACGCACACACACGCACACACAGGAGACTTGGCAAAAAACCTGCTCACCGAGAGAAGTGCCAAAATGGAAGAAAGCTATTGTGTGAGAAGTTTATTTTCATAGAATCTGTCTTCTTTGCTTGGCAGCTTTACCAGAATAAAACTTCAAGTACCATAGTAAAAAAAAAAAAAAAAAAAAAAAGGGAGAGCAACATACCCTGAAACATTTAAATGTGTCTCTAATGACGGGGTGATCATCTTGTTGCAGGGAGAGATTTTTTCGCTCCATGTAAAAAGGTTGGTCCTTTGAAATGGGACTTTGTGGTCGTAATGTGACACTTTTCCGGTTAAACTGCATACTGGCCAAAAACAATATAATTGAAGCGATCCCACCTTACTACTGGAGGCGGGACTCGGCAGCAGTACGTGCTTCTTTCTAAGTGGATATAGACAATGCTATCGCAAGACTGACGATGGCCTCTAAGACGTAACATTTCTCACCCTCTAGAAATCCATCCATCCATCCATCCATCCATGCCCTTTAATTCAACATCGTACAGCTTGGCATCTTTGGACCAGCAGAGAGCACAAGAAGCTTTTCATGCGCCTCAGAGAGATGCATGACAGAGGTTTGTAACGTATGAGGGAGACATGGCGGCAGACTTATCGTGGCATGGCAGGAAGTCAAGAATCAGGAAACATTTATTGCCAAAATATGTCAAACATACAAGAAATTTGTCTTGGCGGTTGGTGCGTAAAATGCAGCTGCTGCGCGGCACAATCATCCATCTCTCTTCTTTGGCTCTGGTCAAACTCTCTGCGGGTTCCCCGCACCCCCCCCCCAGGACCCGTGAGCCAGCTCAACCGCTTGTTTTCCACTCCAAACGCGGGGACAAATTTGGACAAGAGTGACGGCGCAGTCTATTTTCTCCACCTGGAGGCACGGAATGGAGGGGAGGGAAACTCAAGACTGGTTTTACCCACTTCCTGGAAACTGTAAAGCAAGCAAGAAGCCCCACCGGCAGCGAGAGACTGAAATCCCTGGTCAACAGCATTATGTGTGAATACTGAGTGGGAGTGTTCCTGTGTGTATGTGTGTGTGTGTGTGCGTGTGCGCGTGTCAGAGAAAATGTTGTAGATGGTATAGAGCCAGAGGATCTGCTGATGCCCACGAAGATCTGTTTACAGTGAGTGACCCTGACGACCCCCCCCCCCCTCAAAGAGGATGCAGGAGTCACTGCCAGCACGCACTCAAACACACACCCACATCACCCAGGCCACATTTCCCAGTGGACATGGATACAGGGGTGTCTAAGGGCACCTGTTAGGAACATCCGGAAGGCTGGATTCCAGGAGAAGCATGCATCCCCGTTGTGACCCTAAAGACCGAGCGGGGCGGTATAGGAGATACATGGAAGCGTGATGGGGGGGAGAAACGCTCCTGGAAGCCAGCAGAGGAGAGAGCCCTGCGCACAAAGATTTACAACCGATTTTATATCGCATGGCAGAGCTCGAGGAAAGACAAAAAATGAAACACTTGTGCAAGCAAAGAGTGCTGGGAGTTTGAAGGAGTGTGGGAGTTTGAAGGCCCGCTGAAGGTTGGGATACTGGAAGGAGTGGGAGACTTGGGAGAGCAGGTGACTGTTTAAAAGCAAAAGAGTCAAGTTTGTAAATTTCTATCATTTAGCGTCTGGCTAGTTGGCGAGCTAACTCACTACAACGAGCAGAACAAAGTTGTCACCAATCCAGTGTGTGCTTTCTCAGCGCTGTAACAAGAGTGTGTACACTGCTGCTCTGCTAATTCCACTTTCATACCACCGTGGTTACAGTACTTGGGCGCGCCTGGGAAAGGTTTATTAGCATTATTTCTTTAAAATAATAATGATGGGTTCAACTGATCCCTGAAGGCCACCTTCTCAAATGAGCACATTCGAGGCGACGTGAAACTAGCCCATTTCCAGTCTTTGTACTAAGCTAAGCTAACTGGCTACTCCAGCTTGATATTTGGTGTACAGACGCGACAGCAGTATCAATCTACAATTCTTGGCACCTAAATTAAACATGCATAAGTATCAACATGCTAAACGCTCCTTAAATCCTCGCCTCCCTGCTTCGTTTTGCCCTCTGCCCTCCACAGACAAGCACCTCTGGGCTTTTCACATTTGCACATGGCGGCCAGGTTTGGAGCCTGCCCGATACATTTCGGTAGTTGACACACACGGATGTGCACGCTCGCCAACCCGCTTGTCTGTCACAGTGTCATCAATGTCGCGCGGCAACCGTGGCAGCGTTAATGGAAAAACAACACGACCCGCACAAAAGGGACTGGTTGAGATAAATAAGACACACCAAGGTACTCCACGTGTACACTGAGCGAAGCAAACTGCCGTGTAAAATACGTGAGCGTACGGGAACGCCCAACGTGTCTGAGTGGTACCACTGGGACAGAGATGGAGAAAAGAAAGGGAGAGAGAGAGACACACAGAGAAAAGTGGGACAGACGAGCATTAAACTCCGCCCGCCCCTCGCCGCTGAGGGGAAGCGAAGGAGGTCACCCACTGCTACGAGCGCTCAATCAACCTGCGCCTGTGACCTTGCTCGTCCCGGATACGGCGTGCCCGCCGTTTGTCCGCCTGCTAAGCTGCCATCTTGCTGCCATCACTCTGCAGCCGGTGCCAGGTTACACCACCAGGAGCCCAGAGGTGCGGCTCCACCAGATGCACTTTTCTGCCCCCCGAGCTGTGCCAAGTTTCCACAGCAGACAGCTCTGTTTTACGTCGTCGCCTGGCGTCGAGGGGGGCCTCTGGCCAGGATCATGACCAGACGTGCCCGGGTTAATTAGCATATGGGGGGATCCGCTCGGCCTATCAACGGGCTGCAGAAATATTATTACAGGAATCAGTTATTCCTATCTGATACGCCCGACAAGATGACGCTGCACGACAAAAGAATACAATTCGAAAGTTTGGAAACAATTATTTCTCATTGGATTTATTTGTCAATTCTTTTCCAGAAACAGTTCTGAAGCAAAATTATATTGAAAGACATTAAATGATCAATTGGTTGTAGGATATTAGAAATAAACTGACAACCCGGTTCATAAAATTAATAAAATGCATATAGTGTGCACCAGAATACAGCCATGATTCTGAAACTGTGTAATCAATAAAGTAAAGACAATATTGTAAAACCCCTGTAATTCTGAAACTGTAATAGGATAATACCAATGTAGTTATGATTGTATTTGATGTAATGTAATCAACTGGAATGCATGCATGTAATACTTGCACAACAACTGATATTGACTGAGTTACATTGAACTCACCAGAAGACCACTCCCAGAGGTGTGGACACTAACTTTCACACCTCTAAACATTGTTAGAAAACCATTGTACAGAAAATGGTTTCAAACTAATTGATCAATCGACTACTTGTTCTAGCACCAATAACAACAAGCTGCTATACTGCTCCATATTTCATCCTGTAACAACTGACACCTAAAAAGAGTCAAATTAAACGGAACAAACACATGTTGCGTGCGCGCAGAATGACAGAACAGCTGTACTCTTAGAGAAAGTGTCACCCCCAAAACACGGCAGCGTGCTAAAATGGCAGATGGGGGGAAAAAATATATATATATATATTTAAATATTGCATCATCTCTGAACGATTAATTTATATGAGCATCACAGAGCGCTGTTGAAGCTGTATGATGGAGGAAACAGCTGAACCGCATGCTGGTGCAGATATGTCCATCAGCTCTAACATTCAAATCACATTCCTCTGCTGTGTGCTGTCGGAGGGGCCTTCCCCCTACGGAAAGTTAGATACAGCTGCAGTGACGGCTCCGCTGACCACAGCAATAAAAAAAAAAAAGACAACACGGAAAGACAGCAAATGGACATGGGATTAGGGAAGGGCGTTTTTCTGAATGGATTACAGGAGAGCGGAGGATCCTCAAGCATTCGCCTGTTCAGTACGTGGCCGTTTCGTGTGTGTCTGTGTGTGCGCGAGTGACAGAGGGATAGAGGGAGGGGCAGACAGACAGGAAAGTGAATGTATTTCATCTTTAAAAGGGTAGATTCCTGGGTGAAGTACGGTGTGTGCACGGTGCGAGCGCGTGTGTTCGTGCACTGCAGAGAGGCCAGCGTGGGAGGTGTAAGCCCGCCAGCATCCACTCCTCTTATCGCTCCACGGAGCAATGTGGAGAATGAGGGTTCTGGGTTCAGCCTTGCTGATCAAAGACACACACACACACACAGGTTGATATACATCCCCCACCTTTCCTTCCTTCGGCTTTTTTCTACACGCACACACATAGAATCACAAGCTCAGCAGATACAAGCCATCCCTTTACTGTGGATAAAAGGACGAGTGAGATTAGCTAAATATGTGAGTTGGACATGTTAAAAGACGAATATCATCTGTTTTTGCTTCCACTGTATAGGGTAAGGTCAGTTCACTGTATCTCACACAGTGGAGTCCGCTTGAGAGGTTTTAATGTTGCGTTCGTGCGTTCTGCTACCCGATTGTAAGTTACACAAAAATGTAATTTCATATAATAATCCAAAATGACATGAAAACTCCCACCGGCTTTCGTTGAGGGAACCAGTGCAGTGACAACCTCAGGGTCGGCCTTTTAGACCATAGAGATGAACTAACTATTATTTTCATTGTCGATGAATCTCCTATATTTAGAAGGATGATCACTTATTTGGCCGAGAAAATGCAACATGGCGCCTATCGAGGTTCCAACTCATTTTAGATACCGGAGTGTTTGAGGAGAGATTTTTGTGCATATCAAGCCTCCTTAGAGTCCCGGTTCTGCTCCTCAGACCACCTTGCAGTCGGACAGCAAAGGAACAGCAGCGGAGCGCAACTACGTCTTTCACTCACTGCCTGCGCATCCATCTGCTCCACCCTCCCCTCCGTCGTCTCCATCTCCAAAGCACATCCATCTACTTGTGCTCGTTCCTTCCCCGCCTCGCACCCATTTCTCTCCACCGCCGTCTCTCACTCTACCTGCTCCCCTCCCTATTCCCCTCCTCCCTTTAATTATTTTTCCCTCCCCCATTTATCTTTTCTTTCATCCATCACAGCTTCCTTCTCCTCTCTCTTTCACTCCCTCCTGTGTTCTTGTATTTGGTTGGTGGGTCGGCACGGTGCTTGTTATCCAGCACCTGTCCCGGCTGGATTACAAAATTGGACAGGAGAGGAGGACAGGCAGGCAGCTCAGCAGCTACTGCAGCAAGACAAATCCGAAGAAGGAAAAAAAGAAAAGAAAAATGATACGTATATGTTAAAAAATAAGCCAGCGGACGGGAGCCGTCCAGAGAGGCACTCAGGACACCTGTCTGTCCAATCTTGACAACAGGACAGACAGGTTGTCAGTAAGAGACTAGCAGGCAGGCAGGGGGGCGGACGGGTAGCAGATCGTCACAGGCCGTGGCGTGGCAGCCGGCCCGGCGCTATGAGTCCGGCATGGCGACGGGCCCGAGGGTCGGGGCGCTGCGCGGCCGGGTGCCGCTGCCTCAGTCTGGGCCTGGCGCGGTACTGCAGGCAGCGAATGATCCGACGGATGGACCTTCAATTACTGCGCGTTCAAAGCCAAGTAATCAAAAAGACGCCGTCTCCTCCCGAAAGCCGCAGTGGGGAGTTAGAGGAATGGCGTTGGGTACAACGGGGTTTCCTATACAGTATATAATTCTCTGTGAAATTATCTGTGTGTTAATGTGTCTTTCCTGAATTGTGAATAGAAAACCACCGTGTTACAAAGAGAATGTGATACAAAGTCGTATTAGAGCGACACTGGAGAAGTGAGCGGACTGGATCCAGGCTTTCAGTACTGGTGCGGCGCTCCGGTTTCACCATATGGTGAAGATTTCACTTCAGACCCAACACCCACTGATTCCAATCCCTCTGACTCAGCAGAATCTCTGCTCCACAGATGTGGCGACAGCTTCTTTCACGGCCATCCACCCAGAAACAGTGAATATGCCAAAACTTAAATTACAGTGCAAAAACAAAATACACGGGAGAAACTGGCTGAAGAGCTGCAGACGATTCGGGGAGGGAGGGGGGCGAACCTACTTGGAAGAGGAGTCAGAAGCATTGCAGCACTTCTTGTGTTGCTGTCTCGTTTCATCACAGAGTTAAGAAACAGTGAGCTTGGGTCACCAGGCTGCTGGAACCTTTCCAGGCGCTGCTGCCAGCTATTTCCACAGCCTTTTTTATTCCTCTTCTAGAGGCTCTGTCCCCCAGATCCCTTACACTCTGGACGTCTTCCTACTAGGTCAAGTTCACAATGACAGGAAACCACAAAGCCTTCTACCTCTTTAGCCAGCTTTTATTGAACTTCAGAGAAATCACATCCTTAGAGCACTAAAGAAACAGACCATCAAATACTACCCACCGTTTCAGGAGAATTTAAGGGGCAGGGAGTCATTCAATTTAACGTCGGCCAATTGAAACACGCTCTGGCACGGATCAGGGCCACACAGTTCCCAATTTTCACTAGTGGACTGGAGATCGTTCTTCCGGTTTACTGGAATCCCAAAGCCCCAAAAACTGCCAATTTGTGTGTTTGTACTGGTTAGCTCGGGGCTCCGTCGACTAACCGCAGGCATCTTCCTTTATATGCCAACATGCGGATTTACAAGATCAATGGCGAGAAGGCACAGGATTTCATTTTTATGAAATGAAATAAGTGAGCCAGGAGGTGAGTCAGTGGAGGAACTCGTCTGAACTGGGTGTGCAGCTTATTGAGCTCTGCGGGGGGGGGGGTCATTAAGCTCCAGAGGACCCAACACATCATTAGAAGAATGTCAGGAACAGAGGGTTTTCTTTTTCGACTGTCCCCCTCCCCCAAATGGTGACGTGATTGGCACCCAGTGTCTATCAAGCCCTTTGGATTAGGATGACATCCATAAAAACAAAATGAGTAGAGTATTCGGTTGTTTCTTGGAACCCACAAGCTCTTTATTCAATACCCCAAGCTCAAAACTGCTAACATCTTTAAATCACGGTCACAGAATTCAATATTCAGTGTCGTCTTTTAATACTGAGACTTTGGACCCGACTGTGGCTCTCACCCAAACGCACATTGGTGCCAACTCATGTTATAATATGTTATAAAACAGGGTAAACGTTCATTTCTACAGCTTAAGTCTCAGACAACTTAGTTTAATTCCATTTCTTTCATAAATGTAACCACGTTACAAATGAATCCTTTTAGACACGTGAAACCTCCAATTGTAGTTGGCTAACCCTCAAGTCAATGTGGATATTTGTGCCAAATCTGCAAAGTTTCATTCAGGCCGCACCAGGGACCGGTAGATAATCAGTAGCAGCATTGTCGTCACTCAAACAGGACAAACTATGAGTAGTTGGGGACTATTTGAAGCGGCGGATGGATATGCATCTGGTTCCTCAGCGACCACTCACACCTTGGTCAGAGCGCACGGGTGTGCAGCTCTCTGATGCGTTTTTAATGCTACACCATTGGTTTTGGTTTTTACACGAAGAGAAACTCAATATCCCCATTAGAGTCGACCTGCAGTTGGCTCGTGCTCAGCGAGGCGGTGGAAGCGCAGGAAGGCTAAGCCGTTTAAGACCGCAGGTTTAGACGACCGGGGACAGTTTGCCTCGGTTAGCTGCCGAAGGGTAACTGACCACGGCCCCGAACTGACCACGGCCCTGCTCCTATTTCCTCCTGGGTGTCTTCCGGTAACGAGCCATTACGCTGGCAGATCAATCAAGACGCTGAATGCTAAATGAATGGCCACTGGAACCAGATTGAATAACTGCTGGTGGTGTGGTGGGGATGATTCACATCTGATAAATGAGACTCTAAAAAAGAAATAATAAGGGGACTTGGAGATTTCCCAAAGTCATCGGAGCAGTGGGGGAAATGTAGTGTATCTGGTAATCAATACCATAAACAGTGTGGGTGGTCAGTGGATTACCAATACTCTGGTAATGTACTCTCAAACCAGCAATGAGCTGAACTTGACCCAAACAGTCACTGCAGTGTGGACGTGGGAGGGAAAGCAGGATGTGGAGAAACGGGTCTGCTGAGACATGTAGAGGCAGAAATCACTCATCGGGGTTACTAAGCGCTGTTTCTTAACAATGCAGATCTGATACCACCCCCACAAAAATCATAATGCAAGCCTATTACTGCTACTGCAGCCATTCGAGGGAGAACCCAGCCTAAACACAGCTCTTTTTGGAGGGTTGGGGGGGTTTAAGTGATGCGGTTGTCTAGTTAGTGAATGTGAAGCAGCCTCTCACAGAGGCTGAATGTGAGCCGCTGCAATCACAATGAATAACAGATGTGTTCTGTGAACAGAATCCTCAGATTGAGGGGAACTTGAAGAAAACAATTTGCTCTTAACAGAATGGGTCCCACGGGTGTGAAAACAGCATCGGGGAAACACAAAGCAGCAGCCAGGAGGCTTTGGGCTCCCAAATGTTTTATTAAAATGTGCGAGATCAAACACATTCGGAATTCAGCTTTGGATTTTTCACGGGGCAAGCCAGCTCGGCCAACAATGATCAGCGGTGGGGTAAAGTAAAGAAGGCGCCGAGTGCGGGCCGCTTTGCTGGAAACCGGTTCTTCCAACGGATGAAGACACGTACATTCTGACAGTCACTCCTCCATCCGCTCTGTACACAACGGCTCAGGTTCAAGTGACCATTCGATCCCCCGCCACATCGTCCCCAATCACCACTCCATCAGTCACGTCTACCCCTCACACAGATATCCAGACGACCTCAAGCTGCTTCCTCTCTTTGGTACTCAATGATTTGGTGCTGTATACTTTGAAGAGACAAGTCCCATCAGAGCAGGAGATTATGACCTCAATCTATTATTGACACGGCTTCTGTGGGCATTGAATCATTTAGAGCCATTAGATGACATTTATCAACACGGCAACAGTTGCCTTCAACGCCGTCTTTATCTGCATTGTGAATGGAGCGAGACAGGAGGTGGGGGAACGGAGGGGGGTCCAAGTCCTTGGGAATGAACCTGATGAACTCCCCGAAGGTGTATGAAATAACAGAAAAGCTTAATCTCACGACAGCTCTCCCATCTAGTGGCCAAAAGCCGCCATCTCTTCAGAAATGTCCCATCAAGTGAAAAGCAGCAGGATTTAGTGAAGAAAATTGGATTTATTGCAACTGTGAAAGGTCAGATCACAACTTGTTGATACAGCATCCAAACCAAATTTCGTGGTCGAGTTGGGTGACCCCAAATCAAAATCGTTTCTTCATCTACTCACAAATCTGATGAACAAACATTGATAATGAACTATGACAACATTGTTCCTACTAGAGGCATTTTAAAACAAAGGGTAAACATGACAATAAAAGGGTATTCCTTCAGTTTCCTGGAATTCTAGCCAAAGTTATGAAGACGTGGAAAGAACCGTAAATGTATGCGGTACAACAGCAAAGTATAGCAGATCATCTAAAATCATTCCTTAAGATAAAAAAATGAATAGCTTACCATTTAACCTAAATATAAAATAGATATAAAACAAAAAATAAATAAAACAACTGAACGCAATTATTATTATTATTATTATTATTATTATTGGACTGAAGCTGTTGCAGTGATTCTAACCAATAAGAAAACTCCAGAACTTTTTCTACCGACCCGGTCACACAGCCGCACACGCCTGGCCTAGTGGTCAGCGTCTGCAAACTGCCCTTGCTCGGTGGGGGTGCCGTAGTGCCTCCAACGGACGGGCTGCGGGTGGTGCACCTCCGGGCTGTAACCAGCCATCAATAGTGGGACGACTTCGTGCCTTCGCTGGAAGGGTGAATACCGCAAGGAAAAATGGATCACATCCTGTGGACCTGGAGGAGGGCAGAGAATACCAGAACATGTACAAATTCAAAAACAGGGAGGGCGTCCTCTCTCAGTGCAAAGTGCACAATAACGCAGCGTCTCGGAAGCTGAAACATGCACAGGTGTGTTGCTCAGGCAACGCTATTATTAGAGCGCCGCAATAGAAATACAAGGTTAGTTCTTCTGGAATTGGAAGTCAGAATATCAGCAGAGATCACTGATGGGACCTTTCACTTGGGCCGCTGAGTCGACTGCAGGGAGAAGAAATTTTACCCAAAATATATTTAGAACATTTGGTGTTGGAAGTTATGCTTTAGTCTCTTTATTTTTGCCTTTTCAAAACAAACAGAATACACACATTTAAATTATATTTATATTACATACTTATACACATAAGAAAGGAAAAAGTGGGGGACCACACACAAAAAACACACAATTTGTATAGTAACATGTATATTTTTACCGTAGGGATTGATGCCAAAACAGTTATTTTCCCAGTCAATCAGCGTGACCTCTTGGCTCTCCTTTTCCCAGTCCTCCTCCTCCTCCTCCTCCGGTGGTGGTGGGGGTGGTATTCCTGAGAGTGTATGGTTCTCTGGACAGGCTTTCCGGTTTCTAAAAAAGAAAAAGTTGTCAGATTGATTTTTTTCTTTTTAACGAAGTGAAAATGGCCATATTTTGTCATATAATTCTCGATAATCTGGTGCTGTCTGTGTGTATTACAAGTATTGAAATATAAAGCTATTTAGAAGTCAAATTTCAGAACCCTTAAAAAAAAAAAAAAGGAAGTTCCCCCCAAAATCATGAATACAAATGTTCTCCCTTACCTGTTTAATTATTATTCTAAACCTCTTAACTATTTAGTCGGTCTAGATTATTCTGGTGTGGCTTGCCGGGTTACGGAGCCAACGGCCGTGGAGATGTCTGCGTTCTCTCAAATAAAATGGCGCTTGGTGTGTGGCGCTGAGAGCAGCAAAACAGCACACTTAAAAAACTCAACTCCTCGTCCCATGCAGAGGTGTCAAAAGTATTCATATTTATTACTCAAGTAGAAGTACAGATACTAGGGTTTAAAAAGACTCCTGTAGAAGTACCAACTCAAGCTTTTTACTTAAGTAAAAGTATAAAAGTACTGGTTTCAAAACTACTTAAAGTATAAAAGTAAAAGTAATGTAAGAAATTCCATTAAGGACAAACTCTTAAATGCGTAACCTCGCTTACACAACATGTCAGTCCGTTACAATGTGATCAGAAGGTGCCTGCAGATCACGTGACCTGCCGTTGGGATGATGGAAACATGGCGACATTCAGAGACAACAAAACAACACGTGTATCTGACTTAAACAGATAAAACCACAACCCATTTTCCAGTGTCACGAGTCAGAGGACGGACACACACGTTGTTCTCATTGATGAAGAGGAGGAGGAAGAGGAGGAGGGTCCATTTCGCTAAATACCAACTTTCCAAAGGCCACTTTTCCCACCCGGTGTCGCTCCGATCTGCCGGCGTATCGCGGAAAAAACCAATCGGGTGTCTGGATGCTAAGTGTTTATACTTCTCATCCAACCACAATCAAATTCACTGTCCGCATAGCGCCATTTATCTAGTTTTTTGTGTTTGTGTTTTTGAACTACGACAAGCCGGAAGTAACAAGGCTGTTTTTAAAATGTAAGGAGTAGAAAGTACAGATATTTGCATGAAAATGTAAGGAGTAGAAGTAAAAAGTTGTCTGAAAAATAAATACTCCAGTAAAGTATAGATACCCAAAATTTCTACTTAAGTACAGTAACGAAGTATTTGTACTTCATTACTTGACACCTCTGGTCCCATGTTAGCAGAGAGAAGGCTGACATCACTTCGGACCTAATCTCCTAAACTAGGCAATTCACACCTAAACTATTTAGATTTATAAAAAGCACCACAGGCAGGAGGAAAAATGAGTTTAATTTTTCATATTTTTACCTCACCTGTCCGTCAGAACAGTTGCGTCTCCATTTTAACCAAACCAACAGTCTCCACCAGCCTAACATCTAATGTCATACAGGAGAGATCTCACGGACAGGTGTGATCGGCTACCTGAGCTTTTTCAAACACAGATTTATTCAAAAAGGCAGGTACCTTCTTCTCTGGTTCTTGGACAGGATGACTCGTGGCGCCATTTGTTGACAGTCAACAGGCGAGGCGGCGGCGTCTAGACTGGCAGCCCCCTTCCCCGACACACCAGCGAGGCTGCCCGCACTACAGACCCTGCCAGCCGCTGAGGCATGAGTGACAGGGGAGGCGGGGCCTCCCCGTTTCTTCAGTGTCCTCGGGGGCGCTGCCTTCTTGCTCTTGTACCAATGGTTAACGTCACCCTCAACCACACGCGGTGGCTGGGCGCCGTTCCCCTGGGTGAACCGAGCCGTGCTCTGGGGAGGAGCGGCCAGCACGCCATTGAGAGCAGCGCCTCCACGAACCAGACCCGGGCCCCGACCGGAGGCTCTACAGGTGCTGTGGCGAGTTCCTCCTCGTCCACCGTCACGGTTCATAACGTTCTGAGGCATCACGACACCTGGAAGAGGTTAACGAAGCGCGAAGGATGAAAAAAATGATCATGACCAAAAATCCTTAAATATATTAAAAATTAATATAGAGCAACTATTTTAGATATTCTTTAAAAATATTAGAATTTGGGGATGAACCCTAACCCCTAGAAAAAATATTTTCACCCTAGTACATGTTGAAAAATGAACATGTGTGCTATTTCTTTGCAAATATTTGAATATATTCTAATTTGCACTTTAGTTATGGCAAATATGTTTTGGATACCTTTCAAGAGCAATTGTCAACAGAGAGAAGAGGGAGAATTAATGTTGTAATTATCTTGTTGAATTAAATAGAGCCACTGTTTTTAATTTTAACATATTGGCTACTTTTAATTTTAAAACGTAGGCCTGGTAAACAAGTATGTACTTTTATGTTGGTGTGAATTACGAGGTGTAAAGTTGATGTTACTGTGAAGCCTAACCTTAATCTTAAGTAACCTCAGCTAGAGGGTGTACTGAATGAAACATAAATTAACGTTAAGTGTTTTTTTCCCCCTCTACTTTCTCTTTTCACTGTGCTTGATTTGCTTTCACGATTCCTTGACAACTGTACGGTTTGATTAACTTAAATATAACTTTAACGTTACGTTAGCGGGCCTTGCTGCATTTAACTCAAAGTTAAGTTAACTGTTAACTTCGAGGCTAAAGCTACTCTAAGACGTTAATTAGATTTCCACAACATATTTTGAACTGTTTCTGTACGAACAGCAGCTCCTGTCACAACAACTCTCCAAACCGCCACGGAAGAAGACAGAAACATTAGCGTTTACTTTAATAAGTAATTTAAGTTAATGTAACGTTAACTATCGTTACTTCGGCTACGTAGCGGCTGCTAGCTAAAGCTAGCACGCTAACATCCCCGGTTAGCTAACGTTAAGTTAGACTTGTGATTGACAGCCATCGTCATACACGTCCTAAGCGGGGGGGGGGGGCAGCTAACACATTACGGCTAAGTAAATCTCATAATTGAGTTTTCAATCATTAATTACCCAATCCCGTGATTGGAGTCCAGCATTAGAACCTAACGTTTCGTTAACGTTCTTACCTGCGCGCCTCCGCGGTGTGCGAGCGGGACGAAGGACGAGGCACAAGTCAAAGTCCCGCCGACAGGTGGCTCTAGAGAACCAAGTGTGTGTTTGTAGAGGATTTTTTGAATTCTTAAAGAGGGACTTGTACCTGGTTCGTGCATGAAATCCGCCCCCCTGCGGTTATCTGGTGTGTGTGTTTGTTTAGCAGTGCGCGCTCATCCCGGCACGTTAATGGTCAAACAGTGACCTCTTGCGGCAAAAGGGGGAACTTCATTTCCAGTCGTGTTGTCCCATTGCTTAAATTGTTTAAATCTCTCTCTGATGCGACCAACCTTCAATAAACAGTGATTGTGAATTATGAGATCAGAGATATACCTGGATAAGAAAGGGTTACCTTAATGTCAGCTGAAATGTTTTGTATGTACAACACAATCACTACAAGTGATAATTTTTTTATTTCTAGAAATAAGAAATCTCATGAGCCAGCCTCACTGGAAAATTCATTTTATTGCTGTTTATAATGAATACATCGCATTAGATAGCCCTGATAATTCCAAATGTGAGAGCTGCATGAAATGGATTTGTGTGAAGTTTATCCTTTTTTGCAAAATCTAGAATGGTACAAGTAGCTGCAAAGTAAAAAGATTTGTGAAGCAACCCAAGACACAAATCAGCAGTTATTGGCAAATACGTTACTACTGCTCATAATGCTCACCATTATCTTTACGTTAGGAAGACAGTTTACAGCCGTTTCTAAGCAGATTGAAAAGCAGTGAACTTACTAGGGGCTACCAAAGAACTGTAAACTGAAATATGACGTCCCCGACATCATAAAAAATCATTACGTTGACAAAATATTCCCAAAATGCTAACCAGGCCTGCGTACTGCTTTTCTAAAAAGAAAGCCAAAAGCAACACGCCAGTTACCTTCTCAATGAAACTGTAGAAAATAGTTTATAGTGTATCAATCTGAAAAAAGAGCGGTGAGTGGCACATGAATACAAAGTATCACTATATAATTACAACATTTACAAGTCAAGGACATGTCAGACGTAGACATAGAACCGTCGGAAGAAACTATGTGAATCTAAAGCGATGTCGTCTCGAAAAATGTCCTCAAAGAAGGCACAGACAGAAGAAAAGGTGAGCCATGCAAAAGGAAACAACCTTGTTTTTTCTTTTGTGCAAGGAAGCAAAACTTTGTTTTGAAATAACTACATAATACAGCAGATTGTAATTGTTTCCCCTCCCCTAAACAATGCCCTCTGTTACAGTACCAACGTGAGTGTTACACCGACAACAATTACAGCGACTCAAGGTCAAAAGGCTATTTAGGGCCTTATGGGAAGAGTGAAATATCCAGTTGTACATTCGTTATATTTACAGTATCAAGAGTTTCCAGAAAAAAAAACTTGCAACCTGTAGGCTTCAATGACAGTGTTTCCTCTACAATTATATTAGAGTAGGCCCCGCCCCCCCTACAAAAGTCTGGGATTATTAAAAAAAAATGCACGGTTCTCCAACTCTCCCTCCCAATCCCCGTCGGGGAAACACTGAATGAGATTACCAATTCCATTTTTATCTCTTTCTTTGTACCAAAAAGTGAGTCTCCTGTGCTGCTCACGTACAATATATCTGAGTTGATTTCACTGAGCGTAGAGAGTTGATTTGGTGACCCGGTCCCCACACCCTGTACATTCATCTCCTTACATTTCTACGCAACATCAATGGGGTGTATCGCTAGCAACGATATACTCTATTTATTTTTACCCCAAACCGATGCATCGCTGGCAACTTAGCAGTCATGGAAGTGACAGTTTAAAGACGCACGCTCGGTCGCAGCTTCCGCTCCTGAAAGTGACGCTCGTTTGATCCGGACCGGCCAAGGGCTGATTGACACTGCAAGCTCACTGGAAGACATGTTCTCACGAAACAACTGAGACGAAATCACCTTCAATTAACCATCGACGACTTTACTTAAACGCTCCTTCGCTTGCACGCCCCCCCGACACACTGTGCTCTGTTGCAGGCTCAGGGGGCCTTATTGTTTTCTCTCTCTGACCACCGTTCCCTCTTTCCTCTATCCTCTCTTTAAACTTACAGAACGCCCACGTGACAGGGAGGAAAAGATGAGCAGTTCACAGACCGGGACTGGGTTCACTCCATTTTTTTAAATCATCATATGAAACGGTGCTCTTGTGGATGGTTAGAGTGATCATTGCACCAGCAAACATGTGTGTCACGTTGTTCCAGTGGCTATGGCAGGGTGCATGTGTCCAGTGCATTTCAGCGTCTTTAGTGCAGGATATTCCACTTTGTCGTTGACAGTAACTACAGCTTAGATAATAGACGGCGGGTAGAAACAGAGCAGGTGTAGAAGACTCTGACCTGCAGTCAGGGAGCAAAAACACAAATGAAGCTCCCTTCAGTTCAGTGCAGCGGTCCCATTTCTACGGGCTCTCTTCCCGCCACCAACAGCAGGTGGCGCCGCAGGTTCATCTAGGCGCTCCAGCCGGTCGGACGGGCTCTGTTTTCCTCTGCTCTCCTCTACAGGCTTCTGACGCAGGTTCTGTTCAAACGACTGGAATGACACCCCACCCCCATCCCCCGCCCCAAACGAGACCTGGAACGGTTCTCATTCCAGTGGAGTCACTCCTATTCGCCCTTGATCTCCAGGATGGAAGGGTTGTGGTCCAGGATGGACAGGATGATTTTGTCCATGTACTGTCGCAGGCGTATGTTGATTTCCTCCTGCTCCTTCAGGGCCTCCATTAACTGTGGAGAGAGACACGTTCGTTTCCCACATTGTCACCTCAGTTCCCCAACAAGCACTCACAAGGGTCTTTTAGTTCTACGCCACTCTCAACGCTTAAACATACACCGTGCATTTCATTTGTGTATTTCATTTGCACAAAACACACGTTTCATTGTGTTCAGTTATTCAAGTTTAAGAAAAGAACTCCTCAATATGCAGAGTACCATCAAATCAGAAATACTGTAGTAATATGCAGAACCCAGTGATTTGTAAGTAACCTACTAATAGTAACACCTGTGACATTATTGAGAATAAATCCATCCAACATGCACGTCTGGTTTCACCTGATCTCTGGAGGCGGTCTCTATCTCAGCGGCGAGGGACTGGGCCTTGGTTTGCGTGGCGAACAGCGTCTTGGCTTCGTACAGACTGAGGCTGAGGATCTGACCGTTGAGCTCGTCGTTCTGCTCCCTCAGCTTCTGGTTCTCCTGAAACAAGCACGCAGGCAGAGGATGAGACGAGCACCCGGACGGACCACACGAGCTTCGTCAGCAGCGATGCCGCTTTTTTAGATTTTTTTTTTTTTTTTTTTAAACGGCCTCTACTCAAGCCTCAATCAAGCCGCGGGTCAAAGCGCTGCAATTCAGGAGCCTCATCCAGCAGCGGTCTATTTTGGCATCATCTATAGGGACATGACATGGGTTATGCGTGTTACAGAACAAACCGCTACCCTGACTTTTTCCACTGCCGTGTTATGGAAGCTCCGTGATTAGGTTGCCTTTGAGGGCTGATAGGAAGTCAGTGTGCTTTTCCCCTCGTTCCTCCCTGAGTAATTTAGCGAGGGAATTGCAGCACTGACCCCGGTTCAGCCCGGGCACGATCACTCTACTCCGGTGTGATTAGTGGTTAATGGGGAGGTCGAGGGAGCGATTTTACCATCAGACCAGGACGGAGCCGAGCCCCAGACAACACCAGGTGCTGGAGGTCGTGGGGGAGAAAGTCCTGGGACACAAATCGCTGGACACACACACACACACACACACACACACACACACACATAGAGACACTTTACAGGAGTGTTCAGGAAAGGACAAGATAGTGAGCTAATCCCCATGAAAGGCAGAGGGGAGTGAATCTCAGATTAGATCAGAATAGGAAGCTGATTTATTGAGAGGGAGTAGTATGGTTCGCCATCCGGCCACAGGCGGGACGTGGAGTTTATTATCTTAGGATAACACACACACACACACACACGCTGCACAAACTAGCACTTCTAAATGACCACTTACAGAGGGGCCCAAAGGTTTGATGTCTATTTTCCTTTTTTTTAGTCATAAAAATGGGTCGAGTACAGGCACTTTTTCCTACTATTATAGAGGTCTGAGAAGCACTCTAATGTTTACTTTGCACCAGGTCCGTCCTCATTACCAGACTTAAAACAGTTACATGACACTTGGGTCTGACAGGCAAGTAACTCGGGGGAAATATCAGCAGAATACGGAAAGAAAAAAAAGAAGAAAAAAGTGAAAGAAAGTGACTCATTACTAAACACATTTACTCTGCAGCTGGTGTCATGTTGGGATGAGGTGCAACACATTTTAAGGCTTTTAAGGGAACGTGAGGGGCCAATGCGATTGACTGTGAGCGTCAGCATCCCTTAACCCCACTGGCAATGTGTGATAATATATGTAATACATCACCCTGCTTTGATTGGATGCACTTAGCAGCCGCAAGAGTAACAATAATTCATGCGCTAAATTGAAACTATAACTACAGAGTTCTGCAGGAATTTTGCCAAAAGCCCATTAGAATCACTGTGCAAGTACAGTGGACACAATTAAAAGTGAACCTACTTAATAAGAAATGAGTCAGAATTGAGACAAAGTTTGGATTGGAAGGATTGGAAAACAGGTGTTTGCTGGTTGGAATGAATAAAAACGAGGGGTCAGACAACAGCTTTTCAGACGTTGCATCTCTGCACAGCAACATATTCTCCGAAATCAATGTGAGACGATCATCTCTGCAGCTTTAAGCGCGCACCACGCTGCCCCTGCACTAACAAAGCCGGCCTTGGGTCGGTACCTGCTTGAGCCTCTTGACCTCGTGCTCCAGCTCCACCTCCCTGGTCCTGCTGTTGAAGTCCGCCAGCCCGGAGGAAGAGCTGCGCGTGCGGCCGGTCCTCTCTGCCTCCAGCTTGAAGAGCTGCAAATGCTCCAGCTCTCGACGCAGGTCCTCGATGAGCTGCGCACAGAGACAGGACGGACGGAGGATGTTACGTAACGCCGATACAGTGTGCTGCTGCAGCTCTGTAGGCGTGTGAGGCCGCGGAGCCAACAACCCACTCCGTGCGTCTGATTGCATTAAATATCCCCTCCCACCTCCTGCATGGCCTCCTTTTCTTTTTGGAACTGCTGCCTGTTCTGCCTCAGTTTGTCCATCATTTTCTTGTAGAGGTCCATCTCGTCCCTCAGGCGCAGACTGGTGTCCTCCAGCTTGTCGGTCATCCTCTGCTTCTCCTGACGAAGGACAGTTTGTTTCGTCAAACATAGACGCTCTTCTGAGACAGGAGTTCCTGCAGTATGCAATCATTACAACGGCCCAAACCCACTAAGACACTTGTACCTCTTTGTTAAGGAACACAGGCCTTTCATATTTGATAATAGAGTTAAAGGCTATATAGAATATAGAGTTAATGAGATTTTACATCATTCAAAGATGGTCCCCCCTCCTCAACAACAGCAGATGCCCCAGCCAGAGGTTTGCATAAGCATGCTCGCAAGTGCCGACCGCCGATTCAGTCTTGTCTGGGAACGAGGTTTGTGTTCTTTCTCTTTCACTTCGTTCTCCCCTGTGGGTTTGTAGAGCTGTGCCACGTCAGAACGGCGTGATGACCAGCGCTAATTCATGAGAATTGTGAATTAGGAAAATGAATAGTCTGTTGTTTCATATAGTGAAGCAGAATTAAGGGACATGCTAGAGCCAAGGAACAAGGTGAAATAAAAATTTGCCATGGCATCGCCATCTATGACTGTGATGGCAGTGGATCAAATATCCAAGATGTTTTACAGTTTAAGTTATTGCATTCCCAAATTAAAGGAATGGTGTGATCCTAAGGCTAAACTTCAAATTGCAGCATAACAGTCGAACAGGATAACATCAAACTACATCTCACTTCTTTCTACCTTCATTTCCTTCTGGAGCTCCAATGTGTGAAAAGACAGATTGAACAAAGGACGGACAAGATTAAGAGCCACGTACAAAGTAAAGCCACACGTAAACGCTGCTCACCTCATCCAGTTTCTCTGTCTGTGATTTGAGCCGACTCAAGCTCAGACTCATCTCGCTGTTCTCCTCCTCCACCTGCTTCACCCTGAAAACACGACATACCTTGACGTCAGTTTGCACTGCGCTTTCTCTCAGAACAGGGAAGCATGTCGGTGTAGAATGAACTCTCGTCTCCACTGTCTCTCTGCATCTCTGTGACACCACGCGGGGGACGGGCCTCTTACCGGCTGGTCAGCAGCTCTATCTGCGTGCTCTTGTCTCTCTCCATCTTGCCGTAGGACTCTCGGTGTCGTCTCAGCCCCTCCTGCAGACTTTGTTCCGCTCGCGTCTCCTGGTCTTTCAGCTGCTCCTCAAGCTCATGAACCCTGCAGCGACGAAAACATACACACCGCCGAAAATTAGTTGGGAGGTGGTATCACAACCGGAGCCGAGGCGCACCTCTTTTGAGGACGCCCGGTTGACAGACTCTACCTGTGGACGATCTGCGTGTTCTCCTGCTTCAGCCTGGACTTGACATCTACGTTCATCAGGATTTCCTTCTCCAGTTCGGCTACCTTCTTCTCCAGAGAAGTCACCTGACAGAATCAGAGGAGGCTGAATCCTGAACTCCGTGAACACAATTGATTTCTTAATTACATTAGAGGATTCAGTGAGATCTTTGATGAGGAGTTAGCGAATGTCTCTCGACAAAGAAAAAATCTCACATTGTCGTTAAAAAAACGAGAACACACTTTCCTGACGAAGAGGCATTGTGTAACTCCTGAGGTTTTAAGGGCTTTAAAATGATAACCCCATTCCATTAAGTGACGTAGGAGACGTCCTGACCGGGCTCATCTGATGAATTAGTATCCCGAACGACTCTTTACTCCGTGATTCTCAAGCCACAGCGTAAAGAATGCTGAATGCTTCACAGGAAAGCTCAAATACACATCGACATATGGGCCAACAAAACTGTGCACACACACGCACACACAAGGACACCAAGCGCCATCGTACCTTCTCATGGATGTCGATGTCACAGGAGTCGATGCTGTCTCGGAAAAGGTCCTCAGTGCTGCCGTTACTGCTGCTCAAGTTGCTGTTGTGAAGCAGCTGCCTGCGCAAACACACAAGGACCCGCACTTAAAGAGCCTGAACGCCCCGAACTGATCCAGCTGCGCACCAGCACACACACACACACACACATATATATATACTGTACATACGTATATGTGTGTGTTAGAAAGAGACAAAGGACGAGTTCTCTGCTCCGCAGTGGGAGATTACATTGAAGGTAAAAGACTATGAGGATGCTGCCAGAAAGTAAAGCCGCCGCAAATAGAATTCAAACACACACACACACATTGGTAGATGACTACAGCTGAGAGAGCAGCAAGTTTCTGATCCATTACTCAGATTAGCGATATGCAGAGGAGAAAAATGGAAAAGACAGAATCGATTCCTCATGTCTTTACCAACCAGCCCAGCTGTGGTTTACATCCACGTCTGTCCAAAATGTTCATACTTTGACACTCGAGAGCTGGAGAGACAAGTGTTTTATGAACTCAGTAACCTTTGACAACCACATTCTGTTAAGCAAATTCCTTGAACCTCGGTGGACATTTGGGCAGAAACGGAAGAACATTCCTTCTAAGCGTTTCTCAGATACTGCATTCACGAGAACGGACATCCGTACCAAAAAAAAAACCTGCCGAGGCTTGAAGAGGAAAACAGGAAGGAGCCGGCACAGAAGAACAGATAAAGAGCGCAATAAAGTGGAGAGAGTAATCAAACCAGACAGAGAGTAGCGAGAAGCAGCCTAACCTTATATTGAACACATAGATCAGGTCTGACAGGCCGTTTTCACTCTGTCGCTGTGATTCAGTTACTGCGGGAGGAAGTAGGACAGCAGGCTGGACGCAAAACACTTCACTCAGGAGAAGACGGAGGGGAGGGACACATGGCTAACACTGAGACGGCTTATGTCCAGTCTTTTTGTTTTTAATCAACGCCGGAACAAAACAACGACAATGATCAGATGTGTTCCACCCACATGTCGTGTATTTCTTTTCCTCCTTGTGAGCAAACCGGTCACCAATCAAGCAGCTGTTGGAGCACAATGATCTGACATCCGAGGTGGTGTTAGTGTGACTATGTCAATAAATACAGCAAACACGTGGCTTTATACTGCAAGGTAGTGGGTGACCTTCCACACACACACACACACACACACACACACAGGTGAGTGGCTTACCTTCCAAAGGCAGTGCTGGTGATTTTCCTGTTGGGGCTGCATGAGGAAAAATAAAATGACAAACACTTTTTATTACCTAGAAGTGGCAGCGATACGTTTAGACTCAGCCGGCCCAACGTGGCAGTGCATCTAAATGCTGATTACCGTAACGATTTGGGGCTATTCAGCGTGACAGACGTGCAGGGAAGAGAGAAAGAAACACTGAAGGTTGTGTCAATGATAACACAATATCGCTCCCGTTCAGTGGGCGGAGATCTCTGTCAGCTCGGCAACACTCGCGCCAAGAGCCGTTCAGTAAGACGGGTCTGTGTTTGCGTTGGATTAACAAAAATGGGCCTCTCATGTCATAAGGAGCTTTACCGATAAATATCAGACAAGTCTGTCCGACAGGCTGATCTTCCTGCAGCATTCGACATGCCAAGTTCAGAGTGAACAATCCTGAGTGATGTATCACTCCACCGAAGGCCTTCTTTAAGTTATTAAATAACATACACAGGAAAGGGCAACACTGCTTCCAGTGTCTTTACACAACTTCAATCTTCCCAAAATGCACTCATGTGTGGCTACATAACGTACAATATGTAAGTTCAACAATAGGTTCTGTCCATATTTACATATTTTGGCAATAAATGTTCCTGCATGCTCATTGGCTAATCCCTAAAAAGTCCCCATCAAAAACATTTAGGCATACAAACACCAACTGACGCCGTTGTCATGGAAGCGTGGCCCCCCCCCAGCCTACGGCCCCCAACCGCGAAACTGTTGGCTCTGTCAGCACTGTTGCCTTAGTTTGTGCTGATAGTCGCAAATCGCTGGCTCAGCAGTTGTGGAGTTCGGAGAGGCAATGACAACACCCACCAATCTCGTTTAAAGCGCCTTTGAGTGATTCAAATGTTTCTTTTGTTGTACGTACAATTATATTTTTAGTGTTATTGACATTTGATCGCAATTTTCATTCAAATCCAACAATCCATGACACATTTAAAATAGTTTGATAAATATTCATGAAACTGAGTAACTTGAATGAACTTAGTAACAGAGTATGCTGCTCCGTGGCAGGAGCCCCTTCCTCTGTCCCTTCTGAAACCTTCAAAGCCTAAAAACTACCATTCTTTGGACTGAGCTTTATTGTGCCTTTTCCTCAGTTTCACACTCATCAAGATCAATTCCCCCCACCTTCCTATTTCAACAAAATCCACTTCCTTCCACTTTTCACTCTCCCTTACCTCTGGCTCTTCCCACTCACACTCTTGCCCTATGGCCAGCGCTACCTGGTTATTTATGGGGAAGGTCTAATTAACGGAGACGTGTTGGATGATAGAGCTGTCTCTCTGGGGAGAAATACTGCACAGTGAGCAGCGAGTCAAAGGAACAAAACTATATTGAAAAACATTACTCTGCAACCATGTGTTGTCTGTGTGTGCACTGCTGTGTTTGCTGGTATCCAGCGGTCTGTATTAATGGATTATGTTTCCAATAATAGATTCCCTGTTACAACGCTCTGTGAGATGAGCCCAGGAGTGACCGACATAATACAACTGACATAATAGCTGACACAGGTTACAGTGGTCATTATTATATTATTGTATTTTAATACACAGTGGACGTGTTCAAAACCGCTGGGATGACAAATGTTAATTAAGTAGGTATTTTTATCCGTCCAACTTCTTATTGCAGCTGTTGCAACCAACAGGATTTTGATGTGTGTAGATCTTGTGTGAGTTTGGGTTGTGTGCGTGCGGGTGTGTGCGTGCGTGTCTCCTACCTGTTAGTCTTGAGGTTTTTCAGGCGAACCTCCAGGTCGTTCAGCAGGTTGACCTTTTTGCTACACTGAGAGCAGTAGACGTCCATCAGTTCACCGCTGTAATGCTGACGCACCTTACGAGGAGTCTGCCCCGCACTGTGAACACACACAGACACACACACATCTTTAGCTGCACGACACACGGACAAGACGCCATCTCTCTATCCGCTATACAAATGACGACAATATGAATGAAAAGTGAAACAGGGAGAGATGATTTCAAAGATGGAGGAAGATTTTCTTCTGACAAATGACATACAAGACTTTGTTTGGAATTAATATTTGAATCCGGAAATTTAACTTGCAATGAAAAAACGACACACTCCCTGTTTTTGTATTGTTCCAATAACGTCCTGAAAGTAAACACACAGTTTTCCATCTCTAAAAGTTTGAGTCACTGGTTCCAGAGGCAGTGAGTGAGCCTTTTGACCCACTTTGTGCTGTACTCGTTCAAACCTCTTTCACCTCCTGTAAATCCGAGGGCCTCATTTTGAATTTAAAACTCCACTTAGGGAGTTTTGTCTGCTTGGTATGCGAGGAAAGAGACGCATTGCCACTCTATCAGCCTGGAGACTTAATCCCATTAAACACGGGCCTGTTGAATATTAACGTGGCCTTCAGGGCAAGAACGCCTCGGCTACACTTCAAGCCTCTTATAATAATACAAGTCCGCTGATGGATCGGCCGAGTGGAGCCTCAAGTCCATAATATGTAACAGAGTTAGAGCTTCAGGAAATGATCATTGTCTTCATCAGAATCTAACCTGTGAGAACCTTTCTACCTGCACTGCTGGACCGCCAAACATTTGTTAATGGTCTATGAAGAAATGAGAAAAATGCTGGATAATAATTATATTAATAATATGCAAATTGAAGGTGTGCAGTGACCACCTCGCCTTGTTCTTTCACCCTCATGCCCAAAACATCAGGACTGTGCTTTTATACTGAAACTGCAGAAGAACAGAGGCGACTATGCGTCAACATCCACTTAGTTACATAATCCTTTAAAGGGATGAATTTAATTACCCAAATTCTATTTACTGTTGCAAAATAACCGACAAACACATCTGATTCTGTTTCTTTACAGGATGTTATGGAGGCTTAACGTGAGTGTTTGAATATTAAAATATTTGACCGTTATGAAACCATAAATAGACACAAAGTTGACTGTCAGGTCGCCACCCTCAGGAGGCGTCGGTGTGTTGGCACCAACCAGCACTCGAGGGGGCCGGACGTCAGCACGGAGGTGAGAGCAGGGCCCAGCTGCGTCTCATCCACAATCACCCACCTGTTGCTGCCTTCCAATCAGGGGAGGTATTTAGGAGCGGCCCCGAAGCCTCTTCCCCGCCGGATTGTTAGTCTTGTTTGTGAGTCAGACCGACAACTCAGGTCGAAGAAACAGCAAGAAGTCAGAGGCCGCTGTTCTAAAACTAACCAGTGTCCTGTCTTCCTCTTTTCACCCAGGCACCTGAACGGGCCGCATGGCCCACGCACCTCCCCGGGAATCCCGCTCACTGTTTTTCCCCCACCTCTGGAATCCGGGACCGCCGTCAACACCCCGTCACCTCCTAGTCCGGTGCCCCCTTTTCACGAATAAAATACATGGTGACTAACAAATCTGCATTTGGGTCTTTTCCAGTGGATGCAATACGTGACAGAACAATCCGGCCAAAGACATGGACCCAGCAGATCTACAATCTGTCCGCGGGGCCGTCACCAATCAAGGAGCCCTGCTAGATCAACACAGCCTAGCACTTCAGGAGATCATGAAGGGACTACAGGAGCTCTCAACCAGTGTCGCCGGGATACAACACCGACTCAGCGCCCCGGTTGGTCCTCCGGCTCCGGCTCCAGATCCTGCTCAAACACCGCCAGTGCCAGTCCCTCCCTACCATCGGGAGCCACAGGTTCCTACCCCGGAGAGGTACGATGGCGACCTCGGCAGCTGTCGAGCCTTCCTACTACAATGTGGGTTGGTCTTCGACCAACAACCAACTTCATTCGCCACGGACGGGTCAAAGATTGCTTTTGTGATTGGACTGCTACGTGGAAAAGCCTTAGAGTGGGCCTCAGCGGTATGGGAGACACAGAGTAATGTGGCAAGTACCTACCCAATGTTCACCTCAGAGATGCGTAAATTATTTGACCACCCAGTGCGTGGTAGAGACGCATCCAAGAGACTACACGCGCTGCGGCAAGGTACCCGAGGCGTCGCAGACTACGCCATTGAGTTCCGGACGCTAGCCGTTGAAAGCGGATGGAACGATGAGGCCTTAGAATCTGTTTTTTATAACGGATTAAGTAGCCAGATCAAGGACGAATTGGTTTCATACCCTGAACCAGAGACTTTAGAGGATCTGGTTCAATTGGCGATTCGGGTAGATAACCGATGCCGGGAGCGACAGAGAGAAAGGAGGCGCAGCGAGTCACCCCTCCCCCGAAGGGTAGCAACCTCATATTCTGTTGGAGGGGGACCTCCCAGGTACAACGCCAGATCACCAGCGGGGACCAACAATGAAGAGAGGCCCGAGCATGAGCCCATGCAACTAGGCCGATATCACCTTGACGAAGAGGAGCGGCGGCGCCGGTTTGACAACAACAGCTGTCTTTTCTGCGGGCTACAAGGACACTACCGTTCCTCCTGTCCTCGCCGCTCATCAAACAGGAGGGCTCGCTAGATGTGGAGAGAATACTAGCGAGCCAAGTACCCATATCTCCCAACCCCCGGCCCAGAGCACCACTGCACGCCACGCTCTCAACAAGAGGTCAGTCTTTTCGATTTCAAGTTTTAATCGATTCTGGGGCAGACGACAGTTTTATTGATGCTGATGTGGTGAGACAACTGGGCCTCAACACCACTCCTCTGGAGGGGGCTGTTGAGGCTGCTACTCTTGACGGCAGGCTGCTGGCCAGGATCACCAGCCGAACCGAGCCCGTTAAGCTATTTATTTCAGGTAACCACCAGGAAGAGATCAGCCTGTTAATTATTTCCTCCCCTAAGATTCCGATCGTTCTAGGACTTACGTGGTTGGTTAAACACAATCCGGTAATCGACTGGCCAGAGGCTAGGATAACCAACTGGAGTAAGTTTTGTCATGCTCATTGCCTGCGGTCTGCAAGTCCGAGACTAGAGAACAGCCAGGGATCCACCCAATGCGCGGCTGACTTATCCCTCGTCCCCACTGACTACCATGACCTGGGGGAGGTTTTCAGTAAGAATCGGGCCTCATCACTTCCACCTCACCGCCCGTACGACTGCGCGATTGAATTAAAGTCTGGTTCCACGTTCCCCAGTAGTCGTCTGTACAGCATCTCTAAACCGGAACGGGTAGCCATGGAGAAATACATTAAGGAGTCGCTCGCCGCCGAGCTCATCCGTCCCTCTTCGTCTCCATTGGGAGCAGGTTTTTTTTTTGTCACCAAGAAGGACGGTTCCCTCCGGCCATGTATTGACTATCGCGGTTTAAACGAGATAACCATCAAGAATAAGTATCCGTTACCACTCATGAACGAGGCCTTTGATGCACTTCAAGGGTCCACAATCTTCACTAAGTTAGACTTGCGTAATGCGTACCACTTGGTGAGAATTCGTAAGGGAGACGAGTGGTTGACAGGATTTAACACACCGTTGGGGCATTTTGAATATCAAGTCATGCCGTTTGGATTGACTAATGCCCCAGCGGTATTTCAGGGGCTGGTTAACGACGTGCTCAGAGACATGTTGGGACGTTTCGTATTTGTGTATCTTGATGACATCCTCATATTTTCTAGAGACCCCACCGAACACATTCAACATGTCCGCCTGGTGCTACAACGTCTCCTGGAGAACAAATTATATGCCAAAGCGGAGAAATGTGAATTTCATGCCGACACTGTTTCATTCCTGGGCTACGTCATTTCTGAGGGACAGGTGAGGATGGATCCAGCTAAGGTGGAGGCAGTACTTGGATGGCCTAGGCCCGACACGAGAAAGCAACTTCAGAGGTTCTTAGGGTTTGCTAACTTTTACCGACGGTTTATTCGGGATTACAGTGGTGTCGCCGCTCCCCTTACTGCACTTACCTCCTGTAGCAAACCCTACGTGTGGACCCCAGAAGCAGAGGGGGCGTTTGGGGAACTCAAGAGGCGGTTCACGTCTGCTCCCATCCTTGCCCAACCTGATCCGTGCCGGCAGTTTGTTGTCGAGGTGGATGCCTCTGACGTGGGACTGGGAGCGGTGTTATCCCAACGCACCGCGACGGACGGTAAGCTCCACCCCTGTGCTTACTTGTCGCGTCGGTTGTCCCCGGCCGAGCGCAATTACGATGTGGGCAACCGTGAGCTACTGGCCGTCAAGGTCGCCCTAGAGGAATGGCGTCATTGGTTGGAGGGTGCGGAACTACCGTTTGTGGTTTGGACAGATCACAGGAATCTCGAGTACATCCGGTCAGCGAAACGCCTCAACTCACGTCAAGCCAGGTGGGCCCTGTTTTTTGGACGTTTTTCCTTCTCCCTGACTTACAGACCTGGATCACGTAACACCAAACCAGACGCCCTATCTAGAGTGTTTTCCAGAGAGGAGGAGGGGCGAGAGCCGGACACCATCGTCCCCAAACACTGCTTGGTCGGGGCAGCCCTGTGGAGAATAGAAGACGAGGTAACCTCTGCCCTCAGAGTCAACCCGGGGCCAGGTAATGGGCCTCCGGGCCGGCTATTTGTGCCAGATAATGTGAGAACTAATGTCCTGCAGTGGGCTCATGGCTCAAGGCTGACGTGCCATCCCGGAGTGGCTCGGACCATGGCATTTCTAAGGAGACGGTTCTGGTGGCCAACCATGGCTGACGACACAAAGGGATACGTCGCAGCTTGCCAAGTGTGCGCACAAAATAAGGTATCTAATAGACCTAGCGTCGGATTTTTACGCCCCCTGCCCATACCACGACGCCCATGGTCTCATTTGGCACTGGACTTCGTGACCGGACTACCCCCGTCAGAAGGTAACACAGTTGTACTCACCGTGGTTGATCGTTTCAGCAAGTATGCCCATTTCGTTCCACTCCCCAAGCTCCCGTCAGCAAAGGAGACGGCCTCTATCCTTGTCAAGGAGGTGTTTCGCATACATGGGTTGCCTTGTGACCTGGTCTCGGACCGGGGGCCCCAATTTTCCTCGGCTGTCTGGAGAGCCTTCTGTAGGGCCATTGGGGCCACAGTCAGTCTGTGCTCGGGATACCATCCACAGACCAATGGTCAGGCAGAGAGAGCTAACCAGAAACTGGAGATATCTCTTCGATGTCTAGTGTCTGCTAATCCCGGGTCCTGGGCCTCCCAAATCTACTGGGCAGAATATGCGCACGACACCTTGCCCTCTTCCGCAACAGGTATGTCCCCTTTTCAATGTTTGTACGGCTATCAACCTCCCCTTTTCCCATCCCAGGAGAGAGACATCGCCGTGCCCTCCGTACACAGTCACATCCGTCGCTGTCACCGGACCTGGCATCGAGTCCGCGCGGCCTTGCTCCGCTCCTCTGAGCATTACCAACGGCATGCCAACCGCCACCGGACGGCCGCCCCGACCTACAAAGTAGGTGACAAGGTCTGGCTGTCCACTAAAGACCTTCCACTGAGGACGGAGTCTAGAAAACTGTCTCAGAGATTCATTGGCCCGTTCGTAATTGAAGGGGTCATCAACCCGGTTGCGGTCCGATTGAAGTTACCTAGGTCCCTTCGTGTTCACCCCACTTTCCACGTGTCCCGTCTTAAACCGGTCCTCCTCAGCCCCCTCCCCCGCGACCCCCCCCACCACGGATCATTGACGGTGCTCCGGCTTACACAGTGCGTAGGATTCTGGACTCCAGACGCCGGGGCCGGGGAACCCAATACCTAGTGGATTGGGAGGGTTTTGGTCCAGAGGAGCGGTGCTGGATTCCCCGCCGCCAGATCCTGGACGCCGTCATGGTGAGGGACTACCATCGCCGTCGGCCAGACAGGCCTGGTGGGGTGTCTGGAGACACCCGTCGGAGAGGGGGTACTGTCAGGTCGCCACCCTCAGGAGGCGTCGGTGTGTTGGCACCAACCAGCACTCGAGGGGGCCGGACGTCAGCACGGAGGTGAGAGCAGGGCCCAGCTGCGTCTCATCCACAATCACCCACCTGTTGCTGCCTTCCAATCAGGGGAGGTATTTACGAGCGGCCCCGAAGCCTCTTCCCCGCCGGATTGTTAGTCTTGTTTGTGAGTCAGACCGACAACTCAGGTCGAAGAAACAGCAAGAAGTCAGAGGCCGCTGTTCTAAAACTAACCAGTGTCCTGTCTTCCTCTTTTCACCCAGGCACCTGAACGGGCCGCATGGCCCACGCACCTCCCCGGGAATCCCGCTCACTGTTTTTCCCCCACCTCTGGAATCCGGGACCGCCGTCAACACCCCGTCACCTCCTAGTCCGGTGCCCCCTTTTCACGAATAAAATACATGGTGACTAACAAATCTGCGTTTGGGTCTTTTCCAGTGGAGGCAATACGTGACAGTTGACCACTTTTACACTCTTACCTGGAGGGAACGGACGAGCCGAGGTCGGAGCAGCCGTTCGCTCGAGTCTCGTCGTCCGGGCACGGGCTGCTTGCAGCGTAGTCCGGCTCCTCCCCTTGGCCGTAGTCCTCGAACTGCTCCTCGTTCAGCGACGCCGAGGACAGGTCAGAGGTCACCGAGACACTGGTCTGACCACACCTGAGGAAAGAGAAGGGGGCGATGTTATCCTTAGTTGTTTGAGGGAATACTTTCCCTCATAGCTTGATATGCTAAACAGGAAAAGAAAAAAGTAGCAGAGAGAAGACAAATATGAAGCTGAAGGAGTTTTATTTAAATATTCAGCCTGACTGAGAACTTTAGAGAGCCTGATGTTAATCAGGGCGATGGATATAATATAAAACAGATGCATGTCCCTGAACTGTGGACTGATTTAGAGCTTACTTCTCCCCAGGAAAAAAGAGATGCCCCAGTGCGTCTTCCTTGTCCTCAGGTCTGACCGGCCCGTCGGAGGTGTCCGAACCCTGGGTGCTTTCCACAGCACTGTCTCTGTCCGACTCCCTCTCCCTGCCCTCGTCTGCCGCCTCCTCCTCAGGACCCCCCACCTCCCCCGGGAACAGCTGGCACTCAGGGACAAGGTCAGGAGCGGGCCGCGTGCACATGATGACCGGAAGGCGCTCCTCCTCACCGACCTGAAGAACGATGGGAAGACGGGAGTCAGACACCGAACAACAGACACAGAAGGTAACTGGCAGTAAATGACAGAGCAGATAGTTCAGTTCAGAAAAAGAAAGAATGCTGTTATTGTCCATTATTTAGGTCAAAGAAGGAGGCAAGTAGGTAAGTGTTTGCTTCTGTCTTCTCCTTCTCCAGAATTTGTTTGAAGAATTTTTATTGAGGATTTGCATTTGTCAAAATGCATCAAAAAATAAACAATAAACAGAATACCATAACTGCATATAAGAAGTGGTAAGCGTGACGTCTTGTAATGTATCAGAAATATACAGCCGAAGTCCTTTGTTACACATTCAAGTAGTCCTTTTTCTGCAAGTTTTAACCCTTCTTTTAAGGTTGGTCCTCCCACTTAGTGAATTCCTTCACTGTGGGAATGCTCTTAACCTCACATTGGGAGTTTAGGGGGTGATGAAAAGGTGAGAGGGCGACAGGGCAAAGGTCACAGGTCCCACTCCGTCTAGTTTCACTCTCACACGGCTCAAATCTCAAACAGAACAAGGACTCAGCGTGACTGAACACTGAGGAGGAGAGCAGGCCAAGATGTAGTCAGAGAGGAACCGAACTGACTCTACACACTATTAAATCTGTCTCTCTCATACCTGGAGATTTACTGATGTACAAACATTAAACAGCCTATCTTCAATCCCATGCTTGGGGCTTGGGGTCGAACGCAAAGCTGAAGGCCACAAAAATAAACTTTAGATCTTGCTGGATTTACAGCAACAGGTGTGATAGAAACGTGTATGTATGTATAACAAAAGTAAAAATGATTTATCCACCTGGTCAAATAACAAAAGGTGATTTGGATTTGATTCTATCCTACAAATAAAAGGACAGAACTTTTAATTTCCTGGGTAGGAATGAATAGTGGAAATAAAAGGGAACGTCCAGGTCAAAATTGGTCTGCATATTGTATCTTTCTCTAGAAACTAGAAACAGTTTACATACAAGGAGGAGACCAAGAGAAATACTAAATGAATCTCATAAAAGGAGGGTATATTTAAAAGAAAATAAATAACCATACAAACATGCCGGTAATATTGCTTAATTCAAAACAATGAGTTTGTGAATGCAGATCTAGATGTAAATGAAGTTGGTCTTTGAGTAGGGAAAATAAAAATAAGGTCCCAAACCTTAGATCAGTAAATTACAAACATTACTGCAAAAATATGAATATCTGTTTAGAGATATCTGCTCATATTCCAATAATGTATTCATATTTGTTTACATCTCTATCCCACAACGCACCTCCCCCAACAAAAAAACCTCACACAAACCTGCATTCCTGTACAAGTGAATTAACAGAGAGGCAACGCGGGGTCCGTAGCCGAGTCACCACCGATAACACCAACGCAATATTACAGAAAAACCTGAACCAGCTCACACTTTGGGGACGTTGGACACCTGTTGTGTTTGTTTTGAGGAGCAGACAAGAGGAAGTTCGTCTCATACAGGATGCAGTAATGGCTGCAGAGCCAAGCTTCCCACTGCAGGCTGAAAAGGGGATTCTGCCTGTACTATACAATAGACAAGGCGTATGTTACACTGGTGCAATATGCAGAGTGGAGGTTGAATTTAATTATTATTTTGATTTGTCCTCTGTTTAGGTGAACACTCGAGGAGGAACGAAAGCATCATTCAGGCCGCCACTGAGCGATTTCCTGATAGCTACTTTGCATTCTGGTGAAAAGAGTAAAGAAGTGATAAAGGATGTAGGACCTGTGTGTGTGTGTGTGTTTACAGTACGACTCTCTGGTGGACTCTGTACTCGAGGACTTGCCATCACATGAGCCTACACGGTGTGTTGAGTTGGCAGGACGAGCCTTTCACTCTTTGGCCTTTTATCACCATGAATTGTTTGCTTAGGTTTTTAATAAACTCTGTTATGGATGTTTCATCGGTGGGTTTTCCCATCCAGTGAACTAATCTGAATCCATTCAGTGTTTGGTAGCACACCTTGTATATTACACCAACATCTATATGATATTTCAGAGTATTTGTTCTGCAGGGTGGTATATGTTATTTCAACACCATCCTTAAATCTATTCCACATCTTAAGATGATGACTTCTAATGGGTCGAAAAAGGGATTAAGAAGTTTCCCTGTTCAGCTTGGATCCACGCCTGTGTCCACCTATTATAAAGACAAAGAGGAAAAGAGCAGAAGCTCACAGAAAAAGCATCATTCTGCCCACCGTCAGCGCTGTTGCACTCTCTTTTGAAATATCTTTCAATAAAATAGGAAACTAGATTTCTGATCTCTCTGTGGGTCCGCTGCTGCAGGGTCTGACCTAGTTAAGATACAGACATTCTATCTTTTCCCTGCTTCGCTCTCCACCCTCCCAGGTGAGGCCAACGGCAGACGAGAACCAGAACATCTTTTTCCCGAGATGAGAAGGTGATACAACAACTACATCCGTAGGTTTGTGTGTGGATTCTCCCCCTCCAGGTGCCGGCTGCTTGGCTGAAGAAGCCAGTGGAGTCTGTCTGTGAGAAATCGCAGGCGGGACACCGGGAGCATCAGAGGGAAAAGGTCGGTAGCCCAGATTTGCAGGACAGAGTACAAAAGAGGCTCTAGCGCGGCCGGGCTCTGAGGGAAAGATCAATTATTTACACCCATTGCATCTGCAATAGAGATGAAAGCCGTGAGGAGGAAAGAGCGAGCGGGACGGGAAATGAAGAGGATAAATAAATGAGGGCCGGAGACATCTGAAACTAACGGCGAGCACCGTTGCAGTGCGCATCTGTCCAACACAACACAACACACCCGCCTCGGCGTGTGTCACAAGGGAGGAATAATCTGGCCGAGACGCGTTTTTTTTTTTCCAGGAGTGCATGGATGTTGATGGAGTTCATGCAACATGGATGACGACTAGAAATCACGCTGAGTCGTGAAGCTCGGAACCGTTGAGAAATGCATTTGTCATCCTGCGGTGGATGAGCAACGCGTGGGAGATAGCGGCGAAAAATGAGATGCAGTTTTTTGGGCGGGGGGGGAAGACACGTGGCTCATACTCACATACGAGGCATTGCAATGTTATTTCATCTGACGCGACGGCCAGTTAAGTCATGGAACCATCCAAACGCACAAGGCAAAATCCTCACAGACACACAGGCAGGATCGGTCAGTGTCTCATGAAGCCAGAAGGCTGGATGTGCTGTGTCGAATGTTGTAGAAACGATTCGTTTTCTTCATAGTTCATTGTGTTCCTTTTACCTTTATCGGTCCGGCATCTGTTCTTTAATATCGGAGGCAGAAAACAGCGTTTTGCCACTTACGCTCTCACGCAGAGACAGAGCGACATGACCTCATTTCTCAGTGAGAGGCTAATTAACGGGACGTCCCCGGCCAATCTAGAAGTCGCAGGAGGCCACAAGTCTTTATCGGGTCGGACCATTAAAAGTACATCCGCCTCTGCTCGCCACCCGTTAGTCCAGGGTGAGGGGTCAAGACGGGTTTAGTGCTGAACAAGCCACTAATCAGCCCTCCTGCCGCAGCGGAGAACTACGTGGACGACGATGAGTTTCGCACCCTGAACGTCTCATTCTATCAACAGGAGATTCACTCCTCTTTCAGATCTGATCGTGCTGTCTGTCGGTTTTTTTTCAAACTTTACAGAAATTCAAATCAATAGTGGACACAAAAGTGAAGATGGTCCGTGCTGCACTAAATCATCATAGCATTCGAATAGTTTAAAAGGGACAGACAAGTAAACACGGACGACAGCGATTGGATGAGCAGGCGCACGGACCGGCATCGACCGCATTGATCCACACCGATGAAGCTTTGATTTAGTGCAATTTAGCAGAAGAGGGCCTCCAGGGTGAGCTGGAGAGGGTCGCTCTAATAGGAAGGGGGGAACATAGAGGTGGGATTGCTGACAGGACGATAAAGAAGGGCAGCGGAGAGAGAACAGCGGCCTCTGTGCTTGTGTTTGTTCATTTCTTTCTCTCTTTCTTCCATTATCCTAAACCCGGAGCTCCTGGACTGCTGCCACCACAGAGATATTCACCGATAGAGTGAATTGCTCTGCTCAGATATTCAGCGTTGTTACCGTCGGGCCTCAGCCTCAAACCCCACCGGCTGGGGGCAAGAGGGCAAAAGAGGCTTCACAGAACCTTAAATGGTCGATCTGACTCACCAATGTGTACAAAAACAGCAGACATGACCAGCAAATTACACGATGCTAGACATTCGTTGAGCATTCCCTCTTCTCAGATTGGTTGTTATTCATATCTAAACTATTTTTTACTTTTGAACTTTTGTTTGGCTAATTGCTGACATTTCAACTATTTCCTAATATTTTCAAGTCAAATCACAGACTCATAGAAGGAGCGGACATAGCTATGTGACACCATCTTGGTATTATTGTTTGGCATTTCGGGCGTCGCTAGCTCGGTTTTTGACCATTTCTGTGTTGTTGTTTTGCAACCAGAGGTGACGTGAGAAGGTGGAGCTGAACATACAACCGAATAAGCCTTTAAAACCTTTTATGAACTGAAAACACACTGAGACAGAAAACCCAGGCAACACAGAGGTAGTCACCTGTCAATCACAAGGTGGCCCCCCCCCCTAAAGCATACTCAGCTAAATGGTCTATTTTAGTCCAAACGGATTATAATTTACTAAATGAACATTAGAATGTATTGAAGAAGAATTGCAACCAGAGATTGAGACCATGAACTCATGTTTACAATGTTTTCTGAGGTTACAAAATAATAATCTTATCAATCAATCAAGAACAAAATCAATAGTTAGTTGTCAACCCGAACGTTGACACGCTGCCCCTTCAGTTGTTCAGTGAGGCACACTCATTAGACTTTACACAAAGGGGAAGTAATGAGTCACATTTCTCTCCCGTTTCATAAAGTCAACATTGTGAAACACACACACACACACACACACACACACACACACACACACACACACACACACACACACACACACACACACACACACACACTAAGCACACTAAGCACACTAAGCACCCGAGACTTCCAGTAGTCAATTAAACCATCTCTTCCTCCCAGTGCTCATTCATCTCCAAGTCAGAACTTTGAGTCAAACATGAACACTGGGGCTTTCTGTAGTGCAGACACACACACACACACACACACACGCACACGCACACGCACACGCACACGCACACACACACACTAGTTTCCACCTGAGTCCAAACAGGTAGCTGCTTTATATTACCAGGAATGTTGCAGTGGACAAAGGACAGTGTAGGGAGGGACCAGAGCAGCACACTGAGCACGTTTCACGTTTCTCACCATGCAGAATTAAAAAAAGAATGTCCACTGTGTACAGCACCAGCACCAGTCAAACGTATATGAACCCCACGTTACCGCTGGCATATTGAGGTGTGATTTAGAGAAGTTGTCACACCAGGCAGGCAGGTGCATGTTGGGTTATTAGCCTGCAGTCTCTGTGCCAACCACGCGTCTTCATACCAAAACAAGGCAGGCCGCTTTAACCCTCAGAAGTCAACCCAAGGTTGTGACTCAATGGAGCTGCTGATAATGATTACAGGCAGAGAAAAAAATACTTTATTTTCAAGGTGCACGACTCAAGCATAGCTGCAGGGACCCTCCCTCACGTTTGGTCCTCAGCCCATGTGTGTTGTGTCCAGCGTACGGACCGTCCTCCCCGTGTCATCAAACTCACGTCCGGGGAAAAGAAAAGAAAGTCTTTGTCTTTCTCCTAAGTGCCTGTTTGTCAGCCTTCCTGCTGTCAGCCGCTGAATGGGGGCATTTCAGTGGCGGTTAGGGGCAGACCCCTCAGCAGGTGGTCCGACTTGGCCTCTTTTCACCCGTTGCTTGAGCCGTTGCTTAAGCCATTGTCTTTTGCGCTTTGGAACAATAACTACTTTAAATATTTTTCCCAAAATATGAAAAAAAACAAGTATGAGAAGTTCGGAGACAAAAAAAGGCTTGAGAAAAATGTGAGCGTGTTATAGATAATCCTTGGTTTTGTCCAGAGATTACTCTTCCCTCTCTCTCAGTACCAATGTGATGTTATATGTGACATCATAGAAAGGAGTGACTGTTCTAAACTCATGCAGATTAGCCTCCATTCAGCCTGCGCGGCTCAGCACTGCATGCTAATCTAGTTATTCTAGTCCTGGTGCACACACGGTGCAACGTCAAAGACGTGCCGCTTCTCGTTAAAGGGAAACGTGATCAAACAATTGTGAAACAAAAAAACCCAGCTAAAATTACATTAACGTAATCAAAGTGTTTTCTTTCTAAAAGAGAAAAGGGTGTTTCCTGCTCGGATGAAGACGAGTGAATCTCGTTGTGTTATGTCACAGACCAGGAGCATTCAAAACCACGAACGTCTGACGTTACCTGTTGCCATTAAAATCTTCACAAACAAAAGCCACCGTGCCATTCTATTTATGGATCACCGGACGGATATCACAACGGACAATATGGATCACTTATGTTGTCAACAGCGCCTTGTTTATTTAGATCTTCTGAATTCTGAAGATGATCTCGATATCGCACACCTCTCTACTTTAATTGTTTAGGTAAAACTGTAATATTATTTTCTTCCAGGCAGCTAATCAAGTATCTTCAAATACATGAAGTCAATCCTCAGCCCTGTTGTACACCCACTCTGCTTTCAGTGTGGCCGCTTCCAAACACAACTGGATTTTTTCGGGAAAAACTTCTCTTCTTTCTCCAAATTATGGTCTAAATAAAATTTTTAAAAAGCGATAACTCGATTCAGACTGAATATTTACAGTGAGGATGTTAAAAACACATGACGGGAGGAATCATAACATCCCACGCTATCTTCTATTCCAGTGCCAAACATCATTCTCCCATTGGTCCTGTCAGACAGAAACTACTCCTCTATGAGCCGCTTCTACCCGCCCGGCCTGCACACGCCTTCTGTCTCGCTCGCCCTCCTTTATCGCCTCCTTGCAGCCACCGATGCTTTTTCTCCAATTGAGCCCATTGCGAACCGCGGGCGCTCGAAAGAGAGAGAGAGAGGAAGTGATGGGGAGAGTAGACGGGGGACGAGGGGGGAGACAACACGAAGGGACAGACAGACTGTGTGCCAGGGGTCAACACACACACACACACACACACACACACACACGCTCATCTGAAGGGGGGGGGGGCAACGGACCCTGCACAGCCGCAGAACTCCCCCCCCTGCACGTATAAACTACCCCTGCTTTCCTAAATGTCACGCCTGTCTCTAACTACAACCCTCAGGTTCCTCCTGATGGAGTCCCTGTTTTGTTCTCGCTCTGTCATGTGATCAGCCCGCTTGCCTCCAGCTGGCTGCGTGCAGTGTGCTCCGCTTACCCCGTCCACTAGTGAGGGGAGTCCATGGTCAGCAGTCCCCCTCTTCACGCGTCCACTGAAGTCATCCACTGTTCACCGGGGGCAAAGTCCGCTGCCTCCGCTCACACGCAAACGCACACACACACACAGCGCACACACCTGCACGCACGCGCAGGTGTTCCCTTGAGAGGCCAGTAGAGCTGGGATAGTCCAAAGGGTGAGTCCTTGTTAGTGGTTCAGTCCAAAGTAGAGAGGCAGAGGAGCAGATGTACCGTTCCCTTTAAAAACACTGCACCGGCTGTCTGGTGTCTCACACGCACTCACACACACACACACACACACACACAAACACACACACTCACACAAGCCCAGACTCTGCACCTCACACTCTTTCCCTTCCTCGCTGACTGCGTTCGCCGGCCGACTCGCGTTCACACAGTGAGAGCTTAGATTCAGGCAACAGTTGTTGAATTCACGGCCGCTCCCTCCCCTCGCCAACAAGGTTGCTTAGCAACTGGCTTCTGTGGGCGGGGCTTGCAGGAGTCCTCACATTGCAGCACAGGCTGCTCACAGGCTGCCGCCTACTCAGGCTATATTTGCATGTCAAGGCCGGCCCGCCTCAGTGTGTGAGTCTCTGCTGTGTGGAAGAGGCCAGTGCCTGTGTGGGCTGGGGGGGGGTCTTCAGTGATGCAGCAGATTCCACAAGATGAGTAAAAAAGAAAAGGTGGTTGGTCACAATGGGAAGAGGAAGAAGGGGGGAGGAAGCATTAGAGAGAAGGGGGTGAGGTGGGGGAAGAGCAGCTGGAGGTTAGTTTAGTTTGTTCCTTGTTCACCCTTATAGGGGGTCTGGCTCTATCAATATAGTTAAGGGCTGAAATAGTAAATGAATCAATTAGTATGTTATTGAATTGAAACTCTTGGTTCTGAAGTTTTGGACTGTTAATACGGAAATAAAACAGGCATTTTAATTTGGTATTTGGTCAACGTATACATGTCATTATGGGCTTTGAAAAAATGTGAAAAACATACTTTTATGGTCAATAAAATCCATCCAAAAGTGTCTTAAAGTGAATAAACAGGAAGCTGGCTGATTCTTTACAAATACAATGTGTTGTATTGATGTACTAATGTAATTTATGTGTCTGCATATTTATAAGAGTTGATAATTACTTTTCCATACAATACAAAATCCCTCTCAACCAGGCTTCTTGAAAGCAAAAGTATTTCTGCCACGCGAAACTTTTAATTCTACCGCACCAGTTTCCACATTTCTAAATCATCTCTCAGAACATCAGGTCCTCGAGGCCTCGAGCCTTCAATCTATTCCTCAAAGAGTCTTCAGCTTTAAGCTTTAAAGAAATGTGCTCTCTGTGATGTTTACCATCGTTCCGTTCTCAGCTCTTATCTCAGCTCAGCAGGGCGTTTCAATCATTGTCCGGGCTTTTCCTCCTCACGTGTATCTCAAATTGCTCCCACTCTAGTCAGAGCTACGGAGAACAACTCGGAGAGAGCCATGGCTTCTAGAGGCGTCTGTCCCCAGTGGGAAGCTGGACGTGGCTCCACCATCACACGCCAACACCACAGATGAGGAGGACGGAGTGCGGTGGTGTTGAGCGCTAATTAGACGACGCCGTCAGCGCCATTTAGCGACCTGTGAATCTGCGTCTATGCGTTTTTCACAAGGACAACGGGATGACCTGGTTTCGGCTGTGCTGCACAAAGCGAAACACGCGCTCATGGATTCATTCGTCTGAATCTATTATATGTCTGTTTGTCTTCACGTAGTTCCGTGAGTTCCTTTGTACACACTCTAAAGACGTGATGACAAACCGGCTTATATTTCACTGGGAATCGTTTCTCAAATATGTGCATCATTGTCTCTCTGAGAGGTCGTCATCGGGGGACGTCCCTGCCTTCCATATTCCTGCTGTCCTACTTAAATTCGGTGGACTTCTTCCCCGCGCTGTGGAGACATAAATCACACACGGTGCTGCCATCACAACGAATCCCCTCGAGCCTCTGTGCCACTTGAAATAAATAACACAATTTTTGTTTTGTTTTTCACCGCCGGCTATTTTTGTGCTTTTCAACTTTTGCCTGTATATATATATATATATATATATATATATATATATATATATTAGGGGTGTAACGATTCATTCACTGAATTGATTAATTGATTTATATTCCTGCGATCTGTGCTCCGCAAATCGGCATTCGGGACGACATATATCGATTACAAATCGATTGAAATGGTACATAATCGATTGTATCAATACTTGGAAACTGCACATTGGATTTAAGTACAAAAACTGTATAGATGTGTGTTTGTTTGTTTGTTTGTTTTTTAGCACTTTAGATACGTTAAACGTTACTCGATTCAGTCTGCCTGTCTGTGACGTCATCAGTGCGCAGCGGCAGCCGCGCGAAACTCTGAACAACAATAAAACACATCGTGGAGGAGACGGCTGCGAGCGAGACATTTACAAACCAACTTATCGATCCAACGTGTGGAAACATTTTGGCTTTTGCAAACACGGAGGTGTTCTAAATAAGTCGGTCGCTGTTTGTAGAATATGTAGAAGCCAAATAAAAAAACACGGAAACACGATGAATCTTTCCGGCCATCTACTAAGGCGCCGTGGGATTAAACAACGCCGACAGTCAGGCACCTCTAGCAGCGTTACTGCTGCAGCAGCAGCAGAAGGTAACTCCAGCTCTGCAGACACCTCAGGCCTCGCCAGCACCAAACTCAACATCACAGTAACAATTACCAAGTTTATCTGTAAAGACATGAGACCCTACAATGTGGTTGAAAATCCGGGGTTCTGTGAATTGATCCAAACATTTAGTTTAGTTTACATTGAAAATGGCACTTGATTCAAATAAAAGGTTAATACATTTGCCATTAATTGTTGTTTGCTTGTTTATAATATCCATAATTAATTTAAACCTGATTTCCTTACAAGAAACAACAGCGATCTCGGAAACTTTGCCTGCACTGTCCAGTAAAGTTACTGAATCGATTTCAAGTCACTGAATCGAATTGAATCGTTCTAAATTAACCCAGATCGTCCATGAATTGAATCGGCAACCATGAATCGCGAATCGAATTCGAATCGTTACACTCCTAATATATTTTTCCATTAGGCTAGAGGAGGAGGAAAGGGGTCCGTCTCTCTCTCCAAGTAACTCTCTCTATTTTAAAAGATTTTGGCGACAGAACAACCAATGGCCAGCTTCTATTTGTTTATGTGCAATTTGTTAGAGGGTTGGCCCCTTTCCCCCTTTTTTTCAAAGGAGCCATTTACAATTCCATTCATGTCTACCTGCCTCATTCAGGCGGAGACGCTGAGTTATGGGCCGAGGGCCTGAGGTCTCTTTGCACTTTCACAAAGTGTTATCACAGTCGAGTCAACCATGTTCAGAGAGGGGACATTATCGCCTCATAGGAGGTAGCAAAGAGAGAAAGACGGCGGCTGAGGAATCTGCATGAAACTCCTCATAGGTGAATGGAGACGGGGCCAAAGCAAACTCAAACACATATGTAGTAGTAATAATACCAGATCAAAGCAATTACATGTATAAGTGTTTGTGGCTGAAACAGCGCTTTGGGATTCTCAACCAGCTGCTGGGATCCACAATGCAGCAAGACATTACATGATGGTATAATTCGAATCTTTGCTTAGTCGGACTATGCTATCTTTCGGGGCAAGTGCTATTATCCCAATATACATGGCAGTGAATAAATCGAACCAATGTCATATCCGATACGATAGGTGGCGCTGTTTTCATTACAACTAGTTGTGATACAGCCATTTCCGCTTGACCGCTTCACCACTACCAACAACAACAACATCAACATTACGGGAAAGATGGCGAACGGAGAGAAAGGTGAAGCTACAACCCTCTACTATTTTTGCATGATGTTAATAGGAGTACAGCGAATGCGAATGGCGCTATTGGCTGATTTGATAACGGAGAGAAGACGCCGTCGGGATCTCAAGCATGTGCAAAGACGCAAAGTCCAGTTCCTTATCCGATTCACCGTTACATGCTGCAATAGTCGAACTATCAACTGGATCGGATCGAGTTATCCAGGGGTGTTAATCGGATCGTAGTCGGACCGCACATAGTCGGACAAAGATGTTTACATGAAACGGATAATTCGATTTCAGTCCGACTATCCCAGTTATTCGAATCCATGTAACCACGCTGAATGATACCACCAACCAACTGCCGACGTGGCTGCAGCGAATGGCGAAAATTCAATTCATTCAAACAAGCATTTGAGTGCTTTACCTGCAACAAGTAGGCCACGTTTGAGGCCATCGGGTCTCACAGGGCACAATTGGTAACAGTACGTAATATGAAATGTGGCACTTCAGATGCAATAATTGGCGTTGTGCAGGGTCGGATTTTGGAGTATATGAGCTCTGACAACATGCAAGTGCCAACAGCACAACTTTGTGCGATTGGTTATAATGACAATGTAGGCGAGATGGGAGGAGCAGGGTTCAGTTGGAGTGTGAGCGAGCCACGGATTGAAAAGTCTGAAGTCTTGAGACGTACAGGCAGACGTAACTGAAAATGTGCAAGGTGACTTTAGGAAATGGAGACTATGAATATTTTAGTTTCACTGAATCGGGAGGCAATGTGCACATGTCCTCTATCAACAACCACAGAGAGATATAAAACTGTAGACAGTGATATTCGCACAGATGTACTGCAGTTAACACATGCCCCCATTGTTAAACATCTCCAGCTGTTTATTCAGCATATACATATTCATAATCTTAACACGACCAAGTTGCATAATGCCCAAAAGTCACAGCTACTCAAAGCCAGAACGGACAGATCTGACAGAGCACTCCATGGGGTCCCCGGCAATACACCCACCAATAGCAAGTAGATCGGAGGAGCACGCCTTGCTTCATAGTTAGATATGACTTTTCATTGAGCACACGCCCCACACTTTACTACTTGTTTACCCTTCTGTTTATACGCTAAACTAAATTTTGCCTCTTGATGCATACATGATAATAAAGTTGAATCTAATCCAACCTGATCACAACATAATTGCGAGCATGAATAGTGCAGTATTCAATGGACCTCTATGCCGTGTTACTATCCGCTAGTGTAGATAGTAATAATAACAACATATATTGTTTCGGAAATATGAGCAACAAACACAACAAAAAGGGGTTGATCAGCTTTCATAGAACTGTAGTTCAAATGGAATAGAAGCAGCAACGTATCCAGTAACTCAGGATGTTTTAAAGAAATGCTGCGGGTGAAATATGTAAAGAATGAGCCTTACTTCCTACAGCGGGACATGTCTAACCTTTTATTCTCTACATGGCTGCAACATGAGTGAAACCAGGCTACTGGGTTAATGTTGCCTGCAGGGAGCCCCCCCCCCCCACATTGTTTGGGGGAGGGGGGATCCATTACGGTTCATATGGTGAGAAAACATCTGTTCATGGAAGGAAACAATGTACTCTGACACGTTTATGAAACAAAACGCTACAATACACCCATCAAGAGAGGAGGGTACGCACTTTAGACAGATGTGCAAACACACCCGCGGAAGTCATCAAGGTACAAAAGCTTGTTTAACAGACAGACAGACAAAAATGTTTCCTTTCTTTGCTTTGTATTCAAATGTAAGTGTGACTTTTAGTTACGTTAATTTACCCTTGGCTTTAAGACAAGACTTCACATCAACACTGTGGTATTTCCCAATCGGCATGCGGGTAGGGCTGACATAATGACTCCATTATGTACAAAGTAATTATGAGTCCATACGCCTCACAATTGTTTTGTCTATTTAGGCCATTATGAGCCAATGCATTGCTCTGGTATGGTGATTGTCTGCTGTGTTAAAGAGAGCACAAAATGATTAGTTGTGACCAACACACTCTGTCGGTGTGCTGAGCAGAACCCGGCTAACGTCTGACTGACAGCAGATCAAAGGGCGGTGATCGATACGCAGCCTGGCACATCCATCTATCAAATCGCCCCTAGACGCGGTGACGGAGGTGACGGGAGGGATCAATGAGGAAGTGAGGAAGACAAAGTCTGATAAGGAGCAAACGGGAAGGGGAGAGGGGGTAAAAAAACACAAGATTTGTGTTTGAAAAGTCACAGCAACACCTAATAGTCTTCAACCAGTGCATTAGCAGCTCGGGGAGGATAAAGGAGAAGTGTGAGAGAACTTCTGCAGAATGTTCGGGGGTTTAATGGAGGTTTTACTTACTTTGTTTGTTTGTGTGCGCTGAACCAAAACAGCGCAACCAGACAATGGCTGCTAATTAGGCCTGACGGACAGCAGGGAAACACTGAGCCGGGGAAGGACTTATTGACTGAGGTCATGCCACATGAACACACTCTGCAGAGAGATGAATGATCGCCAGACCTTTTCTCCTCACTGGACACTTTAAAGTCTTCTGTAATCATGAATGAAGGCTGCTGTGGTGCTTCACAGCGGTTGCTGTTTTGTATTCTTTTTTGTGTCTGGTTCCAGTTGCACAGCGAGCCGTGTTGTGGCTGTTTAAAGCACGGTGAACATTCACACCGAATACGCCTCCTTCTTTCAGTCACTCTCTTGTTTGCCTGGAAAAAGGATTGAGCGAGCTGTGCGTTATGACACTGTGGAGGACTCAGGTTTTTGGTGGTGAAACACCTGTTGAAACAAGCGTTAAACTTCTTTTTATGGCTGCAACACAACCGCTCGTGTGGAGGCAACATCGATGTGTGAAATCGCCTGGTAGGTTGCTACATGTGTTGCTCCTGCGTCTGCCTTCTAACTGCGGCAACAAGTCTTTGCTGGACAAAATGTCCCAGTGCAAAAAACTAAAACTCTGAGGAATTTGTTCATTATCATTTCCAGGAGGGGAAATGGGAACTGTGTGCGCTTGGGAATCAGTGTGCACCTCCGTGTCTGTCCATTGCTAAATTTGCATTTTGCAGCCAAAACTTGCATAATTATATATTTTGGGGGACCAATTGCGCTGAAATTGACTCACAATTTCTCAAAACGACCAAACTACAAATACACACCTTGCTGAGTGTATCGCTGGAGAGCCGAGTAACTACGTTTTTTGTTTAGATGCTGTGACGCGTCTGTTAAGTCTTTGGCCTGCATACATCCCGGCCTCAGAACAAATACATCCAGGACTTTCGGGCTCTATCAAACACTCCAGCCGTCGTCGTTGCAGATCAAAAATATTTTTGTCTACAATGCTCGCAGTCACAACTTGTCCTCCCCTGATTGGTCACTTCCTTATCACATGAACCTCGTCCTGGAAGATCCAAAACAGCTTTAAATATCGACCGACTACCAGGTCAATTCGACTGGGACAACTGATCCCAGGTGCTGCTGACACAGCTCTCTTTACCAGCAGCTGTTGTGCTGTTAAAAGTCAGCATTTTTGCTGAGGAATCGGCTGTTTTTGGAGCCATGAGGGAGCTGCATGTCCATGTTATCAGTCATAGTGAACAGACATCTGAAGTCATGGTTTGCGACTCTGAGGAGGCCAACGGACACAAAACAGAGAACTTTATATTGCCTTTTTTCTTCTTTACGACCAAAGGTCACAAATAAAATGTAATCGAACAAGAGCAGCAATTGCAAGAACCGACGTGTTTGCCAAATTTATCAGCCTGTTGTCTAGTGAACTGTAAGTGTTCATTTTAAAGTAACTTTGATGTGTGCGAGAGAGTTATAGAGACAGAGAGAAAATAAAACGTTACACAAAAAATGAACATGAGCATCTTTAGCATAAAGCATGACCTGTCATTATTAAAGACTACTACATTACTCCGTCGTATTAAAAAAAAAGGGGAAGCCAATCTACTTCCCTTTTCTCCGGCAATGCACGGCCATCTTACACGAAGAGTCACGTCATATTCGTTTTCAGGCCCTGCTTGTGTGGATGGAGATCATTTTGAATTTGATGCCACATGCCTGGACTCAGGTTTTTATAGAAAACATGAGTTTGCATGTAGCGTCCCTTCGAGGTGTGTGGCCCTAGAGATCATTTTCACTCAGTTTGGGGAATCAACTCACAGGTGTGATGCAATGCCATAACTCACCACGTGTGTTTACTTGTGATGTTTATGGAAGAGGGGAGAAAGCGAGAGAGAAGGGAGAGAGACGGAGGAAGCGTTGATCCAGAACCGACCTCTTGTGACAGTTTCTCTATTCAGTCCGCACATCACAGGACAATCAGCAACCTAATTAAACAAATAGAACGAATAGAAGAGAAAAAGAGAGAGAGACAGATGAAAGACGAGGGGAAAAATAGAGAAAGTGATGCTGGAGGGAGAAAAAATTATGTGTGGACTGATTGAAGGCTAGTGAGAAAAACAAAGGAGGATATGAGGCTCAAAGAAACAAAAAGAGCCCCAAAGAGAAAGAGAGAGAGAGGATCTAAGGAGCTGGTGGAGAAAATCCATGATGTCATCGGGAAAGGCCCAAATAAAACATGAGCAGCAGAGTAGAAATAAAGCAAAGTAAGAAAATGGAAAGTGAGACGATAACCATTTTAGTGTGGAGGGGTCTACACACATGACAAACGCTGGCTCACATTCGGGGGGGCTACAGTGCTGCTGCAAGCAATTCCGTTTAGCAGGGACAGGGACACTGATCACGGCTAACGGGACGGACGGACACACAGCAGAGCTTTACCCGGACCTCCAGCGCTGGTCAGTAGAGAGTGACAGCAAGTTAAGACGGCGAGAGAGTAGGACAGAGCGGGATGTTTTAATCTCCAACGACCCCAGAGATCCTGTGGCGGCCTGATTCCCTGTGTGACCTTGCGATGCCAGGAGTAGAGCATAAACTAAGAAATAATAAAGGGTAAAACAGACACTGACAAAAGGACTTGTGAATGTGTCCTGTTGGTCACAGTGATTCAGCTGTCTGACACTTCGATCAACGCCATCATCCAGATTCGGTCCGTCAGGCACAGTGCAGTCTCTGCCATTGTTGTGATAGCCCGCTAAATACAACGCACACTCACATCAGCTTTGATGATGTGTTTGAGTGTGCATGCACTGATGAGTACTGGCCGTGTGTTTTGGTTTCTCTGTATAGAGATGAAGATTTATTTATATATCTTTGGTCTAAAGTTTGCAAGATTGCAGATGATCGGCATGCACGGTGTTCTGCTGAGTACCGTGACATCTTCGTCCTCAGTCTTTCCAGGAGGGACACAAGTTGGCACGCTGTCTGCACTCAACACTAAACGACGATACGAGGGAAAGACAGACGAGTTTGCACCAATGCACCAAGTCAAATTCCTTGTGTAATATGTGTAACATATGTGGCAATAAATGGCTTCTGATTCTGAGGTAATGAAGTGAAGTTGGAAGTGATGTCACTTGAGTCCAGCGAGTCCTGCAGATTAAATGTTTACATTACAAGTTATTTAGCTGACGCATTTATCCAAAGTGACTTACATTACATTTTTAACCCATGGCTTTTTACATTTTTTTGCCCGGGGAGTAAATAGGGGCTAGGTGTCTTGCTCAGGGACACTTCATCATGGGACATGGGGCACCCAGGACTTGAACCACCAACCTTGCGGTTCGCAGCGCACCCTCTCTACCCCTGCACCATGATGACCCCACTTTAAAGAAGTCTTTAGTCCACAACGTCTAGAACAACATGTTCTGATGTGATGCCCCTTCCAAAAGGGTTCAAAATAGGATTTGTTGTTACACCAACGTTGCGATTTTGGTTTGATACTACTAGGTTTTGTGAGCCTCATTGCTATGATTACAACAATAACATGGGGTCAGGGTTAGAAAATGAGGTGGGCGAGGTCGTTCTTGCTCTGTCACAGCGTCACCCGGCTTCCTTCTTTGATCCCGTCATTAGTCATTACACATAAGTCATTTGTAGGTAAAAAAAAACCTTCCTGCGAGGACTGTCTTGTTCCTCATTTTAAAAACACAGATATTTGCTTGCCTCAGCAACAAGACGCAGCTCAAACCACTGTTTTTTTTAAATCTTAGCTGAGGTTCGGTCATGCTCTATTTCATTTAAGAGTGTACAATACAACTCCATTCTCTCCAGATCTGTTTGACATTGCAAACTAAAATACAGTACTACTCATTCAAAGTATGATGTAATGAGGAGGTAGTGTGCTCCGGCTGCAAAGTTTGAACGAGATTGAGACGTGAGGTTTACTCGCATGGTGCAGTAGTGCAATAGACTGTGCACAGAAGCAAATGCAGGTATGCTAGTGAGTGGATGAGTGTAAAAGCTCGTGCTTCATGCTCTCCACCCAGATGCTCCTGGCAGGAGGCGACCTGGGTCCACCAACAGACGGTCAACACACACACACACACACACACACACACACACACACACACACACACACACACACACACACACACACACACACACACACACACAGGGATATGAAGAGAAAGTCAAAGCTCAAAGTCAGGGTAAAGTCACGTAAACTTACACTACAACTATTTATACGGGCTGAATTACACATTTGGAGCATCTCTACGGTTGAGGGATCGACACCAAGATGCTGTGAACAGCTGAGCAGCTAATGGTGACAAACCACAGTGAAAACAGCTCTGCCTTTACTCTTGCAGTTAGTTGTTGGCGTCTTCGTCGGGACTGAATTTAAAGGAGGAGCGGCAGAAATAATTTCCACTGAACCTCCTTCTTTGGCCTCCTCTCAGACCTGCCTCGTTCATCACATTAGTTTCAGCTCGCTCTCGTATTCTAATTCATCTCACAATGCTGCCTCCAGCTCAAAAAGTGGCGCATTGCAATATTCTCAAATCAGCGACATGAATGTTGCAATAAAAAGATTTTAAACACTTTCAGTGGAGTTTGTAAGCCGATAGACATGGCGGCTCATGGAAGAACCCAGCGACGCAGGCGCTCCATCAACAAGGCCATCAAATGCCGATGAAAAGCAACATCCATCACAAAGTCGAAGGGTTTCTTCTGGTGCTCTGAAATCGGTCTTTTGGAGACTGAGGGTGAGAGTTTAAGGGGGAAGTGAAAAGACTGTGGCGGCCAACAACACAGGAAGTACGAGAGTGTTAACGCAAACGTTGCTGCAACGAGAATAGACACGTTGATGTCTGTGCACAGACAGAGACCGTAGAGAGGTGAGCGAGGGCCTGTTGAGTGCAAGAGCTTGTTGGGCAAAGGCAACCCGTACGTGTGATGGAGGGAGGGGAAGAGAGAGAGGGAAGGTCTCAGTGATGTTTCATTAGCAGTCCTCTCCTATAGCTACCGGATAATCATGTCTGATTGGTGGCGGCGTGTCCTTGACTGTCATTGGCGGGACTCTGCTGGGTTTTATCTCCGTTCCAGACTGTGTGCGTGTTTGTGTGTGGTCGCATGTGTATAAAAAGCCTTTGAAAAAGCCTTTTGATTGAACAGCTAAGCCACAGGCTGATGCCAGAAACACTGCGAGGCTGTGGAGCTTGTGCGGCTCCGAAAACGACCAGGAAGCAAACCCGTCCTTTGCAATCAGCCCATTGTGGTAGACGTGGCCAAGCTCCTGGGAATGCAATGTAAATGGCTTTCATGTTCAAGATGATACAAGGTGAAGCGGAATGGAAACTTCCCTGTGTTCCTGTTTTTATTTGTATAATAAGGAATGCCTTCTGTGAGTTGGGTTGTGATGGGGTTTTGCATTCTAGGAATAAAAAATGTCCTAAAAAGACACTAGTCTACTGGTCAAGCTGCATTCAAGTAAAATTTAAAAACATCAGACCTTTTTAGAGTGAGAAGGAATGCAATACAAGCAAGTTTTGCACCTGTGACCAAACTTTACACTGAACCAAAGACGAAAACAACAGAGAACTGTGAGGCCTGATGAGTGTCCACCTGCTCCAACGAGCCCCGACTCATACAATCACAGGCCAAGCGGCTCGGCCATTAATGAATCAGATAACGCTGCTGCTGTTTGCCTGTTCTCTCCCTCTTATCTTTTCTTTGTTTTCTCTTTCCTCTCACCTCTCTTCAGACCTCCTCTGTCTGCATTCCTTCTGCTGCTCTTGTCTCGCTCCACACTTTCGTTCCTTCACATCCATCAATCATCCGTGTTTGCTTGTTTTTTTTTGGTCTTTCCATCCTTCCTCTTACATCTGTGATCACACATGCTCTGAACACATCCCATGACCTCCTTTATACTTACACAAAGTCAATATACCGTCAACTGACAAATGCAATGAATGCCAATTGATTACTGCTTTAGGCTAAACGTATGGTAGTAAATCCTCATGCTGGGCTACAAGTGCTACAGTACTCAAATCATTATTGCTTACTGAACTATGTACACTATACTGCACGCTGCTCGACCTGTGATACTCGTGATTAGTCGATTAGGACGGTGTACAAACAGGTGGGACCGGGCGGACTACTGGAGGTAGAAATAAACGATCCAGTATTTAATACTCAACAACACATAACTCTACTCTAACTGTGCCATGTGTTTTGTTTAGAATCAGAATGATCTTCACTTGCAGCGGTTACAGGCCATGGTAACAGATTTACAGCTCGGGATGCGTTTTACACCAGCGTCATATAATAAAAACTTGCAAATTGCAAAAGAGAAGATATTGAATCATCAGACACTGTTATCTCTGTGATGTTCACGTGCTTATTTAAAAAAAAATAGGGACAAACCTTTCCGTTTGTGCCTAGGATATTTTATGGAAGTGTAATTATTTCTGCAGGAAAGTCCACAGAAGATGCATCTCCAACTTCAAAAGAGATTTCAAAAATGGCGTTAAGAAAAGCTGCGCGTCGTGAGCTCACAGAAAAAGCCTGCAGCGCCGCTGCTGTCCTCTGATCCCATGACAAAACGCTGAATCTAACAGTCAGATATTCATAACTCGCCTTCACATCACATCAACCCAGATGCTTGATGATTTGGCGTGGCACATCGTGAGGTTTCCTCGGCTGTCAGTCAACGGAGCTGGCTGTCGTTGTGGCCAGAAAGTTCACCGTATCGCTTCGGGATTGTCCAAACATCACGTGCCCGCCGGCCTTCCCACATGCCGCTCCACACGTGTACTGGAAACCACAAAGGAGTACGCGGAGCTGAAGCGATTCGTCAACCTCTGCGAATCACACCGGCCGCCTGCGTCTTCAACAGAGACCTCACACAAGTGGATTTCATCATGGTGCGTTTCTTAGATTCTTACGTCCTAAATATATTTATTGTATTTTCGTCAAAAAGAGACCTAACAAGAAACCCTCTGGTACTAATCAACTAATCATTTCTCAGTGATTTCCAAAACGCATGTTTCAGAGGTTCACCCAAAATTATACATGACTATCGTCTGAGTCGGGTTAAAACAGGACGCAACAAACCGCAACTTCCTCCCAAAGGGCTTCTGAGGTGTCATAATAAGATCCTCGACTCGTCTGTGCGCTCCGAGTATCAGGTCCGATCAATGCGTTCATGTGTACTTGGCTCGGCTTCCATTGAGTGAAGTTCTCAAGACCAGTGTGTGGGTACCAGGCGGACAACTTTTCATAAGATAGGTCTCCATCATCCCCCTGCGAACCCCTCCCTCCTGAGGGGAGCAGACAGAAACACCTGAAAGGGGCAACTTTTATTGTGAGAAATCTACAGGGAATTGTTCTCAGTCAGCGGTTTCGAGACTGTCAGGGATGCGGGGAGGCAGGACTCAAACGCAGACGTCGAGTAACAAAAGAATTGAATAGTCAACAGGCAAAACCGCACACAAACCAGGGCAAAAAGGCAAGCAGGAACTAACGAACATCCAGGACTATAGACAATGACGCGACAAGTGACACAAGAGACACACGGCTTAAATACGCTAGGGAGGTGTAGGTGATTGGACACAGGTGGAAACTATCAGACGATCACAGGGGAGGACAGGACAAGGCAGGAAGTGAAGTTACCCGGGGACTCGAGTGGCAGAAAACTACAAAATAAGACAGGACGTGAACCACACCGTGACAGTACCCCCCCCTCAAGGGCCGAATTCCAGACGCCCCTAGACTAGCCGAGAGCAGACAAGGGGGGGGAGGGAGGGAATCCGGAGACGTTGGTCGAACCACCCGGGAAACTCTGGCGGGCGGCCAGACGACCGGGGAGCCTCTGGGGGTTGGCCCGGTGGACAGGCAAACGGCTGGGGAGCCTCTGGGGGTCAGCGTGGCGGACGGTCATTTGGCGGCTCCGGAGCACCGACTGCAGGGCACGGAACGTCTCCGGAATGGCCGGCTGGGGAACACGGAACACCTCCGCGGCCGTCGGCGGCTCGGGGATACGGAACACCTCCGGAGTAGTCGGCGGCGGCTCGGGGACACGAAACACCTCTGGAGTCGCCGGCTCAGCCCCGCCATAGCCCCCCCCTCAAGGGCCGGATCCCGGATGGCCCTCAGATCACCAACGGAAGGGTGGGATAGGACCACGGGATGGGAGGGAGAAAGCCTGAGTCGGGGAGCGGGGACTGGCCGAGTCGGGTTTGGGGTCACGAGTCTCGGGGCCTGGAGTCTCGAGGCCGGTACTGGCGGGGTCGGGACTGAGAGTCTCGGGGCCGGTACTGGAGGGGTACCCAGGGACACGAGTGGCAGAAAACTACAAAATAAGACAGGACGTGACCCACACCGTGACTGAGACGGTCAAAGTAACTATGCGCGATCACTATGCAATCTGGCTGTAGATACACACATATGGGTGACAGGGCTTCATTTGGATCTGCCGCATTCGATCACAAAGGTCACATTGAAAAGTGTCACCACGGGCGCACTTGCTTCTGAGAGACAGCGGTCACAATGCGAACCGCCACGCCTTCTCAGGAGTGTGGCCAACACAAAGAATTTAGAAATTTGAGGTACTTCCTGCTTCACTTTTCATAACCGCAGGACGCTATTGTTGTGGTTTTGGTGAGATCTTCGACAAAGGCGTTAAAGTAGGTAACACAAGCGGCTCTGATGTGGCATCAGTGCATCAACATTTAGCCCCACAGGACGCAGCTGTCGGATCTTAATTTGGATTAACTGTCCATGAAATGACACAGCGATACGACCCATGAGCTGTTTGCACCGTCACATTGCTGAGAGGGAACTGATGTTGACCTTTCCACAAACTTCCGCTAAGTCAGAGGGAGTTGGACTGTAAAAAGAGCCAAATGCCAGTGGATAGTCATCATGGGGAAGTGTTCACGCTGCAGTCAGAGGGATGTTGCCTTGTCTTCACAATGCGCAGTGCGGCTCGGGTGGCTGGTTTTCACATCGCTCGCACAAACACAAACAACGGTAAACATGCCCTTTGTTTTCTCGCTGGTTCCCTTTTTCACCCCCTTTTTTGCTTTTCTGTAGTTCTTCGTTCCAACGTTTGTCATCACCCCCCCCACACACACCCTCCTCCTCCCATCAGAGTTCTTTAATCAGACCGTGAAATGACAGCAGACTGGCAGAGCGATCTCCCCCCTCACTGCTCATTCTGAAACGCTAGCGTGGAAGGGGAGGAATGAGGGGGATGGAAGTGGCAAGAGATAAAGAAATGAAAGGAAGGGAGAGCAACATGTAGGCCAGCAAGGGGAGGAGAGAGGAGAGGACATGAGGCAATGGGCAAAAGAGACATCCAGAAAAAGAAGAGAGAAGAACAACAAGCAGGCAGCAGGGTGCTAGAGAGTGACGGGTAATAAATGAGAGTAAGAGATGCGTTCTAAACAGAGCATGTGGAACAGACTATAGAATATTAAAAGAAAAGACCAATCCTCTAACCTGCTAGAAGAAGAAGGAAAACATCAACATTTCTCCATGTGAGGACAAATGAAGTGTAAATTCCTGCAGCAGCTCATCAGATCGGGGCCGTTTTCACATATTTTCTGCATCAGGGTTTGCGAGGCCACCCTGCTGTGAAAGGAATCGGGAGCACTTATAATTATCTTCTGTCTAATGTAAAGGGGTGCGAGACAAAAATGAGGAAGATATTGTTTTAGAAACTCCAATAGGGTCCTGCATCAAGGCCTTTACACACCTGGAGGGTTTTCTTTCATGTGATTAACGTGCATGTCAATATCCATTTTCCAGCTGCTGTATTTGTCATGAGCACTATCAAAGAAAGGTGAAAAGGGGACTTCTTCCAGAACGAGGTTGATTCTCCTGAGCGTTCGCACCATAAAGGCATCAAACAATCGCTTTGAGTCGCTCGTGTATTTGGATGGACAACTCTTTTCAACCGTGGCAACGGAAGTGCACACCAGATACCACGGGGCGTTTGGCTCATCAACTGTCTCCAGAGAAATTGAGATTTAAATGACCATAGAATGTAAATTAAATCATTTTCAGGTTATAGACGTTATATTCCTCCTCAGTGTTGTCAACTCACTGGTGTGTGTGTGACCCAATGACTGGGAGCTCAAACGTGGAACAGGCTGGTTAACTCAAAATTCACCAAACACTCATCAATCATTTAAGATGAACAATGGGTGAAATATTTGTGGTGACACGCCTACAGGTAATTATAACCCAGTCCCGCAGAAAGGTTTGTTCATGCTGCTCTTTATAAAACAAAGTAGTTGCTCCCCGTCACACACACACAAGTCCCAAAGTGTTCAACTGGAATCTGAGCACATCACAGAGGCCAGCTGATTGTAATATCATTAAGAACTATTGAATGATTTCAACTGAAGTTATGCAGAGATTATTCACTTTTTGTTTTAACAGTAGTCTCCTATTGATCCTGCTCTACCTGAGTTTGGTACCCTGGAGCTGAGCACCAAGGCCAAGACACACACACACACTCCCAGGTGCTCAGTGCACCAGTTCAATCCGTCTCTGCTGCGAGCCAAATATATATATATATTTCAGCACCTGCCTGGGACATGCAGGATATTTCTCCTGTACTAATATTTGTGTGTGAGTTTTCAGGTGTGTGAATCCCAAAACAGCGAGAAAGAAGCCAATAAATCTCTTTTACAACATCTTTTGCACTAATGAGACACCTCTCACCTTCTCATTCTTCTTTCTCTCTCACACACACGCACACACACACACGAACCATGGCAGGGCTCTTCCCTGGAGAGCTCTGGGATTCCTTCCTCTTCTTGCTATAGCAACACACATCTACACCAGAAGCTTTTTTCCCCACAACCCGTCACTGAAATAACTAAGCGTCTATGGATCGTAAATCTAATTATAAAAAATATGCAACATATCTTCAGCCATCAAAATGAGAGAGAAGTGCTCTTTTACGTGGAAAGGAGATGAGGTGCCGTTTACAGCTTACCTCCAGTACACTGAGCAGATGTTTATAGAGTGGTTGCTATCAGTGAGTTGCTTTAATAGCAGTCATTAGTTTCACGTTAATTAGTTTCTATCACAAGAGCGAAACTCTTTAGTCGCTGGTTTTTATGTGAAAAGCTTCCACGTCTCGTGCAGCAGTCCAGAGCTGAGAGAGTTTCTCATTCTGGTTTTCTAATCATGATATTCCTCAACTTAACTAATTTCCAATATGTTTCATTTTTTATTCTGCTTTTACTGGCGTCATCTTCTTTTCCTATTTTACTAGGATCATGCAGCCAATGCACCGTTCCTCTGAGAGAGACCTTTACGTGGATCCGGCTGCAGCAAACTGCATAGCATCTTTGGTGCTGAGTTATGACTGCGTGATGAAGGACCTCTTATTACCTTTTATTGCCTTTTTTTATGAAGACCATGAAAGTCCGCTGACTCACTGCTCTCAACCGGCCCCCGGCTGGTAGGTGTGAGGGAGAAGAGTCGGCTCACTTTGATCAGCTAACAAGTAAGAGGGCTACACACACAGCCCGTGCTCCGAGGGCGGAGACACTTTGCTATGTGTCTTTTTTAATCCGCCACAAATAAGACAGAGGTAAACCTGCAGAGGTCAAAAGGAGTGTGTGTGAGACACTTGTAGTCTAGACAAATCTGCACTTTTTTTTAATAAAACTTGAATTAGTACTGTTGGGAGCGTGAGACATGAGGTTTTCGTGCTAATCACTGCTTCTCTGTGCACGAAGAAAGAACTTGAACATGGTACGGGGGGGTGTGGATAAACGCCCTGGTATCATACACTCACACGCATATTGTCAGTCGGGAGAAGAGCTCATTTCTTTTTCGCCAGCTATCGCAACCACATTTTCGGGGTTAAACCTTAAAACACTGTGCATTCATACTCAAACAGACAGTTAAACTGTAAGTGCAGCACCTACCTGTCACTGGGTGGAGAAAATGAGAGAAAATCAACAGTGAACGATAAAACGGAATGTCTGCCACCTGAATTTCAAAAGGAAGTGTGCAGATGAGACAGTATTTCCAAAAAAGAGAAGTGCTTTGTAGAGCCTGAAAGACACGGCAGGGAGCGACTGTATTGCATTTCACCCAGTGTGAATATTTCAAGAGCACTTCTTGCTATAATGAAATGTTATACTGTGCCAACGGCAGAAAGAAGACTTTTCTAAACCCGTGGGTTCATGTTCAAAGACAATACAATATTGATGCAAACTGTTTACACTGAAGAGCCTGCAGTTTTTTCTCCACCATGAATGGAGCAGCTATTCAATCGACTTTAAGTTATCGATGTTCGCAGAGGAAGTGGATTTGTATGTAAAGTTTCAAATTTCCAGAGAGATTGTCTCTGGAATTTGTGAAATAAGTCTCTTATGTCACGACTGTGGGTCTCAGTTAGACGATGACGTAAAGATCCTTCAGTTTCAGATGGACGTCGTGAGGAGTCAAACCAAATTTACATCAGTTGAAGTTTATCTGCGAACCTCCAGCCAACACCGCATAAACATGTACCTCCTCCACTCAACAAGGATTTTGTTTTCAACACACAAGACCACTTACAAGCAACAAGGTGAATAAGTGAGTTAATCTTCTGCGGTTGAACACTGCTTCCAAGTGGACGACATTGCAAAGTACAAGCTGCACTCAACTACATCGTTGCTGATGTTTCCACTCTGTAACTGTAACTACTGTAACTCCTGCAGCTGAAATGCTATAAACTATTCAATGAATTCATTAACAAATAAGAGCCTTTTGTGTCATGAATGGTTTTATCAATATTTTAGCAATAACAATATTTGTTCTACATATATCCATATGTAAATGCTAACCCCCAGACAGTATACTGGGATTCCTCTACAACCGCCAGTCACAATGAAGCTGACAGCGATGTTATTTCCATAAGATCCATAATTACTAAATGTACTCCTGCTGCTACTGTGCTGCAGTGCTGATATTCACTAAGATGTTAATGCAGCATTGACGCAGATTAATGTATTCGTTTTGGATGGTTTGGATAATTATAAATCATCATACATTTCCGTTCAAGTGGACCAAAGTACACATGCACACACTTTAAAATCGTACCCAATAGCAGCTCTTAGCCTTCTCGTAAGGGCCGAGGATGCACTGCGCAGCGCTTTTCTTTTTTGAGCCTCCAACATAACCTGCAAAGAAAAAGAGCACATATGACTGGTGTCAGTCTGGTCTCTGCTCTCTGTTAAAAGCACACAGATGCATTTGGTAACATAGTAATAATGCTGGGGAGGATTTTTGGTGGGAATTGTTCTTTTTCATTTTTGTAATACTATGGGTTGTGCTTTACAAATCAGCTGATCATTTCATCACTACAAGAGATCACACTGTCACATTTTAATTTGATTTGATACATCTTGTAACAACGTACGTGAGGAGTAGCGTTCACTTGGGTTTCATGACAAACTTTGACGTAAAGGTCTTACGTAAAGTTAACGGACATTAACTGACACTAAGGTGTTAAATGAACGTTGTATTATCGATGCCAGGTCCACATGACAGCACTCAACCATGCAGAACTAGAGACCCAATGTGTGGGCCCTGTAGCTGGGGGTCCGTCCCCCCCCCCCCATGTGCCCTGGTTGTGGTGGGTAAGCTGACCTGGTTTTACACAGACTCCCAGTCTGGGCGGAATACAAAGAGAACAGACCCGGCGAAGAGGAAATATGATGAGTTGGCATAAAGGATACTTCATTCCACTTGGACGAGCAGCTTATTAGGGATTCACGGGATTCAACCGATGCTCTCCGAGCTAACCAGCTAAATGTTCTGCAGACGTGTCTGCTGATTGTTGCTGGCAAATACATTTAACAAACTGAAAGGATATAAAAAATCCTCAAGAGCACCTTCTGATCTAAATTATTACCAAAAGCGACTGGTTAAGGGAGCAAGTTACGGTAACATGCGTGTTGCCCAAGGCGGCGCGACGCGTGCAGTGCTTAGAACTGTTACTTCCCTCACAGGGACGGCGTGTTCTGACCTTTCATGGTGAAAACACCGCGGCAGAAGTCTTTGAAGTCGATCCTCCCGTCAGAGTCGGGCTGCAGGCATCCGGCCAACCTCTCGGCCTGAGGAGAAGTCACACAGACAGAAGTGACCACACATTTCTGTCGGGGGGGGGGGCGAGCGATGCTTTGTTTTTGTAAAAAACACTGTACATGTCACAACATGACACCGATGACAGGAGCTCCCACACACAGAGCCACCTGCCTGTCACTCACATTCACACCGTTCACACACAGAACCAATTTGGGGATCAATCCGCCGGTCCGCTGATTGAAGGACGACTGTGCTCTCCGGGGGTGGGGGCAGGTCATATCACTTCTTTGCCTTACACAGGCAGCGTATGGCTGAATCTTTATTATATCGACTGTTGAACATTTTTGGAAATGATTGAAAGAGGAATGAATGTTTTTTTTTAAATTGAAACGTTAGAAATAGTTTGATTAACAACGGTGAAGCTGTGTTTTATAAGAAAACTGAGCGTTGCCAAGCCGACTCAATATGTGTGCTGTGAAAAATAAAACTATTATCGTCAGTGCAGAAATCCAGTTATAGGAACATATTGGTGTCTGAAGGTTATTGAAAATGTGAGTGTGTACACTCACTATATATGTATATGTGTGTGTGTGTGTGTGTTAATGCAGGTCTGTGTCTCCCACTGAATCATTAAACCAGCCAATAGACAGCCGGCTGAAGTACATGACTCACACGCCCTTTCAACACGGCACTGAAAAGGCTCTGTACGGAGATAAAGAGTGATGCAGACCGCATTCAGTATATCAGACAGTTATCATCTCATGCTGCACCAACCTCCTCTTTATTAGCAATGCAAACACTCAGCGCATCGAAACTGAGACGAGATCACACTGAGGCCAACACGACATGACGCAGACTTTCCATAAAATACGGGACCCATCCAACATCTGATAGACCCACATTTAAATAACAACCCATTCGTTTATAAAAGCATCGGGAAGAAATAAATCAGACAAGGCAAAGGGAGTTTGTCTTGGACAAGGCCGTGGGATTTGACCATAGTAATATAAATGATGACACGTACCTTTTGTGTGATACATTATGCTCAAAAAGCATTTATGTGTTGACAGTACATTGGTTTTTATTTGTAGGGTGAATGTTTGAGTTAACTCATCTAAAAGATAAAGATTTGAGGACCAAGAAGCCGCCACCTCGTAGGGTGATTGAGATTCAAAGGGTTAGGGTTATTTCCCTAAAGTCAAGTTTGTTGGTGTTTTTTTGGTTTTCCTGATTAAGAATATTAATAATATTCAGAATGTAACCCATCACAGCAAATTTCAGAGAGTTAAATTGACTCTGTGGGATTCAATTTTAACTCTAAGCTGGTGTTTATATTGTCCCAATCTTGTCAGTGTTAAATCAACACTCAATGATTTAACAATTTAAAACACTTTAACAAGTTAACTTTGAATAAGTGTCAAAAATAAATCTGGCCATTGTTAAATACATTACAGGTCATTTAGCTGACGCGTTTATCCAAAGCGACTTAGATTGCATTTTTAACCCATGGTTTTTACATTTTAGCCTGGGGAGCAATTAGGGGTCAGGTGTCTTGCTCGGGGACACTATGAAATGGGACATGTAGCAGCTGGGATTTGAACCGCCAACCTTCCTGGCTCACCCTCTCTACTCCATGTCCCACAGTACGTAGAGTTAAACCGAACACCAAGAAGTGTGACACTGTACAGTTACATTTCAAACCTATCAAAGAGTGGAAAGTTAACTCTAAGAATTTTGCTGTGTTTTGTCTTCGGTCAGATTGTATTGGTTAGACCACTTAGGTCTTTTAAATGGATGTTCTGAGCTTCAGACATCAGTGCTCTGCACCACGGCTGAATGACGCATGGTTCTCTTTGCAAGCTAACCACAGGCATTTCAAATTAAACGGAACTAGAGTTGTGGACTGAAACAGAAACAACTTTTCTCATTTTCACATATCAATCAAGTTTAAAACTAGAATGACAGACTTGCGGTTTAAGGCCTCTGCCAAGCTGTGATGTATCAGTTTACATCGATTAGACGCCTGTGCGAAATAGACATGATTAGTATATAAACTATGAAGTCCATATGGGACGGATGTGAGGTCACAGTGAACTTTGACCTCAAAATTCAAAAGGTTGTCTAGCAAAAACATCAAATGGGCCTTTTATTGGAGATGTGACACTTGCAGTCACATAACAGTTAATCTAGAAGCCTGGTCACACGTACTAAGCTGCTGATGAGACCATTTAGAGGTCATTAGAGGACAAGCAAAGAATCATACCTATTTTGAATGCAACACTCTGCCTTCTGAATACACTGTGGGCCACATGATCATAACATGTTAATCTCAAATCATGTTCAACCAAAAGAAGAAAAAAGGTTGAATTACTAGTAGAACGAGATTATCCCGTATATCACGCTGAATAACAAAGCGTTCCTGTGACATGTAAAGTGCTTCGCACTATAGTGTGTAGGAGCGACGACCGCGTGGATAAGAGTTGCTTCTACTTTATCCTGTGAATCTTTTCCCCAGGTCAGCGGGAGGCTTCGACCCCCCCCCCCCCAGGAGCTCATCAGCGTCTCCATGCATGTTCCTGCAGATGAGCAACACAACACTGGAGAGCCAATCAACCGCAGAGTTCAGTTCCCCCGACGCGCAGCGAACGTCCCCCGTTACATGCGTCCAAAATATAGACTCATAATATTCCCCATTCATGGCGAACACGTCTCGATAAGCTGCCCTGTTTTAGGCATGTCTTTTATAATGAGCTATTTCTCAAAGGGGAAATATACTCCATTTTTTTCTCCTCCTGTCCGTTCTCGTTGGACTCGAGGCCTTCCTTTAGAGTGGACATGCTAGGAAATATATTAAAAAATATGATTTGATTCCATTTGCTTTGTGCCATGAATTACACTTGGGATGTTGGTCAATTTTAAAAACCATTTAGCACACACGTTTTGTCATACATTTAAAGTCTGCAATTAGAAAAGACTACACAACCGACTTGCAAAGCAGACACCGACATTATCTACGATGCAGACCAGACGCTACAGGATTCACTGTCCCCCATCGAGGTCCAAGTGGTCTAACAGGACAGGACGGGCCAAAGCGAGCTGGTTAGCACGTTCAATTCTGCAGATATCTCTGCTTTGAATGTTGAATCCTCGCAGTATCTCGCACATTACACCTGTGGTGGCCATTAAACAGGTAAATAAAAAAACATGAATCAAAGAGTTTGAGGCAAAAGACTTCATCGTCCATAAAAACACAAGAACAAAGAAACTCATGTCCTGCATAGCATTGTTAATTAAACAATGCTATTAATGAATAACATAGCTAAATATTACCATAGAAAATAGCTCCTAAAGCACCATACAGACTATAAACAGCAACAAGTATTCAACAACAACTTCCAGGTTAAAAGGCTATTAGTTTAATTGCTCGGCTGCCTATAGAAGTTGGGTGGCGGACGGAAACCTTTTTAGTTGAACCCCAAAAGACCCCCCGAAGCGAAAGGCGCGCGTGTCGTCACCTGTTCCACTCGTCCAAACTGAGCGCCCAACTGCGCAAAGTGCGCAACGCGGACGAACCCGTCCGAGTCCGAGTCACACGCGTCGAACACCTCTCTGAGTTTCCTCACGAGTGTCAGCAGACTACGCGGCTCTTCGTCCATCTCTTTAATGCGAAGAAGACGTCGGTTCTCCCCCGACGTGAGAGACGACGGCGTCGCGTCGCCGGGAACCCGCTGCGGCTGAGCGCGCGCTCGTGGATGCTGCTGATGGACCTTGAGGGGACACGTCCCGTTCCAACTCGGATGCTTTCGCCGGTTGTCCCGTTTTTAACGTTATATTGCAATGACTTGTGGGTAATTCCTTTGGAATTGTTCGTAAAGGACGTGACATGTCTGCACAGACACTCGGCGGTTGGACAGCGGGACAGCAGCCTCGCGCAGTAGCGGGAGCGCGCCTCGTTGTCCGTAATTGATTATAAAATGTCATCTCTCGTTTTGCCAGCGTGATTTCCATCTGTTCCTTCCAGTGACGTTGGTGTAAAAGTCGTCTTTGGTCGGTCCAATTCAGACTGTATGTTTCCAGTTTTCAAGGACTTCTTTCTTTCTTTTTAATCATTTCTTTTCACATGTTATAATGACACAATGCCTCCAGTGACCGCACGTCACTGGTTCCTTCCTGTTTTTGACACATTTGATTTGCAAAGTGAACTGAAATTCTACACCAAACTTGTTTGGAGTTGTTGATACAGTTTTTAAACATATTGTTCCCTGAGTGAGCTGATTCTTTATCCAATTTTTTTTTTTTTTTATCATCTTGCAGACGTCGCTGCCTCTTCGCTGCCTCTTCGCTGCGTGGCATTTGCGAAGAGGCAGAAAGTCTTTGCTCTGCACTATGTTTTTCCAAAAATAACAACAAAAAAATGCTAAACAATAACATTTCAACCAAGGTTGAGTTTTACTCGGAGGCAATCTTCTATCTTTACACTAGATGGTGGCAAATTGTACTCGCCGCACCTTTTAGTATGACGCTCAACTAAATGATCACATAGTTACATTCCACCACTTATTATCAGGCACACGTGTGACATCCTGGCAGCGCTGCGTGACATGGGGGGGGTTCATTGTCTGAATCTCCGCTCACGCACACATTTTTCGATATATCTGAGTTATTTAGAAACAGGATCTGCATATCTTATTCTCAACATCATCAGACCAAAAAAGGAAGTGTGTTTACTGTTTGAACTTCCCCCAATCGCTCTGTCTTCAAGAGGATGTGATACATATTAAGGAAACAGAGAGAGAGGGAGTTAGAGGGAGGGAGAGGCCCGTGCTTGTATGTGCTTTCTTACACAATTCAGTCTTCTTCATGTGTCAAAGATGCAGGTTGTTTGTGGCGGACAATCCCTCTGGATATATCTGTTATTCACTTCTCTACAACTCTGGGGTAGGTGTCGTACCGGAGCTGTTTCTAAATGAGTTATATATTCATCGCTGAGATTTATTAATTTCTAACAACAACATATTTCCCACACAAGTATGTATATTTTCTGTTTGCTCTGCGGGTAAAATAAGAAGCGAAGAACTGCCATGTATCATCAAAACAAACAACCACGCTTTTTGTAAATTGACTAAATATTGGTGTTAGCCTCAATATCTCTCTTGTTGAATGTCATGTTTCATTGTTATTGGCACAATCCCCAGTCGGGTACAAAGGGAGCGTCACCGCATGCAGCAATCACAGTTGGGGCTTCACTGTTGTACTGACTCAACATGTGAGAAACTCAACTGTCTCTTGCTGCATGTGAAACCCTCTCCCTCTTCCTCTAGGAAGGCTTTCTGTTTCTACCTCCTCTCCTCTGCCACCGCCGACACTTCACATCGATTCAAGGTCAACGTGCTTCACGGTTCTGGCTTGCCGGACACCAATGGGCCACCGGGGGGATAAGTTCATGTTGTACCGGGACAAAAAGGAGGTATATGTTGTATTTTTGAGGATGTATCTTGTATCTTCTGCTTCCAATGGGACACAGGGGTTTTAATCTTCTCTGTGTGTTCATTTGTTTATTAAGGTGGACTCTCAAGAGCTGTCGTCCAGCGCTGAGGAGTTTCGGTTCACCGTGAGAATAAATGAGGGCAACCAACTGTTCTGCTGTCTCTACATGGAACAGGGTCGTACTTTCAGTCCTTTCAGTCCCTATCTGCATTTGGAAACCCCACAAGGTGAGTCCATGATTCGTTTTTTGATCTTTTCAAATGCATTTCCTGATGAAAATCTGGCATTGACTGATTCAAACCTCAGTTTCTTGACGGAGGCAGACTCTGATTCAGTATAGTAGCGGTAGTGGATCTCCTCTAGTCTCTTCCTGCTCGCTTTTCACTTCAGTTTGTGCAGTCACTCCGTTCAGTGCAGTGTTAATTTCTTCTACGAAAACTATGACAAAAAATGTTCGTTAACGACCTTTTTTCCATGACTAAGACGAGACGAAAACGATCTTAAAAAATAAAAACTATAACTAAATCTATTCTAACTTTCGTTAACGAGACAAGACGAAAATGTTGGTGGTTGACAAAGTCACAATACTTTTTTTTAACGGTCCGTTACAGGCTTCTCCAAACACGTCTAACATAATAAACTCATTGCAGGTTCTGAGGCCTCACGCATTTCAACTATAGTTCTATAGTATAGTAGCCACATCGTGAGAAGACGGTGTTAAACCGTCTTGTTCGTTCGTTACTAAGCATAATAGACGCGTGCACACACGTGTGAAATAATGTATTGCACCGATTGAAAGACGTTAAGGGGTCTCTTTAGTTGGGACAGTGGAAACAATAAAGGACCATGATGTTTCCGGTGGCCATGTCAAAAGCATTGCAAGTAAACAGACAAAGACAACAAAGTATTGCGTTTAGATCCCTGGTCCTCATGAAGTTGTTACACACTTGCCAATTTGTTAAATTGCCTTGCAAATAAATGCTTTGCTATTTGTTAAAATCCAAATCCTTTCATGTAATGATGTTTCACATGTCATTTGTATCAGCGGAGAAGGATTAAAATGACTAAATGTGACTAAAACTAAGACGAAGACTAAATCAAAAATAGCTGCCAAAATTACCACTGGTTCAGTGAGAGATTCGATATGTGGTATAACATAATAAACACTCCCTTCCTCTCCAACCCCCTAAACAACATGTTGCATGCAGGTGCTCTCTGCGGTGTCTCATTGTCCTCCGCTCTGTGGGTGTGTGCAGCGGTAGTTACATCCTGCGCTTCATATAGAAGCCACACACACACACACACACACAGACAGAAACATCAAACACAATGTGTGCATAGCCTCCACTGGTGACGGTTACAGAGGGAAGTGTGTCTGGTAGTGTGGCGAACCGAGGCTTCTTTTTTTTGCATAGTTGACATCACTGCTGTGTCAAAGGAGCAATGTTAAAGGCACACATGTGGAGATAGCTTCATGGGCCTCTCCCTTTCTTCCAGATGCTGCCCGCACTTGCTCGTTACCTCCTCCGGTGTTGTCCGTGCATCCCTCCACCGGTACAGCGGTAAAGCGTGGGGACACGCTGTCTTTCACATGCTCGGCCCCCGTCCCGTCCGGGTCTCACTCCCAGCCAAGCTACGACAAAATAACGCTGACCTTCTTCTTGCTGGGGGGCCCTGAGCGAACGGGGGCAACGTCTGTCGTCCTCAAGCCTCGATCCAGTCGGGGATCGAACCCTGAACCCCGGCCGGGGGTCTTCAGCGTGGGGCCGGTGAGCGGAGGAGAGCAGGGAGAGTATTCGTGCATTTACCAGATCACCAAAAGAGGATCGGTGGTTAATTCAACCGCCAGTAACGTGGTGCAAATCACTATTACAGGTGAGGATGTCCCACATACCTAACAGACCCCAACCCTCAGCATCCCTATTGTTCATCTAGTCGTTACATAGACATAGACTTTAAGTCTTTACTAAAAAGTTATATTTATAAACCTGCTTTGCATTATGTTCTTTTGATTTAATTCCTTCAAGTTAATCAATCAAATTGGTATTCTTTGTATTTAAAAAAAATGTTTGATTGTGATTATGTTTTCACACGTGTCTTTTTAATAACACACCTTTTAATGTAGTTTTACATTTTGGAATAATAATGTAATTAAACATAAGTCTTATTTTATGAATAACATTTGAATCGATTACCATATCAATGGGATAACATTTGCAATGTTTAATTTCAAACTAATAACTATAACTATGTTTTTTAGCTTTTAACAATGAATCCATCAATTGTTATGTTTTTAAAATCCCATAATATATTTTATTGGCTTTAATTGTTTCTTTTATCCCGATTACCCAAACATGTTCAATTTATTATCATATAAGACAAAGCCAGCAAATATTCACTTTTTAGAGGCTGGACATATTGTAAATTGTGGCTGATGTTTCATATGGTGTTGCTTTCAGACGCGTTGCCGGTCCCCATCCTCGTCCTTCAGCAGCAGACGGACGTGTGGCATCTGCTCTGCACAGGCTCGCCCTCCTATCCCGGCGCTGTGTTCTCCCTCTACCTGGCCGACTCTGAACTTCCCGTTGCAGCTCAACACGCCGCCTTGATCAACTATCAGGTCACCTTCCCAGTGCCTGTCCAGGACACCCCAGTGGCTTTTTACCAGTGCCAGTACGACGTCCGACTGGGAAGCCAATGGAATAAGTCAGGGCGCAGCCCCCCATTGGCTGTAACCAGAGGTGCAGATTCACGCTGGAGCTGTATGTGTGTGTGTGGTCTTATTGGAGCGTAATCTGACATGTGAATATTTAGTTATTTTCTCATCTTTACAGGGTTTCCCGCTCCATCACCAACAGGTAGAACTACAATAACATGTCTTTATTCTACGTGGATATTAATCTATTGGGAATTGTAAGTGGGAGGAGGTCAAAGAAAAGGAAATGAGTCAGTATCATGTCTTCAGATTCGTCTCGTGTGGACTGGCCTCTCGTGCTGGGCTCCTTCTCCGCTGGGGTGTTGTTTCTCGGCGTAGTGGCTCTCGTGGTCGTGGTTGCACACAGGAAAGGTATGACAAATAATCTCTACTTTCTCACATGATGCATTTGCAATGTCATGATAAACTTCCCTTATGTGAACTACCTTATTACATCCTCTCTTTCTTCTCTTTTTTCCAAGTCAAAGCAGCAGCCGAGGAAAAGAAGAGGAGGTATATTTAAGTCCACATTATTTTCAAAGGCCAAATTACTGTATCTGTCTGCAGTGATCTGCTGCTCTTGAAGGATTTTTTATTGCCAAGTATTATTTTACACATACAGGAAATTGTTCTCTGCATAAAACCGCCCCGCACAGTGGGAGCAGTGTGCTGCCGTAAAGGGGTTAGGGGTTCGGGTGTCTTGCTCAGGGACACGGGACATGGAGCAGCCGGGATTCAAACCGCCTACCCGGTGGTTCCCAGCGCACCCACTCTACTCCATGTGCCTTTTGGAAGAGCTTCTCATGGGTTCTTTGTGATATTATGGGTTCCATTAAAACACTTTTTTTTGTCCTATGAACCCCTTAAGTAAGAAAAAGTCTTGTCAAAGGCGTCGGTGTTTAAAGGGAGTGGCCACAATCCCGCCCGCACATCCCCATAGACGCTAGATGGTGAATTTAATTAACCATTAATTAACATGGTGCTGATGTAGGTTGTGACGCTGTCGATGAAGTAGTAGAAAAGGTTTCACTGTGCAGAAACTGGAAGGGCTCCAGATGAAACACTTCGAATAGAATTTGGTTCTCTGAGTCGGAAACTAAAAACTGTGTTCCTGTGAGGAAGAGCTGAAAACCCTTCCAGACGAATGTAGTTTAGTAAGCCCCTTTAGTTGTGATAGTGTATTAAGTTTAGACAGTTACATTGCTCAGTGAAGCAGCAAGTTGTTGCGTGGATCTCTCTGAAATTAATCTTTTTTCAGATTACAGTCTTGCCTCTTTGCAGCTCAGATTTGTTTTTATCTAACTGATTTTAATATAACTTTTTAAATGCATTATCGCATTGCAGAGTCTGTATTGTTTCCTAAAATATTGCTCTGTTGAACTTGTGTTGTGCTGTGCTGTGTTTCAGGCAGGAAGCCCAGTTCTGGACTAAAGTTCATGCCAAGGACCATGTTGTTGGTGAGTTTTACGACAATACAACTTGTTATTTGTTCCCTTTCAATTTCATTAGTACCGCTGTAACTGGCAGATATTCTGAAAAGAGCTTGTCTTTTTTCTTCTCTGTTTTACAGACCTCACACTCAGGCGAACAAGCTTTCCCACCCAGGTATTTATGAATCAATACTCAATCTCCATTTGAAAATCTTTTTAGAAACCACGATAAAGCAACGGTTGGCTTTTTGTCATTGTCAGAAAATCCTGTGAAAGAAACAAAACCAAAAATGCGTTATGACTTCTCTCAATACTCTGTGGCCTTCTGAGTCTGTGGCTTCCAGCCTCAAACCCAATGATTCCTACACAGGATATGGATCCAAACAGATAGACACGGCAGTTCTTGGCAAACAGTACTCAAACAGGAGTAAATAGTACATTTTTTTGGAGACAATTTCCAGCAATAGACAATTTCCAAACAGTGTTTGGATGCAATGTTGTTGTTAGTAGGGAGAGTCCATGAATGGCTTTGGTCTTTTCATAGAATTTGTTGACGTTATAAAAGCACAATATGACCAGATGGATCCCACTGTGCATGTTCCACTTTGCTACAGCAATTACTGACATAAAAACGATGCACATAGTGTGCAGTTTTTATTTCTGTTATTTCTGTGGCCTCTCCAGCACATATTTCCTATAGATTCTCTTTCACAAACAACTGTAAACTTCCCTGAACCCTTTAATGTAAACAAACACACACACATACACAGACACTCCTACATGCACACTGCCAATCAACAAACATACTGTCAACCACAGATATTCCTCGTTAGTTCCGTAGTGCAGTGCTCGCCTGTAATCAGCTGTAATCGCGTTCATTGATGAGCTCTGGTCAGAATGAAGATTCTCTCCAGGCTCTGGCTCCTCTCGCCGCTGTTACAGAAGAGACACTTTAGACGACAGGACTGGAGACTGTAGACTATCCTTGACCGTGGACTTTAAAAGCAATAAATCAAGAACAACAGCCTTTTTTCTCACACACAGAAAGAGAAACATAGCAAGTTATACCAACACAAATTGCATCCGTTCACTGACCTTCTACGTTGGCCCATTTACAATAGATAATAGATTTTAGGATAACCAGATTCCGTGTCCCATTGGATGCCCTTAAAAGGAGTAAACATGAGTGTGGGTCTGGAAATAGAAACTAATACATTATAATGTGACAACAGAGATAAAAGTGATACTTTATCGATTAATCAAGATAATATGATGTGCTAATTACAGATACCCAGAGAAACATGTTAGACAATGAACGCAATGGAGTGATAGGACATGACATTGTGGTGAGATTCTGAGTGTTGAAGCCATTACCTGGTTTATGTGTGTGTTTATTCATGTTTTACGTGTAGGAATGGGACAGTTTGGACTCGACTACTGAGACAGCCTCCAGATCTCCGCTGTGGAACTCACACTCCACATTCTCAGCCCCGGTGCATTAGAGATGTTTCTGTTCTTTAACTTCCTCTGGGTGTGTTTGTACCTTATTTACGTTTATTAATGTAGCATCGGCCCGGGGTACACCGCAGGACAGGAAGGTCTATTTCCTCAGGTCCTATTTCACGTATAGCAGTAGTGTTGTACAATTTGACAGGATGTGATGTTTCATGCTGCTGAGCCAGTGAATATACAGTCAGGCCCATGAATATTTGGACATTGACACAATTTTTGGCTCTGTACACCACCAGAATGGATTCAAAATGAAACAAGATGTGCTTTACGTGCCGACTTTCAGCTTTAATTTGAGGGTATTTACATTCAAATCAAGTGAAGGGTGCAGGAATCACAACAACGTGTATATGCGCCCCGTTTTTTAAGTGACAGATTTTGCTAATTGCAGATAATGTAACATGTATTGTGTGTAGTGAGGAAAAGCCTCCTCCTGACACTGCTGTAGTTCTGCTAAATAATCCCCAGAGGGCGCCGCTTGGACGCAAATTGAATTTCACGCACAGCACACAGTAATTTAAATAGTGCCGTTTATCTAGTTGATCTCCAGTGCCGTTTATCTAGTTGATCTCCAGTGCCGTTTATCTAGTTGATCTCCTGCCGCAATGCAACAGTCGCTCAAATGTGCAGCAGCTTACTTCTTACCTCTTAGTGTATCAGGTCGTTCTCTCTGCACATTGTGGGAGAATGTGCTGAGTCTTCAGTACTGTGTGAAAGTAAGACGGTAAAAGGACTCAGGAGAGAGAGAGAGACGCCTCTCACCTGTTTATGTGGGTTTAATGGAGGACATGCAGTAGATAAGAAAGAACTGTCTCTTTATGAGGACTGCTTTACATTTTACCGGCCTTTAAAATGACAAAGGGCTTTATATCAGTGGCAGAAATGGATTCAGGGGAAGGTTTGTCTTGATTTCTCTTTCATAAATGCAGCACGTTTATTTTTGGATTGCACAGTCTGCTTGATTCTTAATGCTTGAGTCAGTTGTGCTCTTTTCTCTGCCACACAGCAAAGATATACAGCTTCAGATTGTGTCCTTTTCGGCTGATTTCTTTAAATTCAGCCGAGGCTCCGGCGACGTGATGACTTTAAGAGGCCTCCCCACAGCAGACTGGCTACTGCGTGTGTGACACACGGAACCACGAGCCGGGTCGATGTTAATTTAAATGGGCCATCTCAAAACTCATAATTGCCCTTTTAACGCAACCCCATGCTGTGCCTGTAGGAGCGTGTGCAGACTGAACACGAAGGTGTGCGCTTTCATCTGAAGACTGGGGGGGGTTTTGGCAGATGCTTGTGGTTTATGATTTCAACCAGTTTATGAAGTTATGACCAGAGCAAACATTTAGCTTTGATACCATGTCTCACATGATTATCTCAAATGCAAACCCTGCGACCAGTTTTATTCTCACCACTTCAGCTCCAATTGTATTCTCTCTGACAGTGTTATTTTGTGAATAGTTCATTTTTCAAGGACATTTTTAAAAATAAAAGCATGTCAATCAAACACAACCTTATTGGACCCTCAATGTGCTTAAATCATGGACTGTATATGAGCAGAGTGGTCATTGGGACTGCAAATTTGATTCCTTGAGTTTGGTGTTTTAGCCATGTCTGCTTTTTGAAACCAGTGAACAGAGGTGACCATTGGGCAGAAGGAGTGGAGGAGAGACGGCGTACATAGCCCGTCAGCAACCTGTCAATCACAAGGTAGCCCCGCCCCCCAAAGGATACCCTGCTTCATGGCCCATTTTACTCTTAATGGAAACATAATTTAAATAAACCTCATGGTGAATTGAAAACGACCTTAAACTAGCGATCGAGACCGTTAACTAATGTTTACAATGTTTTGTAAGTAATAAATCAAGTGAGAAGTAGTTTTCATACAATCTGACTTCCTTTTGTAACCAGAGGAAAACATCACAGAAAATGGAGGTTTTAGGACACTGCCGCACTTTTCAGAATTGGATGGTGGCGCCTGGCTGAAATGTAGCTAAAAACATCAGATCCCAGCACGTTAAAGGATTGTTTCAGCACCGTGTCTACCAATGGGGCAGTTGACGACTGAACTGTGAGCGCTTAGGTTAGCTGTCAGCAAGCTAATGTTAGCTTTGCATTAACTAGTTTCTGTACTTAACTTTGGGATTTCCACATTCCACTAACTGTAACACAAGTTCTATACTGTCAACAAGTTGAATGCTTGCTGCTCACCTCATGTTAAACATACGGAGTGCCAAATCAATAAAGAATGATGAATTTCTTTTCTTCTCTGATGTGGGCGGGATGTGAATGTGCTCCGTGTCTATCTCCACCCACGGCTTGAGAATTACTTTGATAAAGGTGCACCCTATTTTTTCCACAGGTGGGAGGCTTAAAGAGACAGGCACTCTGATGAAGTGTTTCAGACAAAGGGGGACGACAGAAAGTGTTTAGAGAGAGGGTGTTGTTGTATTCAGAAATGAAGAAACGCTGGACGGACAGAGGTCATCGCAGATCAAAAGGTTAAATCAAATGTATTTAATTAAAGAGATGGTGTTGTGGAACATCACAGCTGAGGAGCCGCTGGTCTCAGCAACCAACAGGCCCCAGGTCAGTCCTTTTGACCATCCCTAGTGCCCATTTGTCGCCTCCACCAGTGAACTTGAGAACAATGGTTCCTACAGGTATTTATAACAATGCTTAAAGGTGTGAAAGTTAGTGTACACACCTCTGGGAGTGGTCTTCTGGTGAGTTCAATGTAACTCGATTTCGAATGGCCCTTGGTCAATATCAGTTGTTGTGCAAGTATTACATGCATGCATTCCAGTTGATTACATTACATCAAATACTATTAATAACTACATTGGTATTATTCTATTACAGTTTCCGAATTACAGTGGCTTTACAACATTGTCATTACTTTATTGGTTACACAGTTTTAGAATAATGGCTGTATTCTGGTGTACATTATATGCATTTTAATTAATTTTATGAACCGGGTCGTATATTTGTTGGAATTCATAAAGCATTCCAAGTATTGTTCTTCGAATCTTTATTCCAACTTCTTCTTCTTCTTCTTCTTCTATTTGTGTGGACACAAGTCTCACCTATTTTATGAAAAAAACTGCTTGTTGATATCTATTCTACTTTTTTCATAATCACTGATTATGTTTCACTAGTTCTTCGCCCCGCTCCGAGTTTTACATGAGTGTGTATTTGTAGTACACACGGACATTCGTGACACCCAGGCGTGCGTTAGTTTTAAGAAAATCTTTTTCTTATTCCTCCGTGAACACAGGTAAGAAGTGCGCATCAGCGCCAAGATACAGGTACACTCTTTGTCCGCTCTATCTTCTTCTTTCTCTTTTCCTTACTTTTTTCCAAGCGCGCGAAAACATCTCCCCGTTGTCTCTAAACAAGGACCACTTAGGTGACCTCAGTGCCTGTTCACTTACCAACACATATACATACTATTGCTTTGCAAAAGAACCTATGCAAGTTTAATCAACAAATAATTAGAAAATCAAATACATAAATAATGGAATATAGGGGGGTGTCCATATCATATCCATCCTGGGGACCCCACATATTGCGTTTCTTAGAGTGAGACCTCGAGGGCTAGAGTGTGGAGCAGCGTCAGAATCTGGTTAAAAAAATATGGAACTTCTGTCCTCAGAGCCAAAGTATACACTTTTGAGGCTTAATTTCTCTGGATTAATGATGGCATGGTTGTGCTGATTGGTTCATGGAATCCCAGAGTTTTTTAGTTTTGGCTTCCGGAGTGTTAAAGTGACACAACCTCTGCCAAAAGCCCCATAGGCTCCAATAGAAATCTGGCGACATATTTCAAAAAAACTCCAGAAGGTACACGTTTTGTAAACTGCGACAGGAGCCGTATTTATTACCGGACAGACATAAAAACCACATCCATGCGTTCGGTAGAGTCTTGGGTCTCGTAAAAACGTCCTATTTTTAGACAGCTGTTATAGTTTTGTGCTAAAGGACACTTGTTTGAGGTGTGGAATCTGTGTAACTCTCTGTCCTGTCTCTGCCCTGTTCAGCAGCTTGTTAATGAACCCAGGTGCGCCGTTGCCGTGGATACTCACACACACGCTGCGGTATCTCTGTCTAAGACTCACAGCTGCTCCTATTACCTGATTAGTGGAGTCACATGATGCAGCTATGCTTTCTGTCAACAGACCAACATGATAAAGACACTTGCCCTCCCTCCCCCCTCCACCCTGACCTCTTCTCACTGTTAATCACTCACTCAGTCAGACTGTCTAATTGTCCTCCTCTCTCTCTTCCTCACCACCCCTCCCTTCCTCACCCTCCCTCCCTACACCCCCCCACCCCACCCAATCCAATCCAATCCAATCCAAATAAAAGCCCCATGGAGGGAATTCTTACTGTAATGTTTGTGATGAATCCTATCAATTAATAACTTCTTAGTTTGAATAACAAACATTCTGTCTCCCAAGCCCCCCTCACCCAATTCCATCATGTCAAAATAAAAGCCTCAATGATTATCTGTACCTTAACCATGAAGCTCAGAATGAAGCAGTTTCGTTGAAATACATATTGCTCTTTCAAATACCACTACAACCACTAAGAATATTACTAGTACTTCTAGTAGTACTACAACTGATACTTCTACTACCATACTACTAGTATTTCTACTGCTATTAATACTAAAACTACTACTAATGTTATTGCAAATACTACTATGGCTAATAGTATTAGTATTACAGTTGTTTCTACTGCTATTGATACTAAACCGACTTCTACTGCTGGTACTACTAATACCCCAATTACAATTATAACTAATACTACTATTAATATTACTACAAACAATTTGAAACCTTTTTATTCATCTCAGCTTTTGTTATTTCTGTATTTTTTTAAATTCATTTAAGCTCCAGCAACTGTATTTTTTAGAAATTCTATTTAAATTCACCTTCCCCACTTCCTGTATTTTCAGCAGTTTTTAAAAATAATTTCAGCTTTTCGTATGCCTGTATTAACAGCAATGTTTTAATATTCATTTCTGTATTTCTTTTGCAATATTTCACATTTATTTCAGTTGTTTTCATTTGTACTTTTTCAGCAACTCTATTGAAATTCCATGCAGCTTCTCCCATTTCTGTATTTTCAGCAATTTCAAATTCATTTCAGCTTTTCTAATATCTGTAATTTCAGCAAATTTTTCAAATTCCCTTCAACTTTCTGTAATTTCAGCAATTTTTTAAAATTCATTTCAGCTTTCAGCTTTTTGCATTCCAACGCATTTTCAGCAGGAAAAGCATTTTCTAGTTGTTTCTAATATCCTATAGTGTGAAATAAACATGAGGTTTTTGGACACAGGGAAACATGTGTGAACATGTGCGATTAGAAACCCTCGGCTTTTGAACATCAAAGAAACACAACACGCACACATGTAGAGCATTATGATACATGTGTGGAAAATGATCTGTAAGAATGTATGTAGACCATATGTGTGTATTCTATCAACACACATATGGTCTTTCTCATTTCCCAATTTGTACATCCTCGCTTCCTTTCCTCACCTCCTCCCCTAGCACAGACAATAGTAGATGCGAGCGGAGGAGGACACTGTTACCCTGTAACCATCATTTTGAAGCAGTAACAGTGTAATATGATGCAAGGCTCAGCTGCAACGGCTGTCTGGGGCTTTGTTATACTGTTGTATTGCACAATCACTGTCTGATGAGCATAACAGTGTAAATTCACTATTCCGTCAATTCAGATTGTGGCCTAATGTGAAAAGAATGTCATGCACCTTAATTTGACAGGCACTGTAGTGTAAGTGTCAAGGGCGACGGTGGTGCATGGAGTAGAGCGCCGGGGACCACAAGGATGGCGGTTTGAACCCCGGTTGCTCCATGTCCCATGTTGAAATGTCCCTGAGCAACACGCCCAACCCCTAAATGCTCCCTGGGCGCCTTTACGGCAGCACACTGCACAAAGTCGCTTTGGATAAAAGCCTCAGCTAAATGACATGTAATACTACTAACTATTATATAAATAATATATATATACACGACAAATATAGTGTGACATTTGATTGAGTGATAGTGTAACACACAGATATTTGGTCTTTTCAGCAGTTTGGACTTGTAAACATTGTGTCAGCATTCCAGCTATTCCATTGGGGGTGAATTACATTCAAGATAAAAGCATGATAACAGGGTAAGGTATCATTATGGAATGTGGTCAGATCAGAGCCTTAGGAAGAGATACACAAGCTGTCATCATAACTACACAATTGTTAAATTGTTTTTTGTAGCACATATATTACGGTATGTTTAACACCACAATTCAATCTCTCCTGCTTTCAAATTGTTGCAGCTACAAGTGAGATAATTCACACTTCTCTGCCCTCTTGGTAGTCACGGCATTCACATATTCTTTACACGAAATGTAACGGATGTGGTCCAATGTTGTGAGTCAAAAATCCCGGGAGAAAACAGCGGGGAACCTCACACGCAACCAGGCCGCAAGAAACCAAACTGACAAAACAAGAAAGAGAAGAAGACGAACCCACAGAGGACAAAGGCACTGCGGCAGCATCTGTGGGGACGGACTAATGGGGAAGGGCAGCAGGTGAGCTCAGGTATCTGCAGCGCTAACGAGCAGCAGGTGAAACTAATCAGGCCGAGGCAGACGCTCAAATGTGGCGGGAAAACACAAATAGGAGAGAAGGGAAGTGATCAAACAGGAGAATAGGAAAAATAAAACAGGAAACACTAATGAGTGACTTGAAACAAACAAAACTTACCTGAGGCACATTAGGACAATATTTTTTATTTATACTTGGCAAATCAGGGTAACTGGAAGTGCAGTTTACCATGAAGAATCTTAAACAACTGACTTTTAAAAATCTTTAACAAGTGACTTATAAAAATAAAAAATAATAATTTCAAGCAATGCAGTGAAGCATCACAAGCATTTCTCCTGAAAATGTAACAAGAAAAAGTACTCAAACACGTGGATGTACCTTAAATTAAACATAACAGTGTTTGAGTGAGTTACATTCCACCACTGTGAGTCTGTCTTCAAGCACACAATAGACACACACTGCTTTGAGGCACACAAAAAAAAGTATCATACATCCATGACAATTAATCTAAAACCCACAGAAACGTGTGCCCGTACACACACACACACACACACACACACACACACACACACACACACATTCCCTTGACATCATACTTTTGTCCCCTTAACAAAGAGGCATTAAAAGAGCGCCGGCTGTATGTAACTCTGACATCACTCAAAGCCATGAAACCAAAACTCTCAGTTTTTTTACTCAGCGCCAAGCTTTTAGTCTTGTTGGGGGGGGTTTGTTAGCACCCGAATTGTTTTTCGGGTGTGTTCACCCACTGCACACACGGGGCCATCGTACGCCGCAGGTTGGTAGTGACGGTGCCAATGGTTCAAAACGGCAGCAACGTGGCTCCAATATGGACTTAAGCACACCTTGAAGGGACAAGTGTGCCACGTGACGCTTTCTTTTCCGTTTTCGAGGCTGCGTTAATGTGAGCCGGATTACAAACAAATAAAAACATGCCTGTGAAGATTATGTTCCATAACAGAGCCCTCTAAATCCCACCCACTCTTCCTTTAGTTAGTTTATTTCATGCGCCTGTGCTGCATTAGTTAAATCACACTCAATCAATTAAGGAGACAAGCTTAATCATGTGGATCAGGTTTTACTCAAAAATACTTACATAATGCTTAATTTAAAAAAAAGTCTAAACAATGGAGCAGCTATTATTTGAATATTATTTGCCTCTAAAATCCTTCTTCAAGAAGGTGCTTTAATACGCTAATCTAGCTTTCACTGGGGATGCGTGAAACATAATAAAAGAAGCAGTCATTCATGGATACAAATTGTGCAATAATTCAGATCGTTGGCCTACATCCACCAAGTTACTGGATTAAAAGAAACACAAGAACACTGAGTTTAATTATTTCTGTGAAGCCGGTCATATTTTAGCAAGTGTTACACTGAAATCAATCATGCAGAAAGGTGATTATAAGTCCCTTCCCCTTCGAATACATAAATGGGGTTTAATTGCTTCAACTTCAGTAACAGACTGAGATACACAAAGGTGGGGTTTATTACATTGTATGGGACCACGGTAGATTGTACAGGTGCAATAAACTAGCAACTATGTGTCATAAAATTGGCAATAACACATTTTTTCTCAAGCAGGAAATTGTTTCAACAAATGAGTAAAATGGTAAAGAACTTCATTAGAGTTTGAAAATTCTCAATATATTTGCATTTCTACTATTTTCTTTGCCTTTTTACATTGGTAATCTTGGAGTTTTCCAGCACCAGAAGCAAACCAACGGTTTATTTATCAATATGCAGCCCTCCTTCTCCCCAACCGCCCTGGTAAAGGAATCTTCAGGGTTTTTCGTCCACCACCAATCCTTTTCCTCGCTCCCAATCCTCCTGACCTCATTTGTGGCCTCAATCCTCAACCTCTTTCTTGCTCTTTCCTCCTCTAGTATTCTCCCTCTTTCCAGACACTGATCTTCTTTTTTTCTGTGACAGTCTTTCAGCTCTCCACTTAAAAATAAACTACGGGTCTCGGTTGAACCTTCCTCCCCACTTTTCGGTCCATCAGCGGTTCTTCAGTTGTCTTCCATGTTGTGTTCGCTGACTAGGCCCGACTCCCAGCGTTGCACAAGAGGGCTCTTCTGTCTCGGGGTCCGAGGACTCTGTGGGAACTGGGTGAGAGAAGACGGGAGCAGAGGACAGCGGGAGCGAGCGGTAATTTGGAAGCAAGAGATGACGAAAACAGGATGAAAGCAAGTGCAGAAAAAGGAAATTAAGAGCAGAAACATCAGATATGTCAACCAACACGGCATAAATGAATTTCCTCTACGATATCTTGGATGAGCATTATTATTATTATTATGAGACAGAAGGAGGTTAATACGCTTGTGATCCAACACGGTGTTTGGTGTGACTCTACAACTCTGGCAATTTTCTGCTGCAATCCTGCGTTTATTCCTGAGTCTAATCAGGAACCTGGTCTAAGGAGAAAGCAGATAACCAACTAGCAGATAGAGAGGGAGGGAGACACTTGTGAGTGCTGGAGAGGAAACAGATCAAAACGCAGCTAACACCGAACCGTCAAACTGAAGCTGAAACCCAGCGTATCAACGCCAAACTGAATTAAAGGATAGCAAAGTTTCAAAGAGAAGCACACAAGGCAGGTTCAAGGAAATTAAGGGGATTGTCCATTAACTTTTCTCTTTCACCAGTATTGACTACATAAACACCCTAAACACACACATTCCCGCCCACACTCACCTCACAAGCTCTCCCTGCTTCTCTCTCTCAGATCTGTTTCCGTCTTCCTTTATCTATGAGGATACGCTTATTAGTGTGTTCAGTCAGTTATCAGATGTTTGTGGCCCATGTGAGGTTGAATATGAGGCTGACATCCTCCTGAGCATCAGCTTCATGTCAGTTATGTCTGGGTCTGGCTACACAACCTATTGTATGTAGGCTACATGGTTAGGATTATGATATCAAGCTAGCGATTGATGCTAGTGCTAGGCTAGGCTGGTGTTTAGCGAATAAACTCAAATCAGTCGAGTTGTGAGCTGTAGGGAGGGAGATTGGGAACTTGTATGTTCATTATAACCTCATTAAGAAACGTCTGATCATCTAATCTTGCTCTGTAAGTTATGCTGTATCTTCTCAACGTGAACATCATGATGCCATGTCAATTACCTGATGACACCAGTTAGCCAGTCTATGACAGTAGATGTCCATTTGTTAAACATTAAATATCCAATTTATTTTATTTTATTTAAAAGGAAAGTATTATTATGTTATACATTGTACAGTTGGCCAAGAAGAAGAAAAATCAACATGGAAAGATGGAACCAAGGCTGTGTCTACTTTAGGCTCTTTACCTGTGTACAGCTACTTTCCAAATTTTGCTTTAATAGTACACATAGGCCCTAATGTGTTGTGTGTACATTATACAGCCCAAACCTGAATGCTCTGCTACAACAAATTGTGAGAAAATGGAAAATATTTCCTACATTTTGAATACAAAATACATGTATTGTAATTTGATACATTTTCTGGCACCAGTATATTTTGCATTTCATTTTAATACATTTATTTAAGAGGTATTTTGTATCTAGATTTATTTTGATGTATTTTTGTCTCTGTATCTCTGCTTCCTATGAACTGCTAGAGAATCTTTATGATTGTGGAACCTGATATCCGTTGCATTTCAACGAGACTGAGGAGGGTGATTTGCCTACATTTTCATGTCCTCTAGGTGCACCAGATAGGTATGGTTGGAACTTCATCCAGCAAAAAAAGAAAAGAAATCGAAAGTATAAAATGTCACTCTGTGGTCGAATGTTCAGAACTGTTATAGCCATGTTATAACCCACGCACTGTTACAACCCACCGTAATGTTTAAATTTAATTGCATTAAATTACCAACGCTGACTCACCTCTGGCTGGTCAATCCTCTCCTCTTTAGGCTGACCTGGAGGCCACAGCCCCAACTTGCCAACTGACTGGCGTCCTGCAGGAGAGAGAGAGAGAGAGAGAGAGAGAGAGAGAGAGAGAGAGAGAGAGAGAGAGAGAGAGAGAGAGAGAGAGAGAGAGAATTCATTAAAACATGGCGAGCAAGAGTTTGCATCAGAATAGCAATCAGGCAAAGGTTGTCTTTCTGTGCTCTAAACTGTGAGAAACGAAGCCCTGAAGCAAATTAATTAGTCAACATGAAGAAGTGGAGTGAAGTGAAGAAGGAATAATGCTGCTTTTACGTGCAATCAGGCGGAATGACAACACATTCTGGACATGCAGGTTAAACAGAAAGCCCAAAAGAATGGTAGTACGGCAAAATGAAACATATTTTGCTCTGGTGACGGAATGAAATATATGTGTTTACCATTTTATGTAAATATTCTATAAATACATGCGATACTCAGTTATTTTATTTATTATATACTATTCTATCGACGTATCATCCAGTGTAAATTCTCATTGCTGGAATTATCTGCCGGTGTCACCATATTTGACCATCCTGCTATCCTTCATCATGTTCGTTTTTCTGTCTACCTTCTACCTGATTCCACATGAATGCAGCATGGAGGGAAAGAAATATGAACGTTACCTTGAAGAACGAGAAACTGGAAGTAGTCACCGGAAACAAAAGATTATGAAAATAGGAGGCATGACTCATTGTCTGTAATTCAATTATTCATTAACCCACACTGAGTCACGGTCATTCAGGTACCGTGCGAGCACACCACGGCCTGATTGATGTGTCCAACAGAAACCCATGACAGCTGGGGACAATTTTATTCATGTAGAGTCACGTTTGTTACAAACACAGGACTTTCACCAAGTCAAGAGCTGTTTGTGTCCCAATTGAAACCTGGAGTCATCGTGTTTTACCAAACCTAAGTCATGTTGGTGCTTTTCTGCTCTGTTTCAATTTGCATTCAATTCAATTTAATACACATTTTTAAGACTGCAACACAAATGCGGGAGAAAATACTATTCCCTCAAAACTTCATTCAGAATGCAGCTCGGTTGTGTGTGGGGGCACTTTTGTAGGACACAAGGTTAATATACATGTATCAATTACGCAGTATCCCCAACATGAAACCTGGTTGAGAATCGCTGCTATACAGTTTAGCGCACACAATGGCAGCAGGCTGTGTTGGAAACAACGTATTTCACTTTTTGCTCTTGTTGTCAAAGCTCTCGATATCACTATAGGAACTACAATAAAACAAAGTTGTCTTCACTTTTTGAATTCTTCATCTGAAATTGGACAATCCAATGCTGATTTTGAAAGATGTTTAGTGGTTTTCCAATGACCAGGAGCAAAAATGAAATAATGTGAAATAAAGACATGAAAATGATGCTCAATTCAAGCATCCCAGCACACAAACACATTTGCCATGTGGGTTCAGCCCGGCACACACACACACTCACTCCAAACACCAACCTGCTGTGTGTCTAGTTCCCCCTCTGGATGACGACGCAGGTAAGTCAGGAAAAGCCAGACCATTCAGTGACGAAGAGGTTGACAACGTGGGGACTGGCGTGCTTCTTCCTTCCTTCTCTCCTGTGCCCCCATACAGACTGGCCCTCTGGTTGTGAAGCTCCTTTTCTCTCTCTTGAGTCTCCCGGATGTCTTGCTCTACTTTGACCAAATTTGTTGAGGAGCGCAGCTTGAAGAAGGGATTCTCCTTGGGTTCCTCCTCATCCTCCTCCTCCTCCTGCTGCTCGCTCATTTTAATCCTACCCCGTCCTCCTGTCCTAGAAGATGAGACGCTCGGACGCCCAGAGTTGACTACAGTGACGGGCCCTGCCTCCAGTTTGGCGTGGCAGAGCTTCTGTGCTGGAACACTGATATTGCTTTCTAGGATGATGACTTTACAGGCCATGCCCTCAGATGACCCTGGTCCTCTGGGAGTCCTAGCGGGGTCACCACCTCCCATGACTGAGCTCGTGCTCTGAGTGGGCAAATATGACCCTCCTATGGTGGATGCCTGCGATGAGATGTCCTCCTGGTTCTCCAGGGTTGAAACGTCACTGGCAGAGGACCAGGACGTGGGCTTACTCTGGGCTGACACACTCAAAGTTGAGTCACTGGGTTTCTGAAAGGCCTCGAAAATCTGTTTCCTCTCTTTGATTTGGCGGACTGTGCCTTTGTCATAGAAGCCTTGAACTTTGCCCAGCTTGACCAGATCCTGCTCCCTCTCGGCTTCCTCGTGTATCTCTTGCTCCATCTTTTTGCCCGCTAACTGCCTGTCTTTGCAGTGACTCCTCTCAGACTTAGTTACGGACTGGCAGAGAATAGTTTTTCTTAAAGGGATCTCTACATACTCTGGCGAGGTGGGTGGATTCGGAAGCCCTCTGGATCTCCTCAGACTGTGTTCACGTTCTACGGCCCGCCGCATCTCCCTCTCGATGGGGGTCTCTTTGGGCGCAGCAGCTGGATAGGCCGTGGAAATGGTGGTGCCCTCCAAGGTGCTGCATGGGGAGAAGTCCGCTGAAACTCCACTATCGCTCTGGCTATCATCACACGAGTCAGTCTCCATCCTGCTGTGTTTAGCAGGCACGCAGCAGCAGCGTTTATCTATCTCAATCTTTTGCTTCTCGACGGTTTTGGAATTTTTTGGCCGTTCTCGGACGCGTTGCCGCTCAACAGTCTTGATCTGCGCTCCCTCTCCACCTGTCTGCGTGCCTCCTCTCAGTGTGCGGTCCCCCGCCCTGCTGCGCTTTTCTCTCACAGCGACCGCAAAACCAGACCCCGCCCCACCCCGATCAGACAGCTCCATGACAACAGTAGACAAAGGTGAGGCGCTCTTGCAGAGCACCTGTTGTGCAGCTTCCTGGTTTACTCCCCTGGGGGTAAGCTCCCTTTGGCTCTGGGGCAACAGCTCCCCCTGCGGTTTGGCTGACAAAAATGCAGGGAAGGTTGACGTTGGGTCTTGTTCAGTGGAAACTGATGTATTGGGAGAATGTGAAGGGTGGAAAGGCTTGCCCTCTGCGTCTAGTGTTGTGATTGATGCTCCATTGATTCTGGCAAAGGGAGGAGAATGAGCTGCTGAATTTGATTCAGGAGCTACAGCCGACATCTTATCTTCAGGTTCACTACAGTCAAAACCATCCGGTAAGAAGTTCGGCTGTGTGTCATTCTCCTCTGTAGTCGTCTCCTCCGATAATGCATCTAACTCTGTATTTGCGGGCTTAGAGAGAAGAGGTGGCCGTTCAAGACTATTTTGTCCATCGGGAGACGAAAGGTCCTCTGTTGGGTCCAACATAAATTCATCCAGCTCCCTCACCAGGGTGGAAAGACTCTCTTTCTCAAAGCATTCCTCCATGGATGAAGCACCGAGGGGAGGAGTCGGGAAAGCAGCTTTGCGTGAATCAACTGACTTCTCCTCTTGAGCCCGGGATTTTTCATCTAATACTGTCCCCATCCCTGGTGTCTCTGTGGGGATGCAGCTACTAATTCTTGTATGTTCCAGATTTTCCGATGTGGTTTCATCGCATGTTTTGGTTCCTAGTAGCGCTTGGTTGCTGCCCAGTGTTTGGTCTTGAGCTCCTAGCTCTAGGGCGTCGATGTCCTCTTCGGGTTGTGCCCTTGGAGCATCTTTATCTTGCAGAGTGGAGTTGTGGCTCAGGGTTGCACTCTCTTTGCCTTGCGGCCACAGCTCCTCGACCCACTCGTCCAGCGCGTTGACTCGACCCTGCTCCTGCCATTCCACTGGCTTTGTTGCCATGGTGTCTGATGATGTAAAAACCCCTTGCCAGATATTCTGCTTCCAGTCAGTCGGTCTGAGTGAAAGCGGAGAAACACAGAAGGAAAAGAGGAAACAATAGAGTGATTACCAGCGTTCAACAACTCACATGGTGTTGTGGAAATTGAAATAATGTTATGTCTGAGTTGACAGCGAGTTTCTGAACTTTTGAGGTGATATGTAGTGTTTTAGCATAAACAGATGTCCAAGATGATTTAAATGATTTGCTGTGGTATTCCCACACAAGGGACTCGTTGTACGGTATTTACAGTTTGTGGAATAGTTTTAAAACCATAAATTCCATAAATTCCATATTTTTATTTCTTTTTTCAAACCTCATTCAACCTGTTGTCCAACCCTGTAGCTAGAACTGAAGAAAGAAAGTGAAAGTCATGAGCTTGGTCTGTAAGGTGCTAAATCTTTCTGCAGAACATTCACCTTTCTTTTAATCTTCTTACGGCTGGACAAAGGGGCTCAGTGTACACACACATACACAAACTGAAATAACAATAGGATTGTCCGCAGGGTTTACTGAATGAAAGGAGGGGTTTGCTCCTCTCTTTTTAATATACACACACTGTCCCTCTGTTATTTCAATATTGCTTTTGGCTCAATAGTATGCCCTCGTCACACCTCTCTTGTGCACACACACAACCCCTCTGTGCTCTTCTTTTGCATCCTGACAAACCAATCAAATTCTCCTCCATGTTGATTCTCTCCAAGCAACTCTGGCAGGACTCCAACTCTTTGATTGGTCGTTTAGGGGAACGTGGATCAGAGCGCTGGCCATGATTAGTCAGTGATGATCCACTGGGACGGATGGACAGATACAATAGATAGATGGTCAGATGGATGATGGATGTAAAGATAACAAGGACTGGCAGCGTGACACGGCAGGACTAATGGGAATCTCTGTAGTGACAATGATGGCAGAGCACAGTCCCCACGGCTGAACACAGCGGCCTAATGGTGGTAAATCAGTATGAGAGCAGTCATGACAGCTATGACAGTCACTGTAGAGCCAACAATGGGGAGTTTTGGGAACCATTCACCAGCTGCATATCATCACTGGCTTTGGGCTGCCAGTTGGTACAATTGTGTTGTCTATCATTCCACCATTATGTTCCAATGTAAAATTGTCAATACGGTGTCCTACACTTTACACAACAATGGTGCTAACTGTAATTATATGGTCATTTTTGGTTCATGCTAGAACTATTTATAAAGCTTCCACCCGAAAAGGCCAGGGCTGATCATGTTGCAGCAAGCCAACAACAATCATGGTTCATAGTCACAGTTTTTGGGGTTGTTTGGGTGTTTTCTTTTAACATCCATGCTTTCAAAAATGCTCCAAGAAATATTTCTTTGGAAGAAAAGGGGTTTTAATGTAATCTTTGGTCTCACAAACAGTCCTTGAAAAACCCTTTCTGAGTTCTTCCTTTTTTTAAAGTTTATGTTTATATTATGAACAAACAGTATATTGAAGTAGGCATTGAATGTGACCATGACTTCAATCAGTACCCATTGTGAAATGCATCTTCGATATCTTCATACTGGCTGTTTAATCACAGGATGTGACTGAGGAGAGAATGGGATAGTTGGCATTCCCAAAGAGTAATCACTGTGTCTAAATGCCACTCAATAATTGCATCTGTTTTGTGCATACTGCACCTGTACTGATTGTAGACACAGAAAATAACTGGGCTATAAACAGTCAGGTATTAATTGGGGTGGATTACTTCCGGCCCTGCTAAAAAATAGACCGCCTGTTGACAGAGACAACGAATTTCATGAAGGTAACATATTGTAATTTGTTGACTGAGAACGAGGAGCTACATTTATTTTGAAACGCAGTGTGAAAGCAAGCGTTTTGTCACAATGAGAAGGTACTTATTGTGATCAATTTAAATCTTAAATCTATTGCAAATATCTGCTTGAACAGTTTATTCCCTCAAACCCGCTGATTCTGTTAAAAATCCTGCTGAAAACAAACAAGCTCAAATCAATTAATACAACAATCCTGCAACACTACAGCATATAAACAATCCTCTCATTTATATTGTGGTACGGGAATGACATCCGACTACTATCTGGCATCCCCTAATGAGATATTCTCCCTATGAACATTTCCTGCGACATCTAATATGGCATGCTGTTCGGTTTCATTTTGTAAGAGGCTCAGAATATAACGGTTCTTCAACTCTCTCTTTGGGTAACTGAGGTTGCAAGTGATTGTGGATTAGAACTCCCTTAACACACTTATGTTTTGCTCATTATCTACAAAGAGGGCGCACTTTATCAAAAGAACAGCCAAACCATGATCATCATTAAAAATACATCTGCAACGGGCCTGGCAAATAAACTTACACTCCTTTCTGGGGTCAGCAGTGTCCTAAGGTACTTTAAGATCTGAGGGTATTAGACAAAAATGCAAATTAATTGAAAATAAATGCAGCCAACTTCATCCCTAATTAGAACCACTTCTGCTGCTGTTTAATGGTTGCTGACATAGTTATTTGCGAATTTTACAGTCACTTACTTTGATATGCTTTTAGTCACCGAGGCAACACCAGTGAAAGCTGGTCTCTACAAGCTCGGCTGCTAAGAACATTTTTGTTACGCAGTTGTTTTCTATTGTAGAAATCATTCACCAATCATTTATAATACAGCTTACAGTTCAACATACCTGTCAATTAAATGCTTTGAAGATGCCCTCCGACAGACACTGAGACACACACTTTGTCTTGTTTTGGGTCACTCTCACAGCTCTGCAGCCTCGCTGCCTGTATCTCCTCCCTCCAGCACACTCAGCGGACCAATTGCACTCGCACGACTTGCATAAGAAGCTCACTGTAGCAAACATTCCCTAACACAATAAGTACACACGAATGAGCATGTGTGCAAACGCACAGGCTTGAGCTCTCCCTATTGTTGTGGATTGGAATATATATATAGCACTAATCCAATTAGTGAACACGCATTCATTATTGAACCATGCAACGGGAGTGAAGAATTTCCTGAAGGGATAAGCGGGTGATCATGTCACAGCACACTTCATTTGGGTTCTCTTATATCTGGGAAAACACACGGTATCACATGCTTTAAGATTTTCGTAAAATTCGAATGTAGCAACAGATATCTTTGGAGTTCTTTGAACTGTTTCACGAGTTAATCAACAACGCACCAATCAATACATCCATTAATTTACTCTGCAGAACTGAAGGGGCCACAAAACTGTCTAAAATGTATCCTTATACTAGTTTGTCTGTTTCTATATAGTTATTCTTAATGCTTTGTCATTGGTACCACCGGGTAGCATTCCATGAAATTAGAAAATATCCTGCACGTTAATCAGAAACTCCTCAGGGAGGCACCGGAGAACCTGAATCAGGACTGTGGGAGTAAAATGAGGGTTTTACAGAGGGACTGTTTCCCGGCAACACAATCCCTTTTATCCACATGGTCCACCAAAATAAACACAAAAAAATGTCCATGTAGGACCCTTTAAGCAGTAAGTAGTGATTTTATTCATACAGCCTGAATTCAAAATGTACAAATTATATTAACATGGCATCAAACATCCTTTGAACATTCGTCTCACAGGTTACCAAAATCTATCATCTCCATTGACGGTTGACGGGCCCACATACTGAACAAAAGAAAATTACTTATTGTTCAAATAATGCGCTCATTACATCAGGCCCATACCTACTAAATGTCAACATGGGAAAATGAACAAAAAAAATAGACATTCAAGCTAAATAGATCCCACTGTGTCATTACATTACCGGTCATTTAGCAGACGCTTTTATCCAAAGCGACTTACATTACACTTTAAAGCCATGGCTTTTTCACATTTTTGCCCAGGGAGCCATTCGGGGTTAGGTGTCTTGCTCAGGGACACTTCAACATGGAACATGGGGCAGCCAGGACTCAAACCACCAACCTTGTGCTTCCCAGCACACCTTCTCTAACCCCTGCGCCACGATGACCCCTGTCATGATGTACTGGCAACATTTAAAAGGTGATTCAGGGCAACTTCTCCACCCTGTGAGAAATAACAATGGTGCAAAACTCTTAAATATCTTTAGGCATTTTATTAAACAGACATGTGGTTCGGAGGTCTAACAACAATAACGTTTTGTTCAGAGTATATATCCACAGTATTTTGTTCCCCCTAAGTAGTTCTAAGCATCTGCTGAGGCATCCACAAGGCTGAGATCACAGCTTTGTTATGGTCTCCAAGATAGAGGGTGAACAAGATGGCAGCAGTCAAAATAAAATACCATCATTAAAACATTTATTATTTGAAGAGTTTGGATGGCCTAGTCTGCATGTCCAGATTTAAGTAATGGAAATTATTATTTAAGTACTATTTTATAACTTGCATGCATTGTATAACTCACCGTATTGAGTAAAGGTATCAAGATGAATTTAAGGAAAGTTCCAGTAATACTGATTGTTACACACTATTGTTGCCCAATGCGACAGAGTCCCTCACGCTTTTTATTCTTCCGTTTAGTCCTCAATCCGAGCTGCTGCTGTTGGTTGGCCGGCCCTCAGGATGCTCTGGACAGAGCTCCTTGGTGGGATCCATCACCACAGGTGTGGGCAGCCCGTAACACGCCAGCTGGGCCTTGAACTCCTCCATCTCCTCCTGGGCCACCTCCCTCCTCCTGCTCAGCAGGTACAAGTCTACAGACCGCCGGCTCTTCGACTGCACAATCCACCGCATCACGGCACAGTCCGGGCAGTGTGTGGAGAGGACAGCCCCGTCGAGCTTGAAGCGTTCGCCCACGTTAAAGGTGAAGGAGCTTCCCTCCACCGAGATGTTGTAGCGCAGGTACTCGCATCGATCATCAAAGCGATTGATTTGGGTGTAGACGTTGGAGGTGTCACTGGAATTGCTGAAGAACATAGTGATGCTGTCTCTGAGCCTTAGTTTCTCCATGGAAGGCTGGTGGTTGAGACTGCCCGCAACTAGAGCCCATCCGCCCTGGAAATGGCTGGGGTCTAGCTGAGACAGCGGGTGGACCAATCTTTCACAGACCGGAGGAGCCGAACGGCTCACAGACATCAAGCAGAGGAGAAAGACGGCAAAGAGGGGAAACATGATGATATTATACAGACTGAACTTGACTTGAAACAGTGGCCTCAGCTCTGGCCCAGAATGGAGCTGGATAAGGGCGGCAGTCCAAATATATGCTTGCGTTTAGAGTCCAGTCCAGTCTTGCGACACAGTACATGGTCACAGTACCAACTGTGAATTCCATTATTGTGCAATGAAAGAAATGTGATTACTAGTTGTAATGTGTTGTGGTTCTCTCCCACTTCAGATGTTTTTTCATTTGATATTTGATATTTTCTGGGAATGAGACAGTGTTTTGCAGTGGAGTAAGGTCAACAGTCTCCAAACTGGCAATCAACCTCATCGGTTTTTTCAGTAATTATGCAGAAAGTCAAAAATAATATACCTCTGTCATTAAAACATTAATAAGAGTTTGGATGGCCTAGTCTTCATGTTCAGATTCAAGCAATTGAAATTATTATTTAAGTACTGTATTATAACTTTCCACCACAAATGCATTGTGTGTGACTCAACCTATTGAGTAAAGGTATTAAGATACACTAAGATGGTAACGTACAATATAACAATGTACACTGCAGTGATGTATAATCAAGTTCATAACTTAGTAATAAGTAAGTAATTTTTCTTATTTGCGAATTCTATAGTTAGAAAAAGTACCCCATGTTTGTCACTTCAGGAAATTAACTCACTAACATTTAAGGATTTTGTACTTCTCGGTGTCGAAAAAAAAGATATATTGGATGAGCTATGACCTTGTTAAGGGGTTTGTTAAAGACATATGTATCCTGTTTTTAAAAGACTCTGTAAAAGATTAAAACCATTAAAGAAATGTATTGATTGTTGTGGATGTGTAAACACAGAAGGCATGTTGGGAAAATAATCTGTTTCGCAAGCCTGGTTATTCAAAATGATGTGAAGCTGTTGTGACAGGATCGGACAGAGGACAGACGAAAATGGCAGAGCAGCAGTCAGAGGCGGAGTCGGTTGGCAGGTTGTTGGCAATTTTTAATAATACAACTGGAACAATAAAAAACAACAGAAAATCAAGCTAATTTCAAGACCCGGTTTGACAAACTACACTAAACTCCCAGCCTGTCTTCTCCCTACGGCTTCCCCGATTGAGCATTTTACATCTCACAAAGCACCCACTGTAACTGACATACAGAAGTAGTTTAAATCCATTGAGATTATGTGACGTTTAGTGCTATTAATGAATCTCAGGTCCAATCCCACTGTCCCCCCTAAGCCCTGAACCTTCAGGGACGTTCTTAAAGGTGTAATATGAATAGGGCAGCACTTTGCAGCAACATATCACATCACCAGGACCAATAAAAAATATGATTTATAATTGATATCATACGTTTTACTCTCTGATTTGAATGTTTTTACGGCTCTTTCCTCTTACGAGAGTTACATTTTTTATATGTTTTTTCTGTTTTCTCAAAGTTGCTTCGATGAATGAAGATTTTGTATTTTAGGAATAAATACATAAATAAATAACATCTGATTTTATGTGAATTTTTTCTCCATCTTTAATACAAAATGCCACATACTGTTGTATGTGATTGAGACAAATTCTCCTATAGGGCTTCTGTCTGTCTGTCTGGGGCTCTAGTTGAGCCCGAGTTTCTAAACATCGGAAAACCACAGAAGAAACAGTTCATTATTGATTATTTTATTGGAAAATACATGCGGCACTATTTGAGCAACACGATGGCCAGCCAACCGTAATCTTATCCATTAGCTGACACATAGTAGTTACCACAAAAAACATTTCAGGTCAGGTTTGAAGTAAGACCAATATCCTAAGGCGGGCACTGTTGTTTTATTACTTTTCATCTTCCGTGACACTTCAGATTCCCAACTTTCTTTCCCTGTGTATGCTCTACATGCTTCCTCTTACAAGAAAAATAATAATAATAATACAAAATTATTACATGGTGAAAAGGTTTGTACACCTTATGCTTGTATATTAAATAGTAAACAAGCTTTAACTTATCACAAATTCACATTTTATTATAGATTTGCTCATTTAAAAGGTTAACCAGTAACCATTGCTTAGCTGTCGCAGATCATTCTTAAATAGTGATTGTTTGAACTTATACATGATAACATTATACATTAATGTCATAGACGTTCTTACCGTAAACAGTGTCCCAAAAATTACATTACATTTCTATCAAGGCGGATGGTGGAAATGAACACTTTTCAAGTGTTCGCTCATAATCTTTTGCTCAGATAGTGTATTAGTAATGACCGTGCAACTAAAAATAAAAGACATTGCCTTTTAATTGGATAGTTCATAACTCTTAGTTCATAATTTCTCTGTCTTTCAACCACATATCCATTTGTACGAACAGATTTGTAGACATGCTTGTTGTGACGCCCACGTTTATCTCTGCTTGTGAGCCACATCTGATAAAGCTAAATTTAGGTCTATCTTAATGTCATTAGCTGTGCGTGACTGGAGCATGCATTATACTGCAACAAAAAGTGAATAACAGAGGCACATCCAACTGAATTTGGTCTTGGTTTATTTATGTGTTACAGTCATAAGCAATTGCATTTTAATTTCAAGCAAAGTTGTCAAGAATAAACTTTTGGATTAATTTTAAAAAAATTACCTTACTGTTCTCTAAAAGATGCATTAAAGGCATCGGCCGGACCAAGTCCTCACAGGCCAGCGGAGCTTGATGGCTCACAAGCAGAGAGTGATGACACAAAAAGCAAACATTTTTTCCGTGAAAAAATATTGTCTGTTGTCTGTTATCCTGTTTGCAGGCAACACTGTTGAACAGAAAGTAGGCAGGTAAAGAGATGCATTGGTTTTTATAGTGGTTTTTGATACCTACAAACCAACGCCCGAGAGGAGGGTCCTATTTGTTGATGTTGATCATGATCACGGCCGTGAAATGATTGAACATCATGAATGCTTTGACAATAAAACTTTAAATCCGGTTGGCTCTCTCTTCCCTTGGTTGGTTTGTTGGTTCAATGTTTCTCTTTCTGCATTCTATTATACCAAAGGTCTTTGAATTAGCCGTGTATGCACTCAATTCCTCCTGGAGGTTTGGCCTGTGTTTGTCATGGAGACATCTAAGCCCGAGAAAAACACAAAGAAGAGAAGAGACAATGAAATCCACGCACACAGTATTTGCCCGTCAACTTGTTGTGAAAGTATGGAGCCAAAATTGTTCCAGCATACAAACACAGTGATGCAACTTTTGAATATGTAAAGTGGAAATTATGTTTGTTTAGATAATTAAAAAAAAAGGTTTCAGTTCTAAAGCTTCAAACGAAATGTCATCAGAGTTAAATTCGGCATTTTGATCTCACTTCATCATGGCAAGTTTTCTTTTTCCTATATTCGATTGAATTAGTGACCATATCAGAGTGAGCTTTAAAACCCATCAGAAACCACAGCTCACTATCTAAATGTGCCATCAGGGATCTTCATTCAGACAACAAGAGACACCCTTTCCTCCAAACATGTACTGACTCAGCAACTTATAGGGAGACTGATAAAATCCACTAACTAAGTTGCATGATCAGCACAAGTTACATGTTTTTACAACGTAGTTGTAGGGGTAGTCATTTTACAGCCCCTGTAACCCAGCAAATAGAATGATCATGAAGATGTTTTTTAGATTCTTCAGTTACAATCACAAAAATCTTCGTGATTTAACTAACATTTGGTTAAATTAGTTTCAAACACTTTTTAATATCACTCTCCTTCAGATGCTCGGCCTCAAAAAGATGTTTTATTTTAAGTTCAGATCAGTTGAAATGTAGAGTGATGATGGTTTCTGGGAAATAACTGCTATCGTCTTATTTGGACATGCCACTAATGATTTAAACGTCCTTCACTCTTCTGTCTTTTCTCTCCAGCTGTCTCCTATGGACATAAACATCAGTCAAATACAGTTGATGTTGGGCATGAACATTTAGAAACATACGAGAGACAAAGCAATTGAAAGGCTCAATAAAACACACGTTATGGGACTAAATGTCTTTACGCAGTCTGTGTTTTCTGTTCAGTTTGGTGTCCCCTCTATTCTGGACAAAGTTCCTTGGTAGGATCCATCACAGCGGGTGGAGACATGCTCAGACACTCCACCTGAGCCCTGAACTCCTCCAACTCCTCCTGCACCAACTCCCTCCTCCTGCTGAACAGATAAAAGTGCTGCCGCTTCCCCGACTCCACGTCAAAGCTCATCAGTAAGCAGTCGCGACACGATGTGCGGATGAAGGTTGTGGTGACATTGCCATCGTCAAAGGTGAAACTGCTGCCCTGCAGGGAGATGTCGTAGGACGCGTAGTGGCACTTGTTATCCAAACGCTTGGAGCGTCTCCAATGGGTGCCGTTTCCACTCGCGTTGCTAGAGAAGTTGATGGTGGCGCTGTGTCTACGTCTTAATCCCTCCATGTATGGCGGAAAGCTCAAACTGCCCGCAACCATAGCCCGTCTGCCCTCCAGGTGACCGGGATCCAGCTGATCCAGAGGCTGGAGCAAGTCCTCACAGGCCAGAGGAGCTGAACGGCCCACAGACATCAGGCAGAGGACAAAGGCGGCACGCACAGCAAACATTATCAGCTTTAAAGTGTAACGCGGGAGCGCTGTTGTTGAGATGATCAGGTCTCGGTAGCGCTGTAGTGGTAAAATGGCACGTTTTTATGGTTTTCTACAGAAACATCCAGTTTCATAATATGGAAAAATCCCAGAGAGCGCAGTCCTCCTCGCACCTGTGGATTCCGGGATTGGGAAATGCAGTAAAGTTTCAAGTCCAGTGACTTTCGACCTTTCACACTGGAGCTGAACCAATGTTGTAGCTCACTGTGTTATATATGTTGTCAATAATATTAAAACTGGGCCCTATTCCTCGTACGTGGTTCAGCTAAGTCGAATGTCCCATTGTCCCATTATCCAGCTCAATTTAACGAGATGATTGATGACAGGCTGTCTTGACTCCTCAAAGGCTGATCAAAGACTCAAACAGTCAATCAAACAGTTGTTAGTTTGAATCAAATGTCAGTCATCTTACGTTAGAAGGCGGAAGAGTCGATTACTGAAACCAGGATTTTTAACAGTACAACGGCAAATAAATTCAAAGGAAGAGGGTCTTTTTTCTCCGCTGACGAGCAGATGATTATGAACGCATATGTGTAAATTAATCATTTGCGTCGTATAAATTGGACCTATTGTGCATATTTTACGTTGTTCATTCTGCACGCGCGTCACAGTCGGTCCGTCCCGGGGAGGATCCTCCTCTGTCTCTCTAAAGGTTTCTTCCCTTTATTCTCCGCATCGAATGCTTTTCATTGTTTGGGTAGTTCTTCCTGTGCCGATGTGAGCGTTTCTGGACAGCGTCACATGTGTACAGACAAATTTGCGATTTTGTGCTATACAAAATATGGCAAAGACTGACTACAAGCCTGACAAAGTATCGCAGACAAGTTACATGCGTAAGTGTTGGTAAAATGTATAAGCTCATTTTAAGTGCCCTGTCACTCTAATCAATCAGATTATACTTCTTTAAATGCGCCTGCTGGCAGGAGGCTTCATGGAAGTCATCATCATCCAATGAGAATAATGATCTCAACTCTTAAGTGGATAAAAACAAGAACAAAGAATCGATACGAATTAATAGTTATGAGGACACACAGTAAAATTCTTAAGAGTTAATTTCCCTGTGTTCGACAAAAGTGTTTAAGTGCAGAGTTGACATCACACTGCAAAAAGTTCATTCAACTGTTACAGAGTCAATTGTACAAAAGAGGACCCGGGTTTTTATCTCTACATAGAGTGTATTTATTTTGTATTTATCACTGATCGGATTTATTTGCGACACTTAGTAGAGTTAAATTAACTCTTTGATAGGTTTGAAATGTAACTGTACACCCGTGTCACTTGGTGTTGGGTTTAACTGTTTATTTTTGACACTTATTTCGAGTTAAATTGTTAACACTTCGCTGAGTGTTGATTTAATACTGATTAGATTGGGACAATATAAACACCATCTTAGAGTTAAAATTGAATCTCACAGTAAAATTAACTCTGAAATTTGCTGTGTACATGTACTGTATCAGATGATGTATCCTATGTATGTGTATATATGTAAGTAAGAGTTTTATTATGTGTGTGTGAGTCTGTGTATGGACGAATCACCATGTATCTATTACTCATAATCAGAAATTTGATCAATTGAAACATCCAGAAGTTTATTAAGCGGCAAATAAACAAACAGAACTTCACGAAGAGCATGACATGCAGCGGCTTTCCAGATGTTCTCTGCATCGCAACACCGCACAGTGTGTGAGACACTGGGAGACAGTACGAGAGCGTATATGAGATGGTTTGAGAGACAGTGTGTGAGTCTGTGGGACAGTGGACGCTCGGCTGCAGCGTGGTGTTCATCACGTAACGTTACGGCTTAAGAAAGTCTTGTGAATAAATGACTCCTTGTCTTCATCATTGATGCCGTTCGTACAGGACGTCATCGCAATGTCTTAATGGATCAATGCGATGTCGGTGAAGTCTGTCCCTATAAAACGTGAATCTAACTGCTCCTCGTCAATGAAGAAGAGAGTGTCACGGTGTGGTGCCTAAGAACCTCGGCGTCACACTCGACAGCCAACTCTCCCTGACTCCCAACATTGCCGCGACAACGCGATCCTGTAGATACACGCTCTACAACAGGGGTCTCAAACTCGCGGCCCGCGGGCCAATTGCGGCCCTCGGGACGATATTTTGTGGCCCCCGCCTTCATATGAAAGTGTAATGTTAGTGCGGCCTGCGAGTTCTATATTGTAGCAACCTCGCTGTTAGCAGCCACTTACAACCTCCACCCCAGCGCCGACCGTTCCGTTCGCCGGTCGGACCGTCAGTGTCATCCCCCCCGTCGGCCATAATGGTCTGGCCCTATGGCGTTATATTTGTGCCACAATCCTGAGCGTGTAATTGTAAGTTTTGAGCACAGAGAACTATGTTGTAGCAAAGAAAAACATTCCGTGCGCGCAGTTTACTCAGGTGCCGTCTCCACAAACTGGTTTTCTGCGCGCAGGCAGCGGTTGCTGCGCTCGCTCGACTTGCAGCAGCGTTACATTTGTGCCACAAAACCAACTAATCAGAGAATTAAAGAAGGTCCATTGTGATTGGCTGTTGGTCTCCAATCACAACGCTTCCTAAAGAAGACGAAAACGAGTGATATTAGAAGTCCGGCTAGCCACCATCAGACATGACCGAAGCAAATGATGAGAACAGCGTTTTCTCATTTCACATTAAAGTGTTTTAATCCAGGCCATTAGCATTTAGCACAAATGCTGCAAACTTCAACAACTCGCTGAGCTTCCGCGATGCTGTAGGTAGTTCTACTAGCGTTGTGATTGGAGACCAACAGCCAATCACAATGGACCTTCTTTAATTCTCTGATTGGTTGGTTTTGTGGCACAAATGTAACCCAGCTGCAAGTCGAGCGAGCGCGTGAGTGAAACGTCGAGCGAGCGCGTGAGTGAAGAGGTGGAGAGAGCGCAGCAACGGCTGCCTGCGCGCAGAAAACCAGTTTGTGGAGAGGGCACCTGAGTAAACTGCGCGCACGGGATGTTTTTCTTTGCTACAACATAGTTCTCTGCGCTCAAAACTTACAATTACGCGCTCAGGATTGTGGCACAAATATAACGCCATATGGCCCGCGTTCGGTTGAGGTGGGCTGCATCTGGCCCGTACCTGACTTGAGTTTGAGACCCCTGCTCTACAATATCAGGAGAATACGTCCCCTTCTCACTCAGAAGGCAGCGCAGGTACTGATTCAGGCTCTTGTCATCTCCCGCCTGGACTACTGCAACTCCCTCCTGGCAGGTCTCCCTGCCACCGCCATTCGACCTCTGCAGCTCATTCAGAATGCAGCAGCTTGACTGGTCTTCAACCTTCCGAAATTCTCCCACACTACTCCACTCCTCCGCTCTCTTCACTGGCTACCGGTGGCCGCCCGCATCCAGTTCAAAACATTGGTGCTCACGTACCATGCTGTGAATGGATCGGGTCCAGCTTACATCCAGGACATGGTCAAACCCTACATCCCAACCCGCACTCTCCGCTCTGCATCTGCAAAACTACTCGTCCCTCCCTCACTGAGAGCAAAACACTCGACTAGGTCTCGACTCTTCGCTGTCCTTGCGCCGAAATGGTGGAACGAGCTCTCTGAAGACACCAGGACCGCAGAGAGCCTTCACATCTTCCGCCGCAAACTAAAGACACACCTCTTCAGACTACCTTGACTAAGACTAACAAATTGTAGCACTTAAATTGTACTTGTAACGTCACTCATCTATAGCAAATTGTAAATTGGCTTATTTGAGGAAATTGCACTTTCTTGTTTCTTGTTCTCCTGAGTTTGTACCCTATGGTTGAATGCACTTATTGTACGTCGCTTTGGATAAAAGCGTCAGCTAAATGACATGTAATGTAATGTAATGGTGCACTTCCTGTCTTATTTTGTAGTTTTCTGCCACTCGTGTCCCCGGGTAACTTCACTTCCTGCCTGGTCCTGTCACCCCCTGTGATTGTCGGATTGTTTCCACCTGTGTCCAATCACCTGCATCTCCCTTGTGTATTTAAGCAGTGTGTGTTGTTTGTCACTTGTGGCGTCATTGTCTCTTGTATATCGCCTGTTTCGCTTTCCTGCCTGCCTTTTTCCCCCCTTGTGTGCGCCCGTGTGCGCGCGCGCGCCCTTGTGTGCGCACGTGCGCCCTTGTGCCCGTTGGCCTTTTACTTTGTGGGAGTTTTTGACTATTGAAGTCTTTTTCGTTAAAAGTCTGCGTTTGAGTCCTGCCTTCCTACCCAGCCCTGACAGAGAGCTGCCCTTTATTCCGGGGGAGTGATAAACTAATCCAGCAGCTCAAATAAACCTGCGCCGGAGCAGTGAAGTTTTTTTGATGTGTTGTGTAGGATATTAGAAACAAATATACGACCCGGTTCATAAAATTAATAAAAATGCATATAGTGTACAGCCAGAATACAGCCAGAATTCTGAAACTGTGTAATCAATAAAGTAATGACAGTATTGTAAAACCACTGTAAATCTGCAACTGTACTAGAATAATACCAATGTACAGTTATGATTTTATTTGATGTAATGTAATCAACTGGAATGCATGCATGTAATACTTGAACAACAACTGATATTGACTAAGAGCCATTCGAAATCCGAGTTACATTGAACTCACCAGAAGACCACTCCCAGAGGTGTGGACACTGACTTTCACACCTTTAAGCATTGTTATAAATACCTGTAGGAACCATTGTTCTCGAGTTCGCTGGTGGAGGCGACTAGGCACTAGGGATGGTCAAAAGGACTGACCTGGGGCCTGTTGGTTGCTGAGACCAGCGGCTCCTCAGCTGAGATGTTCTTTTTACCAACACCATCTCTTTTATTAAATACATTTGATTTTAACCTTTTGATCAGCGATGACCTCTGTCCGTCCGGCGTTTGTTCATTTTTGAACACAACATGCTATGGTTATTTAGCCAAACTTGCTTCGGGGAACCGAAAAGCCTGATTTATCTCATCCTGAAAATGATCCGGCTAACTCAGTTAGCCACTTACACGGAACGGGCCCAGTTCTCTTCGATTGAAATTACAAAAATATTTAGTGTTCGTATTGGAGTACCGGTAGAAATGGATTTCAACAATCAAGGTTTCACATATATGCACATAACAAAGATAATATAATCAAAAGAAAATACCTGTCGCTAGTTAAAACCATCAGACTGTACCAAGCTTATGTTAGCTAAGCTATATATATATATATATATAGCTATATTATAACACAAGTCGCATAAGTCAAAATGGAAGGCTAAATATACATGGCTGACATTAAAATGGCATTCGGACGGGTTGCTTGCTGTATCGTGGACCCAATTCCCCATTTTTGTAGGTCGAGTTCATGCTGCCTCACTGCTCTTTCACTGCTTCCTTCACGTTTTTAGTGTTGTTTGAAACATGTGTGCTTATAGTCAAAACCATCAAATGCATGGCTGTCGGCTAGAAGTGAGAAAACGTCTACACATCTAATGTTGCCGGACAAGAAGGCCATTTTTATTATTTTTGCAAATTTTCCTCCTTTCATCATGCCCAAATGTTTCCCCGGTCCATCCAACAGTGGTACAGAACTTTTCACAACAATTACCCAAATCATCAATGGCCTTCATTAATCTTAAAACACACTTCATGGGAGTAAATGTCTTCACACAGTCTATGTTTTGGTGTCAGTTTGGTGTCCGCTATACTCTGGACAAAGCTCCTTTGTAGGATCCATCACGACAGGCGGAGGCATGTGCAGACACTCCACCTGAGCCCTGAATTCCTCTATCTCTTTCTGCTCCACCTCCCTCCTCCTGCTGAACAGGTACAAATGCTGCCTCTTCCCGGACTCCACGTTCATGTGCATCAGCATGCAGTCTGGACAGGATGTGCGGACAAAGTTTGTCGTGAGGTTGCTCGGGGGCGTCCCTTCGTAGGTGAAGCGTCCCCCTGCCAGGGAGACGTTGAAAGACCGGTACAGGCACGTGCCGTCCTGACGGATGCTGCGAGAGTAGGAGATGGCAGCATCGCCGGTGCTGTTGGAGAAGTTCACGTAGGCGCTGTCTCTCTGTTTGAATCGCTCCAGCAATGGCAGGTGGCTCAGACTTCCTGCAACCAGAGCCCATGTTCCCACCAGATGACGTGGATCCATCGACTCCGGAGGCCAGGCCGAGTCCTCGCAGGCCAGAGGAGCCGCCTGGCTCGCAGGCATCAGGCAGAGGAGGGTGATGGCGCACAAAGCAGAAAGCATTTTCTTTGAGGGAGCGGTCACAGTGGTGAACAGAGAATGTGGCAGGTGAAGACACGGGGCTGGTTTTATAGTTGTTTCAGAAAACTAGTTTCGCAATTTTGAAAACCCCAAAGTCAGAGTCCTTTTGCACCTGGGAATTTGGTCATGTTTTAATACTGATTATCCACAGTGGGGGTTTACGGTATTGGTCCCTAACGTGGTTCTCTTTACTTCTCCTGGATTGAGGTTTTTGTTCACACTTCGATGGTACTTTATTACTGCGATCTGTATGACCTGAGGACTCGTGTGGATCATTAGGTTTGCAAATGCTTCAAAACTGCAGAGATGTGCAATTAATTTTCACTCACAGCTCGGCAAGGTCAAACTCAACTTCAATAAATTGAACACTTGAAAATAATGATTTATTTGGGATTCATGAATAGTATAGTATGAATATTCAATATTCATACTATACTAAATTGTATAACTTGGAACATTGTTGTAAATACATTTGAAACCAAATCCACTAAGTTGTGTGTTGAAATCTCTTGACTTATTGCATCATTGTTTTCATGGTGGTTCCACCAGTACAAGAACATTACAATATTAGTTTAACGGGAACGTAGCTGCCCTTTGCTGTTTGAAGAGCTGTTGACACTAAAGACTTGTGCAAATGTAGCTTGTGTTCTAACATTTTGTTTGTTTGCCATTACCGTCGCCAGGCGAAGCGTGTGCCTTTGTGAGTGTGTGTGCACCTCCAACTCCAACTCTCGCTGCAGCTTTACACAAAGCATCTTACCCGCTCAGGCCGCATGCTCAGGGACCTCTCGTGGTGTCGGTGACTCTCGAAACAGCCACTACAGACACTAGGACTCTTCCCTCAGAAATATTAAGGGGTCAAAGGGTTTCACATGTTTGTGGCTCCGATAACACGACTTTACACATTTATCTCTGCTTGTTCTTGAAAGAAGAAGTGACGACACTTTACGATACAATCATGGCCGTTGACACACCTGTTTGAGGTTATTATTATAAAGAAATGTATTTACTAGGTAACGTAATTTAATGCCTGCTCATAAAAGAAAAGATTGAAACTACATTTTCCTTTGTTTTCTTTCAACATACCAAAAAGACCTGAGAGTTGTTAGTAAAACCAGGCGCTCTCATCTCAAACAACAAAGACTGGATGAATAGACAAATGCTGTCCCTGGGTTATGACTAAGGAACAGATAACATTACAAATCAAACGCTGAATGTTTGCATTGCGCAAGGTTGGTGTTTTTGAACCATCAAGTAAATCAAGCAATGTATTGCAAATGTCAGTTTAATCATTAAATCATTCATTAATCGTTTCCAAGCTGACATCTCAGACAGGCTCCATTCAGTGTGTTTGTCTGCGGTTTATAAATCCACGCACAAACTCTCAAAAGGACATCCGGTAAAAATACAAAATTCATACTTTCCGGTATCTTAAAATAATCTTTTAAAACTGGCGACGTCCCACAAAATATTCAGTGGTGCACGTTGCTCATGAATTACACATTTTCATGCTGTTAGTGTGTGTATTGTCAAAACCTGTAATAAAGTCATTATACTTGAATCAAAAGTATCTCTAATGAAAGACCAAAATCCATACAAATCAGCCTTAAAATCATTAGATGTCTCTCTGAAACCAGATCTTTGGATGTAAAATGTCATGTTACAATCATGGAAATTTCCTCAGGAGTTGGATAAAACCGTTTAATTGATCTTCGGCAGCTGAAATGTGTTTTTTGTGGTCGTATGTAGATTGTCTGGCTCATCTGCCAACCAGAAATATGTTTAAAAAAGAAGCAGCACTGGGAGGGGGGGGGTTCTACATGATGGAGCAGCACTGGGAGGGGGGGTTCTACATGACGGAGCAGCACTGGCAGCTCTTGTGTTTGCGCGCGTCGGCTGCCTTACCGGCCAAGCCGTGTGTCTCTGCGCCGCCGGAGGCCGCCGGCGGCTCTGAACTGGTGTCGCTAGACCGGCCCAGGAGGGCGTCCTGCTCCCTCGGCGCGACATCTGTCCTCTGGCTCTCCTGGGGGTCAGCCAGGGGCACCTCCTGGAACTGTTCTGGCGGGGCGGCAGCATTCGGGGATTTCGGCGCCACCTCGGCTCCCTCTGGTGACGTTGCAGCTCCGCCCCCTGCCTCTTGCTCGGGGGCGAGAGCGCAGGGTTGCGCCCGGGAGTAGAGCGGCACCAAAGCCACCGCAACGCCCTCTAAGGCGCCGGCTGGGGACTGCGCCCGGGCAGAGGTCGGGGCTTCCGAATCTCTGTCCTGCGCATCAGGCGCGTCGCCGCTTTCGTTGGTTGCCACGCCCGCCTGCGAGTCTCCGGGTGCCGAGTGTTCCTCAGCAGCGGGTTTAGTTGCCTCGCTCTGCTCCGGTTCTGTGAAGGTTTCTGGAGCAAGCTCCGTCTTCACCCCCCCCGTCGCAGCCTCCACTCCCTCCGGGACCGCTTCCTCTGCCTTTGTGGTCTCCTTCTGGTGTGCGAGATCCTCGGGTACCTCGTCCCCCTCGTCTGTGATGATCACCCGCTCCGCTCTCATCACCAGGATGCCCTCCTCCTCCTCCTCCTCCTCTTCCTCTTCATTCAAGTTGACGCTTGGAGCCTGACCGGGCTCTGCCTCAGAAACGCCCAAACTCATCCCGGGCTGCGACATTATGTCGCCAACATCTCCGTTGGTGGAGGCCCGAGAGTCGTAGTCGCCGTTGTCGTCGGCTTCGCCATTGTTCAGGAATGCTGCAGTTTGCTCCGGTTGGGTGCTTTTTGTCTTCACTTCATCTGAAGACAAAATATCAAGGAAATATCACTGAGTTAAGGAAAATGCTTTAAAAGTTACTGTTGCTCATGCATTCAGACGAGGCTGAGTGAATTTGCAATCAATACCCCACATTGTCATTAACACTGATTACAAGCTCTCATTGTGTGGACGCACTGTGACCTGATTGAAACCAATATGCCAGTGATTAATACAGCTAATTTAGTTATTGTATTGCAGTTAACACAAAGTGCTGCCATCCATTAATCTCCACGCATTACGCAGGAAAGTAATTTAGCGCCGCTCTAATACACAACGCAGAAGCTAAAGGGTAGCGCGGTTTCAGCTACCGTCCATGACGCTTATATTGTATATTTGATATTCATTGTACCGTAATGACAAACGGGTAACAACGCAGAATTAAAAAAAAAAAAAAAAACGTAAAACAGGGGGTGCATTTTAAAGTCATGAGAGAAACAATATTTGATTAAGTTGGATAAACTAGCAGCAGAACCAAGAGCAGGCATTAAAATATGCACATGTCGGCAGTCTGAACTTAATGACCCTGGATGATTTCAACACAAATGGTCTATTTGCTTCTCAGAACTCTCTCCTGTCCACTTCAGCAGCTGCTCACGTCCCCGCTGCACTCTAGAAATGCAACGGATGCACTCGAGTGCTGCTTTGCATTAATATACATGCACATCCTTATTTAACATAATGTAAATATTCATTCACAGCATGTATGAACTTGTTGTAAGTTGCAGGTATGCCGGCGCCTGCCTCTCCTTCCTTTGTGATGCTAATTCCTTTATATATGCCATGCATACAGACACATATCTATAGTCTTTGAGGGGCCGGGCTAAGATGTGGATTCATTAACGATAAGATCTTTTCAGGTTCAAAGGGATGACAGAGATGTTGACATCAATGAGAATACAGATGTGGGTTTAATGTGCGCACGACTTGTTTCTGGATAATTGGGGTGTTGCACTTTGCGCATGAGCTTTGCGAGAGTGTTGTGGTGTTTATCTGTGAGGGGTTTACGGCACCCAAGTCAGCTCCATACCCACCCGATCCATTGTGCTCTCCGTTCTGCACCACAACACCGTGCACCATTTCTGAGAAGGAGAAAATGTATTACTGGTGGACATGCAGTACAGAAATGATGGATTAGGACAAGATGGGAGTATTGATTCATGCTGCTTCTTGTCAAAGTAAAATAGAAGACGATAAAACTTCAAGAACCTTCAATCAATATGTGCTGATGTAATTGGCGTAGCAGGCAGAAAGCAGCGTGTCTGCACGCGGTGGTGTTTAACATGATGGAGCCATGCAGGGTTGATGCGTATTGGAGCGAATAGTGTGTCGAAAGAGGCGGCGTGTGGAGGACAGAAAACCTTTCGCTCTGCACTCAGTTACATAATCAGCTCTTTGCTTTAAGATCACAATGTTGACTCTTACAGAGTAAAATTTGCATTGATTTATCGCTTTCTCGTTCTTTAAAAAAAGAAAAAAAGATGACGCGAATCCATGTCTCTGAAATGTCCACTGTAATATTACTCTGTACCAAAAAGTGGATGTGATCCCACTCACCTGCTTCAGGTGCTGCCTCTTTAACGGCCTCCTGTTGGGTAAGAGGAACAGTGGAGGGATTCAATTGACTGCGACTGAAATGGTGAAAGCGTTGATTGTGTTGCCTGAGCCTTGGGCGTGTTTACAATGCTTGAGCATCACACGGGCTTGAAGGAAACACATCTTTCCTCATGGTGCCTGCTTAGATATACAACTCTCGCCGTTAAACATGACCTCTGCCTGGACACAAGGGGGAGTGGTTGAGCTGAAAAGCCCTCCCTGACCTTTGACGAGTTGTGCCCCCTTTTCACAGCTTTCTGTAAGATGCACTGAATCGCATCAGATCAGATTATTATGCGTGTGTGTGTGCACCTTACAGCTAAAGCCAGTTTGCTCTTTTATTTTTATTATAAGTCCAAAATAAATCATTTTGCGTAAATGGACATCAGCAGTCACCCACTCACTCAGGCGGCCGACCACACTAAAGCTTTGCAGGCAGGGCCTGTTTAATGCAATGTATTTTCCCCACAGAGGATAAGGTCATACATTCTCTTCCATCATGCTGTATTCTTTGGAGCACAAGGTAGGAGGAGGAAGGGCCAACTTCTTTCCCTGCCATGAAGACCTTCAGAGAGGTGAAGTAAACACCCAGCGCTTAGCTTGAGATGAAACAACCATTCCTGGGTGGATCAAGGGTTGAATGGCTTATGTAACAGGGCTGCTTTCATTCACGGTGCTCAGAACTAGAAGCGCAACGTCAGACTTATATTAAGAGAGGAAACAAATTATTCATGTCAAAAAGCCACAGACACTAGCGGTTGGGAGTCTTCTGTATGATGGAAGATAATGGCGTCGGCTTGTTAAACACTTATCCAAAGCTCCTTTGTGTCCACAGGAGTGAGTGGGCGAGTGTAAGTTCCTCACCGTTTGGCTGTCCTCCGTCTGTTCACTCTGCAGCTGTTCCTCCTCTGCCAACCGCTGACTCTCAGACTGCAGCCTGAGACGCACACAGAAACCATCACATCTAAAGCCTTATTTTATGTCCCCAATAAAAGTTGTATTATAGTCGTGTTTGTTTTTATTCCTTCTAGTGATTTATTTAAATTGCCCCACAGGGTCTTGGACAGTGACACCGAGCTGTGGACATTTGGAGTAATACTTTGGAGTCTGGTCTTCAGGGACGGGACCACATTGTGCACTGCAATGAAGAACAAGTCTTGCTCCCTGCCTGGCCGCAGTGCCGGTGGAATTAAAAATACACTTTGCCAAAGCATGCCTAATGCATGACGGCAGCAGAATAGAAAAGAGGGATGCTACTTTCAATTATACATGAAGTTTCCACCAAATACAATAAAAATGTCAGTTCTCTCCATCGGTGTCTACTAACAAACAGCCTGCGTGTCATCTAGCCACACACAAAACCTGTCAGTGCTCTCTTCGATCTCCTTGGCCGCGGAGCCCCGAAGGGGGGAGCGGGGGCTCGGGGCCTCCAGGGAGGTCGGGGACGAGGGAGCTTTGTCCATCAACCACTGGTCCCTCAGAGACTTTCTCTGCGAGAGAGAGAGAGAGAGCGAGAGAGAACGTCCAGCAGCATTCTATAATGGTGATATGATTATATTTTATTATTTAAGAATAGTGTGAGATTATATGAATTTCCCAAACTCTTGAGCCATAAAGTACTATACACCGGTTTACATTGACTGAACGTTCTGTATCAGTGTGCATTCAAAATAACAGGTAAAGTTAAAATTGCCGTAATCAGAGTTGGTAAAAGGACACTATTGCCCTAAAGCGCTTAGATGTCCATTGTCATTTGCGGAGATTAAATGTTGGCTAATCGTCCATTGGCTTTTGGTGCTAGGCTAACAAACCGTTTGTCTGTTGCTGCTGTTGGCCACACATACAGGGACCGTTTTCTCTAGGCTACTGAAATGCGATACAACAACTATTTATAATGTCGCTGGCAACCGTGTTATGAAAGCTATGAGGTCCTGGAGACGGTACTGTATCGTCAATAATGTAACATATCGCCATTTATTGTAACGTCAATAATGGAACAAAACCTGTTCAAGGGTTTGCTTGCACTTGGCTACGCGTCGGGCCTAACAAAACCCTTGAACAGTAAATTATTGATGATATAGTTCTGCCTCGAGTACCTTATTACAGGATTGTATCCTCTTCGCCCAGCTTTGAATACAAATTTTACATCCATCCATCCAAAAAACTATCACAGAAAAAACAGTGTTATGATCCTGTACACCGCTCCAGGAAATAGACATGACCCAGTAAGATGCAAGACGCCCGAGCCTACTTTGCATTCCCTCCGAACGGAACACAAGAACAAAACACTTTCACAAGAAACAAGAATACGATTGTGTGTATTTTGTAGAGCTGACTGCTCCTGTGTCGAACAGACACACAAAACCACAACATTCCTTAGAGTCTAATGCTCATTTAAATAACGCCGCCTTTCTGCGCTTTGTTTGTTTTACCTTAGTGTTCCGGACCGTCACTGGGAATGTGGCACATACGCTTATTTCCCCCCAGGACACTACAAAAGTACATTAAACAAAAGTTGGACGTCCTTCGTGGTTCATCCAGAAATCCTACCAAGCTAAACGTGGTGATATAATACTGCACAATCGGAAAGAACACTGGTGTTGAAAGAGATGAAATCTAATGTTGTGATGACAGTGGTTTAAAATAAAGACAGGGGACATTTCCGCCAAATAACAAGTAGATACTTCCCAGATGGCTGAACAATGTCGATTAATGAAAGTCTTCAAATCAGATCGTTGGGAGGAGGAAACTCCCTCCTTCCAACCATCGGTCCTCCTGTGCGTTTAATAACTGGCATCGCTGCAGCCCGGCTGACCTCCGTGTGAAGGCTCGTTCCAGCGGGCTGCTTAAGTGCCCTTGAGCCGGACAATGAACTCCTTCCAGCTCTGGGAAACGCTGAACCTGACAAGCAGACGTACACAGAGTGGTTCTGCAGAGTGGGTGCACATTTTGGGGAGTTTTTCATGTGCCGATGGTGGGTTTTGGGACAGAGGATGTTGTATGTGTACAGACTGTAAAGCCCTCTGAGGCAAATTTGTAATTTGCGATTTTGGGCTATACAAAATAAAATGAATTGAATTGAATAAGGCGGCACATGACCTGCACGCAGATTTCACACAATTTGAGGAATGTGCCTGTGCCCCCCTCACCCCTGGGGGCCAGCGGAGTACGGAGGAGTGGGAAGTGGGAACGGCAGGCTGGAAACGATGTGAAAACAATAGAGCAGCTCGGAAGAGAGCGCGAGTGACTTCAGCAGACGAAGGTTCACAAGCAGGAAGCGCTGAAGGCTGTGTAGTTCATCTGTGTGTGTGTGCGTGTGTGTGTGTGAGAAAAGAAAGACATTTGGAGACCATTCCCCTCCTAGCGAGCTGGAATCGGCCTGCAGAGGATTTGAGCTGAGTGAAATGGAGGCTTGGTGGGAACGAATGCGACGGCTCCGCTCATGCCGGCTGTGCAGGTCAGACCTTGAGCTGCTGTAGTCGGAGCTTCTCGTCCTCCGCGTCTCTCCTAGCTCGGTCCTGCTCCTCCTGCAGCCGACGCTTCTCCTGGCGGGGGAGGAGGTCGAAGCGGCAGGTGTGCATTAATGAGGGGAAACAAAGAAAGCGACGGCAGTGAATAAAACATAACCGGGAGTAGAGAATAAAAACAAGGACACCTGGTCAGCCATCTGTCACCAGGACACCGTCACCACAGGCTTCAGGCATACTGTGTCTCATGGTGTGCGGAGCAGCTGTCCCCATAGTAACCCGGTGTTGTTTTTCATGGGACCCGGGACACCCTGGCACGCCGCACTGCTCACCCCGTGAATTATTCAGGACCGACGGAGGTCGCAGTGGTGCAAGTGCAAGGTTCATGCAGTTGTCCAGCGCGGCAAAAAACATTTTTTTAAACGGGAGCAATAACGATACTCCCCCCCTCTCTAGTTTCTTTGTTGATTTCTTCTTTGTCTACATAAAAAGGTGATCAATACGAGCTCCAATTTGGATTTGACTATGCATTTCTTAAGAATGAAATACTGAAACTTGATGATTTCAATCATAATCAAACTCCTGTTGGGTCTAATCAGCTACTCAACGCAGCACTTTTAACATTCAGACTTCTTCCCCACCCAAAAAAGTATAATATTTCTCTGAGACCTGCACATGGCTTTCTGTGCGTGCGTGCGTGCGTGCGCGGACTCACAGCAATGGCCTCCAGCCTCTGTTGGTACTTCTCCGTCTCATCCATCCTGGCAGCTGTGACACAACAAGACGGGGTAGAATGTCAGAGGTTAAATAAATACAGTAATGGCCGGCCGAGAGGAGCACGAACCCGGGGGCTCTACTTCACGTGTATCCTCAGCAACCCTCCTCTTGTGGAGCTTTCTAGTCTTTGTGGCCTCATGAGGTTTTGAAGCAAGCTTGACAGCTTGGTTCCATGCTGATGTCCCGTCAGATGATGCGTGTATGTATCTAGACATTAAACAGACTTCGACCTTTACCATTTGTGAAACTTCGCGGTAGTATTTCCAGTTGTGAATAATCACCCCCGAGCCCCCCGTCCCTCCCTCGCCCCAATGACGATAAACAATATTTGTTTCCCCCTGCAGCTGCCACTAAAAGGGACAATATTGGAGCTCCTCAAAGTGGGAGGCACATGACAGAGCGTAGACTCGTCCCACATTGCAACTCGCTCATTAGGGAGTTCCTGCCATCAAAAGCCGTAACTACTTTTAGTCTACTTTTTGGGAGAGAAACTTTTGTTCTACATGAAGTTCTGCACTGAGTGGGTTTCTTAAAAAAAAAAAAAAAAAAGTTAAAGGCTAAACATGATAAGAAGAATCATTGGAGAAATAGTATTCTTGTAAATTGGAGCTTTATCCTCGCTGGCAGCAATAATCTTCCAGTCACTGACAATCCCGCCTGGCGTGTTGAGAGATCTGTTCTACCCCCAAAAACACATTTAGCCATCACAGTAACATGGATCTCCTATTGGGGAGATCTGAGCCATGCGGCGCCCTATTTCGGGAACAACTACCACACTGTCACCGCCGCTGTCGCTAATCGCCATCACAGAGCTTTGAAGCGCAAAATATGTGCTTACCAAGGAAAGCGCGCGTCCGCTTTCCTTGGCGCACACACACACACACACACACACACACACACGTTCCAGTTACACAACCTACCAAACCTGTCTATGGACGCCAACGAGAAGCTACATATCAACCACACGACTCCTCTCTGACGCTCACATCCTCCACAAATGAGGTCTCCCCAGAAGGCAACTCGGTGGAGCCGACGCTTTTGTTGCTCATCCAACATGGATGTTACAGGGCCAAGAAACAACACCTGAAGGAATCCTGCAGCGTCCTCCAGGTGTGTGGGGGAAAGGGGAAAAGGGCCCTCATGAAACAATGTGAAAAATGCAGGCGCACTGCACACAGGGAGGGAAGGAGGGATGAAAGAAGAAGAAGAAGAAGGGGGAATGTTTTCATGTCCTTTTCTTATGCTGGAATTCTCAGGAACTGAGGAGGCGAGACAATGAAGAGACGCAATAAAGAGAGAGGGAGACAGAAGACACTCTTCTCACAGAGGTAGAAGGAAACAATCGGAGTGGCAGGGCTCTGAGTGACTGTAGGTGCAGAAACAGCTCACACCACAGGCCTCCGTGGGGAGTGGAGGCTGCAGGAGAGCGCCTAGAATAGCAGCCAGAGATAAACAAGCAAACACAAACAGAGGCTTTGATGAGGAGGTATTGAGGAGCTCCCCGTAGACACATGCGCCGACTCCGATAATTAGATATGATACAGGAAGGGTGGGGGGGGCTGACAAAGTCATGGAGGCAGAGAAAGTAAAGATGGATACGGAGTCAAAATCCGACGACCCGTGAGCCAAATTTGAGGGCACTTTTGATTCAGGACGAAGAGCAAGAGAACATTTCAGATGAGATCTACGTGTGTTTACCAGGAGACCCTCAGGTGATCTGAACCAGATCTAATCAGTGGGCTTTATTGCATGGTTCGTCAGCACGGCCCCGGACTTGTGGTTCAGGACTTTTTTCTGGACGTGCTTACAAGTACAGATGTCAAATTGCTAAGTCAGTAAATTTACTTCCCAGCGATTTTAGAGACCGTCACACTCTGACTAACCTGAGCACCATGTATAGGAATTAATAACAAAAGGGATCTTAATCTGCCTATATGGATCAGCAGTGACAGACAATTGCAGTAAAATTCTAAATTTTATGTTTGCGCCCTCTTTTCTTTTGTGCTGATCCGATCAGTGATTTTTATGATCCTTTGTATCCCTAACAGACAAGCTGTGAATGTAATTCAGAGAGCAATAACGTTGACATCAACATTGTAAGAACACGCAAGTGTTGTAAGTCAAGGTGATAATATTATAGATACTTTAAACCATTCAGCCCGTTTGTAAATACTTCCTGTTCTTTATTTGGCCGTGTTCACATTAGAAAACCAATCGGACATGTTATTAATGATTCTTTGCACCTTAACTGTGAATTCTCACACAACTCCCACAAACCTTCTCGTGGTATTCAGAACGCACGGACGCCCCAACATGGGATGTGCGACATGTTCCCTGCACACAGAACCCGATGCAGCTCAGAAACAAACCGCGGCAGTAAAACACAGGAGACTCCACTGAGACACTGCTCCAATAAATAATAATAATAATATAATACGGGTCCTACACACAAACACTTCACAGCTGAGGAAGTTGTAGGCTGTCTGAACTCAAGGGGATGAGTCCCCCCCTACCCGTTTCCTCCCTCGCCCCTACCCGTTTCCTCCCTCCCCCCTATCCGTTTACCGCCCCCTCCCCCCTACCCGTTTACCGCCCCCTCCCCCCTACCAGTTTCCTCCCTCCCCCCTACCAGTTTCCCCCCTCCACTCTACCAGTTTACCTCACTCACACGTGGGACGGACGCTGCTACGGCCCAAAAAGGTGAGAGCAGAGACGTTTGAATTGTGCATTGATGCTGCAATTGGATCATCTATGTATGAGTCAATGAACCCTTTCATCAAGGAAAAAGCAATGATAAAAATAATACAGATTCAGTTCCGTTCATGTCGCAGTATTTACCAAAAAGGTATTTTCTTTTGAAGCCTCGTCCACCTGGACTCAATCGCTGCAGAAATGAACTCAGAAATGAAAAACCCAAATCTTAACGGTCACAATTTCACACAAACGTCTGTTAAAGGTAAAATGACTTTTTTTTGCCAGACATCGGCGGAAGCAGACAACCGCTAGGCGGTAATCCGAAGTCGTCGTCTTTGACAAAATAAGGTAGTGAGGTCAAAGATGTTACATTGTGGAGAAGTGAAACTTGACTCGTCGTAGTGGAGCTCTGCAGCAGAGCTTCGACTTCGCTACGTTAAGCGGACTGAACAATCATGACGAGAACCAGGTAGATTCAAATGTATGAGATATTTTTTGTGAAATTTCATCAAAACCGCCAAACTTGGTATTTTAAGAGGAATCATCAATTGTCACGTTTTCATTTAAAAAAGAAATTTATCTAACAGACGTACATAAGAGGTTATTCTTTCTTCTGTTGTACCGCGTATTATTAAAGGATCTTCAGCTAGCAAAGAGTACAGACTAGCGGACCGCGTACAGCCGGTTAATACAGCCACCACTTTACAGGCCGTACGGCATGAAGCCCGCGGAGGTTTTAGATCACACTTGGAAAAAAAAAAAAGACAAATTAATGCCAATAAATCCAATATTACAGCCACACAAAACTGGCAGCAAGCCAGTACAAATGTGTCATGAGTCATATTAGAGTTAATCATTTTCCCTTCAAGAAAGTTGGTACAAGGTTAATCTTTGGTATCTAGGAATAAAAATATGCACAACAACAACAGAGTAGCCAATCAATTTCCTGTCATCAACTAAGCGATGAAATTAGACCTGTATTTGGTTTAATAAAACAAATTAGCACTATTCAAGGAGCTTAACACAGTGTGTGTGTTTTTTTTTCTGCTATTCAGTATTACTAAAAAACTGTCAGCATGAAACATTCCTCCTGCCCTGCTGCAAAAGAATGTATATTTGCTTTCAGAGTGTGTGTGTGTGTGTGTGCGCGCACATGTTTACATAACAATGTATATTTGCCTAGTGGGGTGCCATGGAGCCTATATGCCGAGTATCAGTGTGGTGACTTTAGCTCTGTGGGAACAGATGGGAGAACAGTGGGGTGTCTGGTATGCAAAACCCGTAAGAATCATTTAGCGTCACAGCTTGCTGCTCTTGGACGCAACACACACACACACAGCTGTTTGTCTTAGGCAATATGACTTCTACAAGGCAAGTGCTCTTTATTCTGAAGACTAGCAAACTGTTTTGGTGTGCAGCTCAATCACGATCAATCATTATTTCCAAAACGGAGCGAAACGGCACAAATGCCACATAAAAACAAAGTAAAAAAAAAGGTAAAAAAGACTGAGGGAGAGGCAATCAGTGCGCACAGCGTGAGCTGCCGGTGCTCACACCAGCGACTCTGTTGTAACTTGTAGAGTAGAACATCAGTGACGGCATCCAGGAGCTGCAGCACAGGAAGCGCCCAGAAGAGCAGAGTGTCAATGAAGAGTACATGTTGCAGGAAGTGATGTCTGACATGATGGTGACACTAGGGCATCACGAAGCAGCTCATTCACATGTAATAAAGCAAATGGGAAGGGATTGCACCAGTTATTAGAAAGGGAAGAGTGCAGCGTTGGACCATGAAAGCTGTATCGCTAGACTTGACAAATCCCTGATGTTATTAATGCAAAATTAATCTGTGCATTATGTCCCTTAGCTAGAAGAAGTTTTTGTCTATAAATGTCAGGAAATAGAGACATGGCTCGTCTTTTGCTCCATCCTGATCTCTAATATATTTAGTCTACCATCATATTTAATGCACTTCAACGTCAGAACACATTGTCTGTCTGAATTGGCCGAATCTGTAAACACAGGCCACAGAGATGCTAAAATAGCTTGAGGTCTAAAAGGAGTTGGGAGGAGAGGGGGAATGGGGAGTCATTAAAAAGGCCACCCAGTGACATTTTGTTTTTGTGTGATGATGCAATTACTCTGCTGTTCGACCGCCGGCCACCCTGCTTCTGTGCACTTTCAAGTTTCTGCTCCATTTTGTGGAGGCGAGAGAGGATGGAGGTGGGAGGAGGTTTGAGGGTGATTACAGTGGAGACGGAAGGGGAGAGAGAGGGCAGCACTGGGAAGGTACAGTAGATTATATGCCCTCAGTCACGTTCATCCAGTCCTAAAAGTTGTATTCATTTCTAATACCAGTATTAGCGAAGCCACCGCGGAATCATCTGCGTCTCAACCGCAAGAGCAGAGCCGAAACAAGATGGTAGCACGGAAGGAGTAGAAGGTTTTGGATGGGAAATCGGACTGGAGGACAGTTCCTGTGACAGCGAGCGAGACAGAATTCCAGGGCCTCAGAATATCCTTCCAGCCGTTTGTTTGGGAACAGGAAGAACAGTAACAGCGCTGTCCTCCAGACGACGAGTGACGCAACACGCAAATCGCAAAGACCCTGATCTTTTCACCCGCTCATCCTCTGCTGTCGTCGCCGTCCGGCCGCTCAGGAAGAGCCCGCCTCAAAACGCACACGGCCGGCTCACTGTTAAACAAAGTCCTGGATGGAGCTTCGATCGCCGGGGAAGCCGCAGAGGCAGCAACTGGACAGAGCGGATTGCTGTAAAGTGCTTTTTCATCAGGCATCGATTTCCCGCTGCTTTACAGACCACTGCAGAAATTGCATTATTGGAGATGGAAGGCTGGTCTAGAAAGAGATAAATCTGACACAGTTGGAGGGTGTTTGTGTGTGTGGGACGTAGGGGTTGAATTCGTGGAGCCCGGCTGACGCTGACGCATCAGCACGCAGCAAAGTGTCGTCTAGATTGACAGTCTGGTTCAGGAGGAATGAAAACTCTGCATAGCACAACGTGCACCACAGGTTCACTCGGCGGTACTTCGCAGCAGTGAGAGTCCGACTTCAGCCGCACACATAACTTGTCATGTGGGCTCTTTGGTTACTTTCACACATGCGGTCGGGTGCTTTTAGTCCTTTTAGTTATCACTGACGGAGGTGTCAGAATGATGTTGTTGGGACTGACAGGTGACACATTCACTGGCCGGCTTTTGGCAATCTGCATAACCAGCTACACAGATTAATGTGTGTGAAAATCAAATTGCAGTGATTGACAGCAAGTGCTGCCACACTAGACTCTGCGGCATGAAAACAATGGCGAGGGGGCCTGGGTGTGTGGCGGTGCGGGGGATGGGATGGGGGGGCACAAGGAGTTTGGGTTAGAGATTAACTCATTTAGTGGGAACTGAAAACACAGCCCAGCAGGTTCCAGTACTTCAGGAGTGGAATTTGCCACAATTTTCAGGTCTGCTGCCAGAATAACTAGGTAAGAAAAAATACCATATCCACCAAAAAGAGCAAAGAGCAAAAGCTTGTTTGAACAGAACCAAACAGAGTAGGCAGAAGCTGGGTTTGGACGGCATGGTGTGACTCAACTCACTTTTTGGTGCTTTTTCTCTATCCGAGTTCTACTGAAGCTCAAAGGTTCAAACCGCTCACTTGGAACCTCAACAAAGCAGGTAGTATAAAAAAGTTGATCCCAAGTGCTCAGTGAAAACTTCATCCCCCATGTTTGTCTCACCGGGCCCATTGACACATCTAATGCAGTCAGCCGTTATCGAATATCCAAAGCACGCAGAGGGTCGACATCAAACGTGTTCACGGCCGCAATGGCTGTACTGCTTGATATCTGCTTCCCAATGTGGGCAAGCTTGAACACCGGCCATGTCAACATCACCATCTGCCGCACACATTTTAAATATTAAATGTGGGAGGATTCGGGGTGAGAAAATCACTTCTTGAGCCATTAAGTGGAGCAGCTGATTGAAAACATACATACGCATGCTCAGGATGAAGCTACGCGGCGCGGATAAATCATGTTGGCCCACTCAGTGAGATTACAGAATTATCTGTTTAATCTGGCTGTGAAGTCACATTGTTGCATTGCTCTAATAAAGGGGTGCCCACACTTTTCCGGCTCGCAAGCTACTTTTTAACAAGTCATGGCGATCTACCCCCTCCCCTCCCCACAGAGGAACGGTCTACAGGGGGTACGGCGATCAACCCATTCAGCACTGCTCTAATACACACACACACGCACACACTTTCAGGTAAGGAGCAGTCACATTGGGGAATTTTAGAGAAATTTACAATTTAGTTTTTCTTACAATTTTTAAATGTTACATTTAAACAGCACATTAAGTAGACTTATTCACTCAAGGTTATCAAACATCAGCCATTAAGACTTGCTGTAAAATTGTAGTTTTTTTACTTATTATTTATGCAGCAGCATCAAACATCAAGGTATCTCCATGCAAAGTATGTTAAAACAATCTGCTTGAGGTTCAAATTTGTGCCGTGTTATTTGATTTGTTATCTTCTCATACTCAGGTTTTAACATACCAGGCCTTTGACGACACTTGACGACCAACAGGACGGATGTCAACACATGGATATCATCCCTCAGGGAATCAACCGCCTGAGTCACGCCGCATGACGGACACAATCACTGTGTTTCAATGTTTTGGCCTACGTAAACTTGTTCGTCTACAGCTTTATCTCCTTGATCGCCGCGCCGACGTGCCCATCACCGCACACGATAAGGAGAAGCACCGGCGTTTAACCCTGAGGTGGAATGCAGTGTCATTTAGTGTTCATCAACACATCTAAGGTTTGAGAACTGTGGCATACGCTGCATACAAGTCTCTGCCTGACAGCATCCAACGACGAGGTAATGTAAAGGGGAAAAAGTAAGTAAAAGGTCAACACTTTTTTGACCCCCCATTGGGGCTCCGTTCAAGCGAAACCCGGTGCAAGAACCTGGATCGCAATATAAATGGAAAAAACACGAGATTGAGCCACAAGCGTAAGCGGCCGGCAGAGCGCGGATGGAGGTTGGAGACACCAGTCCTGACGCGTCCCTGAAGCAGTTAACATTCGGCTCATCAAGTTGACTCTGAAAGACCTTACAGTGTCTGCCGGTTTCCGTTCTGGTGGTATCTCACATGCAGATGCATGCAAGTGGTTTCACAAGACCCGCAGTGGGACAGGAGCAAGCAGCAAACTAGTCTCGGACCTTTTCTCCAAAAAGACAGACGAGTGGCCTCAATTATTCCAACAGAATGATATGTGTGATATATTAATAGTGTGTTACGTGACTAAACATCCTCTTAGGTTTTGTATTTTGTAATGTTGCACTAGCGTTGCCTGTTGCTGGTTTTAAGGACTGCATCGTCATTTGCTGAAGTTTTTTCTGACGATGTCGCCATTGGTGCTGGGAAAATTTGATGCTGACTTTTCACTGTCGTCTGACATTTGAAACGCAACACAACCAAGCAGAAAGTCATCAACATATCAATAGTAACAAAAACAACTGAGCAGTCATGACAGGTAGGATTCGCACAGCTAAAAACGGACATCCAACCAATGACCAGGGCGGCCCGGTCCACCCGGTGAACGTCAGAAATAAGGAGCAGAGAGACACCTCCTCTACTCAGTGTGGGTCTTCATGGAGACGTCTGCTGGAGCCGATATGAGATCTCATCACTCGACACGCTGTGCACTTGAAAGACGCTCCGCTGTGCACCCGGTAAGCAGGTTTAGACAGGTGGCGTTCCCACAGCGCCGCACACCAACAAACACAAGGCCGTGAGTCGAATCCCACAGAGCAACCAACTCACAACTCTAATGTTTTTTTAATAGGATTGTGCACTAATGACGTCTCTGATTCCTCTTGAGCACACATAGGAATTAGCTTGACTTTCAGAAAGTGTGTGTAAGACATGTAGAAGCTTGTTTTAGAGATTTGTCGGTCTGTCTTTGCAGGATTAGTGCGTGCGTGTCTCTTTCTCTCAAACAGGTTTGGAGAGGAATGCAGGGCTGGTGTAATCCGGTCTCGGTTCGTTTTTGCCATTGTCATGTAGTCAAAAGCCTGAAGGCCTTTGAGCCTCGTGTCATTACACACACACACACACACACACACACACACACACACACACACACACATTATCTCACTGTACACAGCGCAGTCCAAATCAGAATCAAGCCGCATCAGGACAGCACAGTGGAGCATCACAAACACGGTCCGCCTGTAGCTCATTCACCAACGCTGCCATGCAGCTTCTGTCCCTCTCTAACTTAAGGGTGCAGGGCAGTCACCCTGTCCATGTTCAGTCGGGCGGCGTAATGTTTAACTTTCTGCCCTTTGCTCATCAGCGCTGTGGACAAACTAACTGAATTGCAGCCTGTCGTTAAAAGAAACTACAGAGACGATCCACTCGTCTTTCAGCCCGCGGATGCGTTGTGAAGGCGGTGGAGGGAGCACTCACACCGAAATCCCCCCCAAGCATTCTTCCTTGTAGCTGGCTCTGAGACGTATTGATTTTCAAATCCTCAAGTTTTCAGAGGGACGTTATGTAAACAGGATCAGACCAGCAGCACGGACATTTCACCTCTGCGATTGGCTCAATGTCACACATGCTCAGGTTAAAGATCCCTGTTACCATGTAGATGAGAATGTGCAACCGCTACATATTTAATTCACAGATGTGGGGGAAAAAATAAAAATAAATCAAAAGTGCCAGTATGGAATCTCGCTTGTAAACTCTGTTAACTGGTATCTCCGTCGAGTCCATTTCCACACCGCTTTAAAGTGGCAGTGTTATTATGGTACTTTGTACACAATTGGATGCAGAGTGCACCTCATTTCTGGCAGTAGGGTTGTTTACAGAGTGCACATAAAAAAAAAAAGGACACATTCCCCTCTTGTGATCCATTAAAAGAAAAGCATGGACACATAAACCAATAAACTTGTCAGATGAACTAAATTACAACTGAAATTCTTTGGTAAAATACATTTTTCTCCCTTGTCTGCTTCCAAAGCCATTCATAGCGGAGTTCTCGCAGGGTTCCTCTGTCAACCACCACAGCGGAACAGCAGGGTCAGCAACGGGCTGCTCCGCTTTTACAGCTTATGAACACTTCTAGCAAAAGATTTGCCCTTTTGATCCGGGAAGGCAAATAAGGCCGCTGGCCCAAAACCTAAAAAAGACAGACGGCACACTTGGGTGTTAAACCATCTTAGAAGACATGTCAGAAGACATGTCAGTGTTTTTTAATAGTAACTCAAGGACAGTAAAACACATTGCTTACGGCAACATGTGTGTGGGTGAAAAGAAAAGGTTAAGAAATCCCTCTAGTGTTCAAAGCACATGTGAATGCTGTACATGTGGCCGGCATTTCTGCCACCACTCACGAAGCAAAACCACAGCTACCGAAACCACACAAATAAAACCAAAACCAAAGCCCTTCCAGTGTTTCATGCGGGTCCGTCGTTGGCATCGACATACCACACACACACACACACACACACACACACACACACGAACAAGGCGGGTGATTTAAAGAACGCTGTCTGAAGACCCCTCCTGTTGCCTAAACAACGCACAAAGAGACAAAGGATAAGAGGGCACGCACTAAAGGAAGACTCAGTGGCTATAGTGAATAGTGAATGATGTGAGAAGTGACCTGGGGACATTACGCAGGAACATGCTGCAGGTCACATGTGCTCACTGGAGAATAATTCGGGGCGTTGCAATTTCAGTGTTCTAAAACCCCAGTACATATTTTTCTAAGTCGGACCGCGATAATCTTCACCCATTATACACCCACACACCCATTATTCTACTTTTAGCTGTATTAACAAAAAGCATGCTACCTGTACAGTTATGTGCAAATCAAACAGAGTATATTTATTCTCTGCATTTCTTGCCGAAGCCTTTTCCCTGTGAAAGGTTTTTTTTCCCATCATGATAACAGAAAAAAAAAAAACTGGAACAATAAAGAAGAAATATTCTGCGTGACCCGATCTCTTGTTTCCAGGTGAACCGTCTTCCTTCGGTCTAATCTCTTGCACAGCCATAATAAAAACAACAGCCGGAGGCGCGATATCAGCCAGTATGAGCTGTGGCAACACGACCCAAAGAGAGTGCAAGCTAGAAATGTGAATATTATCATTTGTTTTAATGCTCACAGGATATTATCAATCATCAGGCTTTGCTAAACCCATTTTAACAGCTCGGTTGAAACATGTCAAATGAAAAACAGCAGTCGGGGGAGTTTGTTTCTTACAACAATGCTCCCTTATGAGAAAAAGACATGTGAGAATCCCAGAAAACTTCCATGTGTGGATGGACAGACGGACACGGGGGGTATACGGGGGCAATGTGGCAGGGAGGTTTTCCCTCCCGCAGAAAATCCATCCATCACCCAGGTTGCCACGCAAGGACAGGGTGCATCCTTAAGTCTCTCTCCACCTTGTTAAAATCCCTGCGTCTCCCCGACACGATTTGAAGAGAGAAAACTCTCTGCTGGTTGGTGACGCTGCTCACCACACATTTTCTCGGGGGCTTTTAACAGCTACCCCTCCCGCTCCACCCGTCTCTCTGGCTCTCTCTGCATTTTAAAGGAGATTTCTGCCACTTCAGAACAAAACCAAACTGCCTTCTAAGTGACTGCCCCATCGGCTCGGGCTCCATGCTATTTCTGCAGGCATCAAAGCAGAAAAAATTTCATCAGAACAAACAGGCCAGCGGATCAGACGGTATATCAGTTTGGCTATGTGCACAAAGCTACAGAGGTTTTAGTTACACATGGAATATACTATGGGATGGTTGCACATGAGAAGACATCAATAGCTTTGAGTAACACTGCACTAAAGGTTTCATGGTCATCGTGGTCTGATCAACAGAATTTGTTAGGCCAATATCAACATCAACGAGAAATAAATCTGATCCTATATTGGCCGATAATCATTTTCTTCATGCAACACGATATGTAATAAAATGCCCATAATGACACTTTGCATTTAACTTTTTCTCTCTCTGGTAAACAAAACGAATGTGCTGCTTTTCACGTAATCGGCTGAATAATGCGCTTATAGCATTATATAAAAAGGGTGGCAATTTTGTACCTTACCAATGGAAACATAGACAACTTGGGTTGAGTACAAGGTCTCCCTCCTTACCCACCAGTGCATCCATAGTGAAGCCCCACCCTACCTCAAGGAACTTCTCACCCCACAGACCTCAACACGTACCCTCCGATCTGCCTAAGCACATCTTTTAAAACCTCCCAGGACAAAGCTCCGTACAATGGGAGATCGGGCTTTCTGCTCCGCTGCTCCCAGTCTCTCCCTGACCACCTGAGGACACCACAGACTGTGGATGCTTTTAAACGTGGCCTAAAAACCCACCTTTTTAGGAGAGCTTTTTAGTGAACTCGTTTTGTTTTTGTTTTCAAACATCTCAGTGTGTTTTTATTGTCAGCACTTACGTGTTTTATCATGTAGCACTTTGGGATTTTCTTAAATATAAAGTGCATTACAAATTAAATGTATTATTATTATTAACTCCAGCTGAATTGATGCCGGTGAACATCCAGAGGTCTGTTTTAGGCAATAGTCAATAGTAATTAAGGGATTTAACGGGTTGGTATGTTGGTTCCCATTACTGATGGGCACCTCTTCCTGGTTAGCACTGCTGCAGGTCACGTCCTTATCTAGTGGGTTAGACATTAATAAACAGCTAACAAGGGTCGGCTTTCAGTAAAAAAAATAGAAAAACAAAGTTACCATCACTAGTGTGTGTGTGTCCATGCTTCAGTGTGTGCGTGTGCACCCCTGTGTCTGTCCATGGTTAATCTCGCACTCTGCAATGCAAATTGCATTATATTTCAGGTGGTCAGTCATAATCAAGGGCCTCTCAAGGTTGAGGTGACACTTTCTAAAAACATCAGTTTCCTCCTGCTTCATACGGACATTGACCGCCCGCTGACTTACTGGAGTCGCAGTGGGAGGAAACCGTTGGCTCATTCTTAGTGTTTTGGGCTGTGGGTTTAGCTAAACGCTAACTCGGAACTACAGAGGTTAATGGCCTGTGACACCATTTGAAGTTTATGTAATAATTATCCCGGGGCAGACCGTACAACATGTTGCTTCATGAAAGCTTCTTTCGTCCGCTGTGACATTTATATGTCCATGAATCCTGTGCAGTGATCCTTCACGTGCCATCTACCTTTAAAATGTCCAGGCACAAGTATGCGTGTTAACATAACCCTTGTTAGTGTCCTGTGAGTGAAATTCCACCAGAGGTTGGTAATGCCTGCTGCACATGACCCCCAAGGCCTTCAGTTCTTCAGCCTGACAGGAGAAGAGCAGAGTCAGGAGCTCCTGCTGAGGAGCAGATCCATATACCGGTCTTAGCACAGACCTAGCAGAGCTGTGGTTAAAAGTGATGAAACAGCACTGTGTTTTGCCGTAAAATGGGTGAGTCACGGGTATCAAAGTCAGACAAACAACGTGTAGTTCTGATGCACAGGATTGGAGATCTTGATTGCAGACTGAGCTGCAACAGCAGCCAGGAAGGTGTGAAAAGGAAGCACCGCTATCTTAACCACTGCATCATAAAACCGTTTTTAAAGCCCTGCAGACTTAATTACTTATAAAACTGAAGGATAATCACAAGATAATCTTGAGGAAAATACCTATAATTTACACCCAATGCCGAGAGAATTGTGGAACCCATCTGCTGCTGCAAGCACGTCATGGGTTATCTTTAAAGATTAACACCACGATAAGATGCCACTGTAATTTCACAATCCTGCACGGTGAAGGTCTTGTGTCAAGGGAAAAATGTGCTTTATCAGTACATTTGGGTCTGGTTTAGAGAAGCTACAGAGGGACAGAAAACAACCATGTAATATTTCAGCGGGTATTTTAAATCAGTATAAAAAGGTGATATAGGTATTTCTGGTTTGCAATGGTCAACAGCTGCTGGGGCTGCTCGGCTCGGCTCTCTTCCCCCTCTTGGCCCGGTTTCAATGGGTGTCAACCGACCACCACGCACACCGAACGGGTCCGTGCAGAAACGCTTTGGCCGAAGATACAACTTACCTGTTCCAAAGTGTCCACGCGATACGCCGAGTCCAGAGAGGCGCGGGAGGGAGACAGAACCAGGTCGTGAGGTGGAGGCAACGCAACCAACCCGCGGAGAAGAGAACGAAAAGAGAGCGAAATCGCCCTCGCGGAGTAATTCGTAATTAGTTAGCAACACAGCTAAAATAGCTCAAAGTTCCCCGTGTAACTGAACACCTGAGTTAGCCTCCGCGCTGAGCTCGCTCCACAAAGGCGACGCCGGGACGACCGCTTATGTGACGCTTATCAAACTTTTTTTTAATTTTTTTTTATTTTACCGGACGGTGAAGTTGGTTTCGGTGAGAAGGTGATAGCGTTTTTTTCCTTCTTTTTCCTTTTTTTCAAACCAACAAAAAGTAAATTCCAACACGAGGCAAAACCGTCCGGGGCCGAGCCGCTCGCGCGCGCCGCCTCCCTCCGCGTCTCCTGCCGTCTGCGAGGAGCAACGGGCGCGCGTCTGCGCGGCGGTTACCTGACTCCAGCCGCGCGCGCGCGCACGCACGCGAGAGGCCTCGCGCTTCCTGTTGTTGTCGCTTCGGATGACAGCGGACAAACAGCGGTTCACCCGACAGCATCGGCCCGGGATGACATGGCGCGTGTGTTTGCTTTTTATTGCGTATTTGGGTGTCAACATTTTCATTGTTACAGTTGCGTGCGCTAAATTTAGGAACGTCGTATACGTTACTTTATGGTTATGGATATCACGTTGAAACCCATCACCAAAGTGTTCTTGCAGGTTGCTCGCGACCACTTCCTGTTGTCACAGGTGATTTTCATTATCCGTGCTAAATAAGAAAACAAGCCAATATTTGGTTGAATTAATAGTTATTTTTAATAATTAATAATTAATTTAAAAAAAAATTACCGCTGGTTGAATGTTCGTAACTGTCTTTTGGCATATGAATGAAAACAAATAGCTTCAATAAATGCAGAGGTTATGATCTGACAGATGAGAGGGAAGTAGAGCATCATAAAGCAGATGAGGTTTGAAAAGGGACTTCTTTTGATATTTCCTTTGGGATACAGGGTCCTGTGGGAATCCGATGTGAATCCACGTTGGCCGCTGCGGTCGTCCTCTGTGAAGCTTTAAACCTAACAAGCAGCTCCGGTGTGTCGTTTCCCTCAAGGTAGGTTTCTGTGGAGGTTCCTTTTCAATGAATCGATCAGTAAGACTTTTTCCACCACACTACACAAAACATCCGTCTGGGTGTACCAGGTTCTGGATGTCGGTTCAAACCTCTATTTTTCACGACTATATTGTGATCCGTGTGTTTTTTCTACACGACATGTCCATAAGAAAAAGCTATTTCCTTCAAGTGTCCTGTTTTACTTGACAAAATAATACCTACTATGATCCTGGTGAGGGTAAGAATGAATGTCTTGTTTGCGAGTGAAGCCAAGGACAGACCAAAGGCACAATTCAGCCATCCATAGCTCCAAATACAACTGGGCCTAGCTATTATTATATATACTTGACTATAATTTTTTAATTAATGTTTAATTTCCCGCCATATAATTCAGCCACATTTCCTCATTTTTAATTGCTCTATAAATTCCCAATCGAGGGTTTGAACCCCTAAAGAATCATCGCGCTTAAGAGATGGTCACATGAATTACATGTGATAGCGTAACTCTACCGTGTCATCTTTTTAATCCAATATTGCTAAAAATCTTCAGTTTAATTTTTCATGGCTGAAATTCCCAAGCATGGGAATTTGAGGAGAGAATATCCTTGGCTGTGATCCACAGCGATAGTGAAATAAATGAGTACATCCACGGACTCGGCCTACTTTTGATTCCCCAAGACAAGAGAGTCGTCACATGACCCACCAGACCAGATAGTGGGAGCGCACAGCCTCAAAATCACACAGCTTTCCCTTTACTAAATGGGAAAACAGTCTCTCTCTCCCTCTCTCTCTTTTGTGTGTAACAATGCTCTGCATGCGTGTGCTTTTGTGCCTGTGTGTTCATGCATGTCACTGCCAGCACCTTCTAAACGCCGCTCTTTGTCAGCGTGTATGTGCTTTAGTAGCATACTGTAGAAAGAGCCCCATTCGTGTGTGTGTGTGCATAATGGAGGTGTAAAGAAATGGACTGAGGGGATCAGTGGATTCTCATGTGAGGTTCACGTGGGTTACCTCAATCTTTCAACAACATGCAAGCAAAAATGTAATGAAACCCACTAACTACGGTGGCCCGTTGGGTCAAAACACAACCCTGAAAGAAAACTTTATTTCAAACTGTTTAAAGAACCCTGACAATGAAATGGTTCTCAGTAGAATCTCAACTTTTTAGCAAAAACATATTTTTTTCCCAAGAAAGATATTTTGAATCATTCCTTTGGGGTACCAGCTAGCCGTGGTATTATTAAGAGTAAAGTAAGAATTGTGGTGATGCCATCTGAATAGATTGATAGATTGGGTTAGGTCACTATGACAAACTAAAATGATTGGGAAATGGAAATAGGCGACACATTACATACTGTATCTTGCATAATACTTACTGCAGTGGATACAAGGATAATCTGTTATTATGTGTACATGTGTCTGTGAGTGCTTGTGCATGGCTGTGCTAGTGTGTGTCTAACTTCCACGCTACACAAACATGTACATTTGCTCACCTTCCTCCTTGACTTTGACAACTCTTGTCTTTTTCGATACATCACTGTGTAGGATGAGACAGGCCATTTGTGAAAAGTTATCAACCCTCATGGAAAGGATGCCACTTGAAAGCCACACAGCTGCAGAGTGTGAGTCAAAGTCATGCAGCATATAACACAGATGCCCTTTGGGAGACTGCAAAAGACAGATATTAATACAGTTGTTTCTTTGTCCTTGCAGCAACTAGGTTTTGTTATTTCATAATCTAGGGGAAATGTCCACCTTTTAGGAGTATTTATAGTCAATGCCCGGTATGGCTTCACGTTATTGAAGCTGTTCAATGGAGTGTGGCTTTAGTTGACTTTTAACGGGCTGCTAACGGTGCTTTTACTCACTGTAGACCTCATTAGTAGCCTCTTCTTTTGTTTGAATGCAAAGCAGATTGTGTTTTCCTGTGATGAAATGTTCTCTTTAAATAAAGCTGCTTTGCCTCTTTCGGTTTATTTAAGTGAAGATGATAATGAGAAGGCGAAGAGGAAGACATTACATAACCTTAATTAGCTTGATATGATACTGGCTTCTTCTGTTCTTCCGTTGAGTGAGGCCAGTTTTGTTGGTGTGCGTTTGTGCGAGTTTGAGAGAGAGGCGTGTTATTCAGATTTGGGGATTCATTGGTTTGTGAGCAAGGCCATTTTGAAGTGCCCCTGGTTCTGTCTACATTGTACGAGCCCTATTAAGCGCATTTCCTCGCTTTTCCTTTCCCTCGATGAATGCAGCAAGTTGTCATGGGAACCGTGACATCCGTCACACCACGTGATATTATCCGTGATTCAATCTGGAAAAAAATACACTTTACTGTGAGTGGTCCGTGCCCTCTCCCTAGCTGTGAATGATTCGTCTGAGTGCAGCGAGAGTGTGGGCAGCTTTCCCCCGACACAAAAGGCTTTTGAAGATGTGTTTGTGAATGTATATTGTCAAAGGGTTGCTGTACATGTTCCTCGGCCACCTGTCCCGCTGATGCTTCCCTCAAATTTGGGTTAAAACACTAGACCCACTTATGTTTTGAGTGAGTCTGTCACATCCTGGACAATCTGTTTTATTAATGATGATTGCTAATCTGAATGATTGGACGTTCCAATCAGAATCAGAAGCATTTATTGCTTAGAATGTTGGACATACAAGAAATTTGTCCTGGCCGGTGGTGCATACATTGGACAATAAGACATAAATAACACAGTACAGGAGTATTAACATATTCAATGTACAATTAAATTTACAAAAATATAAAATGAACCTAACTAACCCCAAACAGATAACAATACTCTACCAGAATGTACTGTGTGTGTGAGTGAAAGTGTCATATTTAAATAATCAGCATGAAGGGATGTTCAGGGGAGTCACTGGTAGGAAGATGGGGTGACCGGACCTCACATTGTCTGGATTGTCATTCACAGACACACAAACTCTCTGCAGAGCAATTTTTCCCCTCTCCTGCTTCACACACACACACACACACACACACACACACACACACACACACACACACACCTGTGCACTCACAGAGCCAGTGGTGTCTGCCATTATCAAAGTGGTGCACAGACTCCCATTTTAGCCCATGTGTTGCCTCAGACTCTGACACACATACAGTCCCTCCATCTCTCTCTCTCTCTCTCCCTCCCCCTCTCTCATACACATTCTGGCTCTCTTCTGCTTTCTGTATCCTCTTCAGCTGTCTCATTCTCTTATTCCCTCTTCCCACTCTCATTTTTCTCCTCCTCCTCCTCCTTTTATTTGCCTCCCCTTCTCCTTTTCTCACACACACAAGCGCACAGATGTAAACGCACAGAATCTCCCCGCGTATCCACTGGCAACCTCGCTGAGAAACCTCCCTCACCGAGCCCGTGGATCCCTCCATCTAATTAGCCTTGAAGTGCTGTTGAAGATCATCATATTTAGCTTAGCGACCCAGCAGCAGAGTGCAGACAGATATAGACCCGGCTGGACAGCTCTCTCTCTCTCTCTCTCTCTCTCTCTCTCTCTCTCTCTCTCTCTCTCTCTCTATTCTCCCTCAGTGCCGATGGGCTTCTTCGTGGCAGGGCGGCACAAGTGAAGGGTGCTTTTGCTTTGAAAGAGACAAAAGGGGGAAAAGACGAAGAAGCAGAGCGGGGAGCACACAGAATGGGAGTCTGCAGCAGGAGCGAATCCTCCTAGAGACAGAGACCCGGAAAAGGCGGCGGCCACTGTGCAGCAGCAGCAGTTTCCAACGGACAGAGATTTAAGGTAAGAGTGACTGCTGCACTTCTTTTGGAGTGAAATTGTTGTATCCTGAGGTGAAGCACAAGAGTAATTCTGTCCAATGTGTTATCTCTGTTTTACACACACACACACACACACACACACACACACACACGGGCATCAGTTGTGCTGCACCACTTGTTGGACTAACATCCTAGTTGACACGTAAAGAGATGACGATCACTTGTGTGTCCGAATGAGCCAGTGCACACTGGTGTGAGTGCGGGTAAATCTCAATGTGTGTGTGTGTGTGTGAGTGTGCGTGTGCCAGCGAGTTGGTGAGTGGGTCTTTTGTCGCTGTGATGCCAATGCGGAGCTTATGGATGCCCATCATGGTGAATAGCAACACAAGAGTCATGACGACGTTATGCATGATTGCCACTCACTTCTTTGGAAGGCGGTCGCTTAAAGGGAGACATCCTCCTGTGTGTCTGTGTTTGCGTGTGTGCGTGTGTGTGTGTATGTGTGTTTGCAATCCTTTAATCTTCTGCCACAACTTGTACAACCCGCTGTCTCTACTACCGACAAATGCCGTTTCCCCGATCAAAGCACGTTGTGCTGTAGCCGAGGTTTGACTGTACTGACTTACTGGAACAGAAGAAATGGATGGGGTTTCTCAAGAGACAGACAGGCGATATTGGAGAGAACCACAGCATGAAAGATGAACACACTTAAAACACAGCGTAGGACACAAAGTGTAGGATGCATTGCTGCATGTGTATATATGTTTGTGTGGGTGTGTGTGTGTGTTTGTGTGTGTGTACAAGTCACACTCCACGACAATCAGACAGGAATACTGCATGTGTGTCATGTGCAGATAGAAACCGTTTTGAAGGGATGCTTTCAGACATTTCATTACATTTGTTGCCATAAACAAGAAGAGAATATGTACGGAATAGTCACTACGATATAATAATGAGTATTTCCCTCATATCTCATGTTTCTCAGGAAATGTCTACTTCAAACCACTTCTAATCAAAACTTATATTATTTATATAATATTTGAACATGTTAATTGACCTATTATACACCTCTTTACTGATCCATAATGTAACTCAATGCAACCTCTGTACAGTTAGCTTACTGCTAACGCTAACATGCTGCCCTCCTTAAGATGTCACCAAGTAGCATCATCAGGGATCCTTACACTACTGGCATCCTTATCTGAATGGCTCTTTTAAGTCTCAACTGAAGCTGTAAATAGACGAACATAATGATAAATATATGTGAATCTCCACATTGTACGACATTGGAAATGATGATGATCGAATCCCTCTTAGTCCATTATGTTTAAATGATCGTAATCTGTAATATTTTGCATATACAAGTCTTTTAATCTTTTAATCACAGCTCCAGTAGTTTTTTCCTGTTAGATTAAACTGTGCAACATGAGAGAAGAAGTTGGGATTATTACATCTTGAATGAGTCAGTTAGTAATTCTTATACTTTGATGCTCCTTAAATATTTCATCTATTCCTCTCCTCCTCACGTTCAAATGTTAATCCTGAACGATGGGGAGAGTTTTACTCTTTACTGCTTTGAGGAATCCGATTTAATTTTCTTCATCTTCATAGTGTCCCTTTTTGTCATTTCTCACGTCTGTAATGTTTTTCACGGATGGAGACGCATTCCTCCGCTCTCAGTAGAAGCCACCATTGATTTGTGAAAAGGCTGAAAAAGACGCCAACATTTTTGCCCTCAGCCACAAAGTTGACAAGATAATTGTTGCCAAGGAGACGAGGGTATGGGCTCGATGTCTGAGAGGAGAACCACTTGGTGTTTGAACAAATTTAATTAAATTGAAGCCTACTGTGATGAAATCACGATTTCGAAGTTTCTTGGAAAACTGCGCTTCACTGTCTGATTCACAGACCGTTTAAAATACCGTGTCCCAAGAAATCAAAACGGAAGCTATTCAGCATGAGCGCCGTGGTCCGCATGTCAGCAACCTGCGAGCATCTCGTCCGCTGACCTTCCTCCACTAACTTTCCCCACCATGGCCTCGCCTGTCTCCTTCTACTCCCTCTTTAGAGGGCTGAAGCCTTTTGTTTTTCTTTCTACTTACAGCTGCTGAGTCTGCTGGCTTTCACCCCAACCTCCTCGCTTCTGAAGTGTCTCCAAAGGTCTGCGTCATGACTTTGTCTCTCTCTTATCTCTTTCTGTCAGGCTTTTGTTTTTGATCATCGCTCCGCTCCTTCCACTCTACTTCTCCTCCTTTCAACCCCCCCTCCCCCCCCGTGCCCACCTCCCAACTCTTTTGTGTGTACGTGCGTTTATTATGCATCCTGCAGAATTAATCGGTGAGGGCATCTCTGCGTTGGTGAGAGAGATTGTGTGCCTCGTGTGTGCGTACCAGTAGTTTTGTGCATCAAAATGACGTTTTTGCTCTGACGACGCACGATAAAAGGTTTCTCTTTGTGTGCTCAGACACGATTATCCGTAGAATTGACAATATGCAGATCACTGCTCCTTTACCAATGGATGGACGGCACCACTCGTAAACTGTGCTCATTATGAATAAAGTCAGTCTACGCACATCTCCACTGCTTAGTTGCCAGGGTATCTTTTTTTTTGCCACTGGTGTAATCACGTGCAGCTTTTGCCCTTCAACACCAGCAGCAGCGCACAGGCAATGTTTTTAACTTGCAGCGCATGTCGGGACAGACGCTCCAAAAGATCATAGCTCATCGACGCATCAACTCTCGGCTGAAAAAAGGGGAAATTCCTCAAAAAAGTCATTCTTTCCGCTTGCGATTGAACAGATTGCCAAACCCAGAGATTAACTCTAAGCCAGGTGCCAAGACAAATTATTTACACTCTCCTGGAATGCAGGCTACTGTTTACTGACTCACTGTTTCACAAAGTTGTGACTCGAGTTGCCAGGCAGGTCTCTCTCTTTGCTAAACGACCAAGCTAGTTATTATCCACGGCCAAGCTGGCGTTTTACAGGTGTAGTTGGGATCAGTGTGAAGTTGTAGTGAAGTGATATCATGTGTGAACTAAATAGGCTAAATTACAAGCCTCTCTTTCATTACTTATTACTACGCCTCACTCAATTTAGTATTATGGACAACAACTTTTCTGTGGATGTCAGTTTTAGAGGCATGACGAAGGCCCGAACGCCTCCTGCTGCAGACTAGCGGAGGCTTGTTTTTACCTCAACCAAATGCTGGGAATGTTTTTTATTGACTGCTGACGGCTGGTTTAGAGGAACCAACATTCAATAGAAGCAAAATGAAATTGGGACTTGCATCAACTACGGTTATAAGTGGGCACAACACATATTAGGATGCTGGGTCCCGTAGTGTGGGAGATGAGCTGGACGGACAGGTACACGCACACACACACACACACACACACACACACACACACACACACACACACACTTAATCTCCCGCCAGCTTCCAACTGGCAGTGATGGCCCACTATTCATTATGCCATGTCAAGATCAATATTTGAAAATTGTAGCTTTAGCGAAAAAAGGCAGCACATGGAGTAAACACCATGTCTTATTGATTTGAAAATCCAACTAAAGCTTTGCAACAACCTTTGACCCTCACAGATGATTGACAGCCAGCTGTCGGCACAGAGGAGGGCAATGAGGAGTTTCCCTGATGACAGCGGCGTGGAGAAGACCAGCACCTACATCGTGCCCTGCTTCCTCTTCGTGGAGGTGAGTGCGTGGACACGTTGTGTCGCCGTGGAGACCTGACGGGGACACTGAAGGAACATTGTTCCTTTCGTTCGCCAGTTCCGCACAGAATATGGGAAACACACTGCATTTATATTGAGCCTTTCCTCCTCCCACAACAGAGAGCTTAATAACTCTGCCTCTGATTCATCAATTCATATTATTAATTCATAATGTAAGTAACATAACATACCCATGTAAGCCAAACAAAGTTGTTTTTACAAACTACTACCACAACGACAATAGTTTAAAACTGCGACAATTTTAGAAGAAAATGACTTTCCCTCGAAACGTGTAGTGTTTTCTATGGGAGCCTAATTCCGGAGGAGACAGGGTTGTCCTTAGCAACAGCCGCTATAACAGCTGGAGGCCATAGTTGCCTTATTGGATATAAGCAGCACCTCAGGCTGATTTTTTTACATTTGGCAGAAATGAAGAATTTGCTGTTCACTCTGCTGCCGTTGGAGAATTTAGAAAACCTCTGGAAACTTGGAGTCACACACAGCAAACTGATGGACACATGAAAGCACACATTTTACATTTTATTATTTTATTTTGCCTGTGAATGATCCTCAGCTCTCCTCTTTTATTCACTTTTCTTTCTTCCATCATTTCACATCTTTCTCATGGCAGATGAAGCACGTCAGTCGGCAAACTGCATAAATAAGCCGGTTCTTTTTTTCAATTCGCAGACTCCCTAAAAGCGCTGATTGATTGACTAACAAGTAATTACCCTCATTCACTCACATGAATCATTTATAGGTACCGTTCAGCGGCAGGACGAAGGGGTTTATAGCTGCAACTTCAAGGTCTTAAGTGACCTTTTAGCCCACGAAACTCCATGATCTCGTTCCTCTTCCCACAGCCCTTCATACAACTCTTCCGCTCGCCTGTTTAATCCCAAAATGACCTGATCGAGCACTCGTGGCCTCAACTGCGTTTCCTAATTAATTAGCCTAATTAAGAACAAAAACCCAATTATCCCGTGCCACCGCTAACACGCTCCCGGGCCTGCAGGTCCTCACAGCAACGAAAGGCTGACCAAGCGTTTTTTTGGGGAGGTTTTTTTGGTCTTCGCTTTTGGATTCACTGAAAACATGAACGTAGCTAAACGTGACCGTGGGTTGTTCACGTTTTCACGTTTTGCAAGCCGAGGAAGTTGATACAAAGCTCTCATTCAGGTTTGCACAGTTCCTGGAGCAGACTGCGTCATTATTTAGTGCACCTGCAGTACACCACCTCAACTGCCCCCCTTAAGGAATCTCCTCAACCTCATTCTTCCTCTATTTTTCCCTTTGTACTCATTTGCTCAATGACATCATCCTCTCGGGATCACAGTTTTTTTTTTTTCATCTGCCTTTTGCGTCTCATCCGACACGTGAATGCGACACACTTTCCACATGACTTTTGTCTTCATCACACACCTGTGCCCTGCAGCGTTTTTGGCGTGGCCCTAAACTTGCTTTCATCCTTTCCTTGTGCTTTGGTGTTGGCTCATTCTCAGCATCCTCTTGAGAGCGTTGTTATAATGATTATCAGGCTTTCATAGTGCGTCTTTATTATCTCCAGGCTCATGGCTGTCAGTGGTGCTCCTCTCCTCCTCCAGCATTCTCTTTGACGGCCTCTTGAGTTCGGCCCAGTCACTCTTTTCGCACAGATCCTCCACATCACTCCTCCTTCCCTGTTGTTCCTTTGGGTAATTACATATTTTGCGCCATGGATCTCGCCATTATTCCCCCTTTACTTGTAAAGCTTCATCTCCTCCTCCCACTCATAAAGAAGCTGCTTTCTCCCTCAGCTTCACCTTCCCTCATGGGTCTCCATAGTCTCTTATTCGGCCTTTGGTTTTCTGTTCACACCAACAGTCCTCTTGCTCCCCTCGTATCACAAGCTGCAGGGGGCCATGAACATGTACTTCTGTGGAGGAGGTGCTACGAGGAGCTGATGCCCTCTTTATTTCCTTCGCTTCCTTTCCCACTCTGTCACCTTGATCGCCCCTCTCTCCAGGGGAACTTTTATTTTCCTCAAACAGGGCCAGAGGTGGGTTGAGATGAATATAATTGAACTTTTATCATAATATATGAGCCTGAATGAATCTGTGTACATTGCAGTAGTTTAATAAAGGGCTTTTTTAAATTTGATTCCGCCCTCTTAATGTGTTCACGCCGAAGCAGCTTGCTGTAGCAGAGCTCCCCCCGGAGGGCACTAGCTCCTTTGTTGTTACATTAGCATCTCATTACCCATTTCTTTTCAAACGCCCAATGTTCCTCTCGTGTGATCTGCTCGCTGACTCCCTCTCTCTTTTTCGCCCTCTATCTCCCCACAGTCCGTCTTTCTTTCTCACCGCCCGGCGCCCTCTTTCTCCTGTCACTTTATCTTCACGGCGATGGACGTTTTCCTCTTCCTCGGTCGAGTCCCTCTGTCAGTTCGTCGCTGCTTTGATCTCAGAGCTCGTCCGCCGTCTTTTAACTTTGATGACTGTATCTCTGCATCCCCTCCGTCCCCGCTCTCAATTTTTCTATCTTCACACCGTCTCCCCTCTGTCTCTTACACGGTCGTCGTTTTCTTATTCTGCCAGATTGAAACGTGAGAGCGGGCCTCGTCAGTTTCCCCTACAAAACGAGGGAGGGGATTTCACGCAGTTTCACTTTTGGGTGTAATGGAAAGGAGATAAGTCACCCGCTCTGTGCACGTGTCTGCCCGTATATTTTACTCCTGTTTGCTGTCGTGCTTCAAAGCCACGCATCGGACTGCTCCTCGCTCCGGACACTGAGAAGGAGGCCGGTGAGTCGGTTTTTTGATGTAGGCCGGACTGGCCTGCTGTGAGAATCTGTACTGAAGAAAGCGTACAAAGTGACTACAATAGGAATATTTGAGTGGGCGTCTCTGAGCAGCCAGGGAGTGGTGGTGTGGCTGTAGCATTGGTAAGATCTGCTCTGTAGATGCTAATTCATGGCGTCCAGTTATTTTTGTACGTATTCTGACTCTCCAGCTCTGCTGTAGTCAGAGTAGCCAGGCCTCCTCCTCCTCCTCCTCCTCTCCGTCTTCCTCGTACCTCGTGGGCCGCGTCCACCCGTGGCACAGCGAGTAAACACACATGCGGATCATCGGACCACGTTTCAGTTTTAAATTTCCTTGCATTTCCCAGGTTCCCACTTGCTAATCATTATTTTTATGTTTTTTAGGGAGGGGGGATTTACATATTCTCTCCGCAAAGCATCCGACTCTCCAGCTGTGTATTATTGTTACTAGTTACTATTAAGTAAGTAGATGTACATCAGCATCTTCACCATCTTTTTTTCTTTTGGTTCATCTGGAAAGGCAGCACTCAACATCCTAAATGCACACAACCAACAGTTCCTACCACAAAGCATCCTCCTCTCTGCATGCGCTCACTTCATCCTTATTGCCCGCTGGGTCTGATGCTGCCTCAGAACATCTTGTACCCCCGAGCAACACATTTGCTGCATGTGTTTACTCTTTTCTAAAGATATTTTGTTACCAACAGCCTCACTTGTGCCAAGATCAAAGCCCCCCCCGAAAACCAAACTGTGCTCTCAACAACTCGAGGCACCAAATATGCCCACTAAACTTAAGTGTTGCTAACTCTAACTAACTAGTTTGTTCTGTTCAATGCAAGTTGATGTAAAATACTCATGATTGTCTTTGACCTCTTCACGGGTAATTTATATAACCTGAACACAGTACCGTAGAGTAGTATCTAATATTGATTAATTCTCTGTATGTGTCTCCTCCCTCTTCAACACACACGGACACCTTCACAAGGACACAGCAACGGGCAACGGCTCATTTTCTCATTATTCTCTCGATAATTTCCCCCCTCACTATCTCTCAGACTCCATGAATAGCACCTGCCCGCCTTTCTGCTGCGCTGGGATTTTTCTGCACTCTGGGTGTATGTTTGAAACACTTGCTAGCTGGCCGCTTCCCACCTGTTATCACTTTAGGAGGCAAGGGAGGGCTGTATGTATCACGGTACAGATTCAGCTCAGTTGCGGATGTTGGAAAGAGTAGCCGCCTCTCCATGCTGAAGCACCATGGCCAAATAATGGCCAAATCGGAAAAAACAGGGAGAAGATCTTTGCTTATCGCTAAAATAAAATTGCTTATGTAAGATATAATATTGCCCCTCGCTTCTTTTTGAGCTGCAATGAAGGGATTCCGATTGATTCCCGCCGCTGTCAGCAACATAAATCATAACAGAAGATTTCCAAAATCAAGATTCGCCATTTGCTAAATTGGCATCCGTTGTGGCAGATTACATCCAAGTCCAACTTCTCAGTGAAATTATTCCATTTCTTGTCCATTGAAAGAATATTCCCCTTTGTTTCTGGAAGGCAAAAAGCAATGCAAATCAGGTGATTATTAGCAAAATTAATGCATGTGAATACAATTAAACGTTTCATTGGGAACATGTTTGCATTTTGTGAGCCGGCGTCTGCTTTCATTCTTCCGTTTGAAAATGCGGGGGCGTGTTTGCTTGAGGAATGAGGATCCTGTAGAATGATATGAGTGTTGCTGCAATAAAGAGAGGGATGAGGGAAAGAGAGGAACAAAGGGGTAAGGAGGGCAAGCAGAGGCTGTTTATAGAAATGGAAGAGGAGTGGAGCACCCGTTTTCCATGGTCAATGGACTGGTATGAAAGAAAATCCCGATTGTTAGTTCTCATGGAGACCACCCACACAAAGGGGCTGCTAACGTTTTTTTGGAAGAACGTGTTGCAGCTCTGGAGATGGGTAGCGGGAGAGTTTGTTTGGTGGCTTGTTCTTCTCGAAGGGGCCACTGGCCAAAAGCCCACCGTCCTTTTTATGCCCAAAGTAGCATTAAATCATGTTGGAGTTACCAACATAGCTAACTTACCAGTTTCCCTCTAGTTCCAACCTCCCAGGAAAAGCCCAGTGGCTTTGACACAGTTGTAACGTGGGGACCAAACAATCCTTCTGGTGACACCACCACCGGTAAAGCGATAACCGGCGATGGGAGTGTGCTCTCTGTCGCTCGGCAGCAGTGTGTTAAGCTTCTGGCTCTCTGCGCTTGGTATCGTTGCTGCTCACTTCAGTCCTTGCTGGTCCATGAATAGGTTTGGATTGGATAAGATAACAAAGACGTTAAGCTCGCTACTAAAATCTCAGTGAGATATCTAAACATTAATATTGCCACGGCTGTGAACGTATATTGATTTAAATAGGAATGTGTCTTCTGCCTACATTCTATTTCTAGCTGTAGATAAAGAGAGACAACCCGTTAATGTGTTTGAGAGATCAGACTTGACGGCAAGGATGATTGACAGACGTGAAGGAACAAGCATCAAGGAACCTTAAAGGAGGGAGACAGCATGGGGTTGAAAATGATTGAGATAAAGGATAAGGGGGGAAAAAAGAGCTGATGAATTTGAGATAAAGATAAAACACACAAAAAAAAGAGAAAAGGGCAGGAGGGCGAGCAGGAGGGGTGGGGGGGGGGCACATAGGCCCCTTCTTCCCACTTCCTCTCCACTTCAAGCTCTCATACATCCTCATGTACTCTCTTTCACCTCCTCTGCCCTTTTGTTTTCTCTTCTCTCCGGCGCCTTCCTTCGGTTTTATTTCCCAGCAGCACAGCCGTAATCTGTGATACTCTAAAGTCTCATTAACCGTTTTATTCGTCAGTTTATCTTCTTCCCCTTTTCCACTCCCAGTCCTCTCTTTAAGACGCCCCCCTGCGGCTCGTCCACCTTCCTCCATCAGTCGGCTCGTCTCTCCTCTGCGTGTTGAAATGTAATCTAATGCCACCAGGGGGCAGTCAAGCACATTCATCTGCTTGTCATCCATGCTGATTCGAAGACGTGCAGATTTTTTTGTGCACGTGTTATGCAGATGATGTATGGGGGAGGGAAGGGGGCGGAGGCTGTGTGTTTGTGGTCTAAAAATCTTCTTGATCATCTGCTGAAATCAGAGTGATGAAACCTCTGCTCGCTGTAAAATATTAACAGAGGCTCTAATCAGGGAGCGAGTGTGATTATGTGAGCGGGAAACCAAATCACTGGGAAAAGGAGGAGAGGTGTGGCAGCTTCATCTCCTCTTTACGGTTGTTTTATTTGTGAGGGTTGTGACCCTGTAGCTCTGCTTTTTGATTTGTCAAAACATTTTGAGGCTGATTAACGAGCACAAGCAAATTGAGAGTAGGCTACTGTTGTTTGATCGATAGTGGAGATCAGTTTGTAACACTGCTTTATTAATAAAACCGTTAACACGTAATTTTCAGTCATCCATAAGCAGCATATGAAATGTGGTCATTTCTTTAACACTCTTAGTGAACACTATTAGATATTTATGTTAATGTATTTATTAATAACTAATTCTGGGGCCTGGTCACAAATAAAAAATATGTCTTCACAGAATGTATAATTGTTGACAAATATATTTCGTTAATAAACACTTATAGATGTCCTAATATCTGTTTTAGAACTACATTAAAGTATAGTAAAAAACTTTATTTCATGTTTATACAGTGAGTATAGATGATGCAACTGAGAAAGGAGATTTGTTCAAGGTCCCACTTCAACATTATTATTGTTTTACAGAGAACCATATATATATTATTTGGTAAGACACATTTGGAAGATTTGGTTGCATGTTTATATATGAAACATTTAGTAAGATATGAAAATGCTTAACATAGTTAACACAGAAGAGCATATAATGGGATTTATAAAACGGATTTTGTATACAAAGATTTCTACTATATTTTGCTGAAGTTTGAACAGTAGTGTCATGTAATCCAAAAGGAATTTGAATGACACCAAAATTGGGAAAAAAAAAAAAAAAAAGGGGGTCACACGCATCAGTCCAGCGGCCTGGGTGAGGCCCAGTTCAGGCTCCTTGCTCTGACCAACACCCCCTTTAAAACTCTTTCTTCACAATAGTTCCCCTCTATAGTTCCTAATACAGCAGGTTTCTCCTCAGCATCACAAGGTGAAGAGAACAGCGGCGGTGAGGTGGTGGCTGCAGACCAGCTGAAACCTTGTTCAAACCGCTCCAACTGCGTCACTTCACAGCTGGCATCATTTTAGACCAGTTGGAGTTCGAATGATGTCATTTTGCCGAGCAAAGGTAGCAGTTTGCTAGCTTTAAACCTTAATTCCCTGTGATGCTCAAAGGCCTCGGGGCAGCTACCAGAAGTTTTCAGACATACAGTTAAATACGAGTTGACTTTGTGAATCAATCAACACGCCTTAAATATACAACAACGGCAACCATTCGAGTCCTTGTGTATCAATTCCAAAGGATCACTTGGAGGGAGAAAAACATTTGGACTCTGGGGCACGTTCACACTTTACGTTGGTTCTCACTGATAAACAAATCAGACGTTTACAGACGTTTACAGAGCAAAATGAATCAGCACGTCTCCTGTTCACCGCCGGCAGCGTGACGTTCGTCGCCTCTCAGCAGGACGCTGCCATCTCAACACCGGCCTCCGTCCACACATTCTCACCTTCTGTAAACATGTTTGACCTAATCAGTTGACTTTCCTGCCATCTGGCCGCTCCACACGGGCCAAGGGCGGACGCGCAGCGCTTATTTGCGTTCCCGCCCCATAACACGATACCTACTGTCACAGTTTATTTCCTTCTTTTTGAATGCTCAGTGGCACACAGTGGCTAACGGGGGAATGAGGTGCAGGTGGGGGAGACCAGGGTCTCATTAGGGAACAGGTGTGTGGACGAGGTTGGAATGTCACTGGAGAGAGACAAAGAGACATTTTACAGGGACAATAATAGGCTTATAATAGGCTGAGACATAATAAAGTGCAGGCGACAGGTGTCACTCAAAAATCAGCATATGTGGAGTTTTAATCATTTATTTTTATCAGTATCTGGAGCTATTGGAGAGAATAAAGCACAAATGAATTCAGCACCAGCTGGGGAAAACTGTTGGTGTGAACTTCAAAAACACCTAGATGGCTGCCGTGTGACTAACGATCCTGGGTAAACAGCCTGCATTGAGTTGAGTCATGTGACACAATGATGTCATGTCGGCCGTCGCGACCCTCTTGCGGCTTAAACTTTTCAGTAGTTTCATTTTGCAGCTTCAGACACACTTATTATGCAGATGAATATTCCAAGGTGACCTGTGCAGGATGTGCTAATTAGAAACCATCAACCTGAAGTTGCTTTGACCCTTTTGAAGTAGTTGTTTATTTGTCCGTGTGGGAGGAAAGGACGATGAAATGTCGAATAACAACTTGAATGTCAAAAGTGTCAAATGCAAAGCAGTCTTTTTGGCTTGACAGGACATACACACAAAGTGCATGCAAAGACCAGAACGGAAGCTAATTGGCGCCAGGTGGTGTGAACAACGCGGCTCAGACGTCAACATCCATATGTTAGTTTTTTCGTCACTGAGGGCCTGACATTGTAGGGACCTATATACCATATACATATATATATATATAATTATATTACCTTATATCTGTAGACACACCAAACAAGATTATTCCAAGAGGGTTGTTTTTTAGATTATAAGAGGTTGGTTTTACGGTCTCCTGGAGTTTCACCAGTTTTTACTAACTTTACTACTATTCACTGACTAACTTTTGATTGTATGAACCCATTAGTACAGTTGGAATAGTGTCCCATATTTTTTTGAAACGTCTTTGCTGTTGATCTCATTTTGATGCAGATTATGTGGATGAATAAATGTGTCTGTATGAAGCATAGACGTTCACTGCCGTCGTTTGTATGCCTGGGTGACTTAATTGTTGACAATGTGAGCGTAAACTATCACTAATCGTCACTAATTCACCAAGCACGTTGGTACGATGTCTGGAACCAGGACACAGCGGCTGCTCAACGTATCTGGGGCTTACACAACATGCACAAATCAGCAACAGCAGTTATTACGCACTCAGAGGATTCACTTTTTTGTTTTTTACAATGATGCAAGTTTTAACGTAATTTCTTGTCCCGGAACGAATATTGAGCATCGACTAGTGTCTTCTCAAGTCCCCACATGGTAGCCAGACCTGTCAGTCAGTATCGTGTAATGCCTACAAGCGCTGCCGGCGTGTATACAAAACGACAGGCACAATCTCCCAGAGATTTCTTCCGCAGTCGCCTTCAAATGTTTGTTTAAACTTTGAGGGGTGTTTGTGGGCATCCCTCCCTCGCTCGCTTGTCCCCTCCCACATTTGTGCGCCTCCCTCCTTCAAGCCTTCTGTTGCTCGGTGATACGAACGGATGATGGAAAGAATTGTTCAACTTCGCGTGCGTGCGTCCAGAGTTCCAAGAGGGCACCCACATGCCTGCAGACGCACAAAGATGGAAAAGAACATGGAGAAACATGCAGTTGTTTGGTATTCTTGGACTACAACCTGGAGGGTTTTTGCGACATGCCTGCATACAGATTTGGCTCTTTACAGGCATTGCGGTATGTGTATCATCACTGAACACCCGCCCCCCCTGTCACAATGCTCTGCTGACTGGGGACCCTCAGTGCCAAAACCCACAGTACGGACAACTCATAGTGGATTATGTGTGCACATTGCCCCCGGTACGCAGGATTTACTGTTAAGGAAACTGGAAACAGAAAAGACACAGAGAAGCTGAGTTGACAGGCTGAGCGCACAATGTAAAGGGGATTGAATTAGGTCACCCCCTCTCCCCATGTTCATTATCAGTCATCAGTGCACTAATGCTGACATGTGTGACACGTCCGTCCCCATCCACCTAAAAGCACTCTCGGGTATGCACCTCCAGCCCGCAGTATTTTTGAATTGAATAAAAATGGCGGACGTCCTCACAGTGGTTTTCACTTCTTCAGAGTGATCTGCTACTGAGGTTTTTCTCATTTGGTGCCAGGCAACCAAAGACACAATAACACACACACAGACAGAGAAACCACCAAACAAAGATGTCATTTGTTTTTTAGGTGAGCTTTAGATGGGCTGGGACAGAGTCAGGCCCACTGTTTCCCCCCCCTGCTGTTAGGGAGCTGGGGCCACAAGGATCACAGGTAGTCAGACAAGGCCGGCGGATGAATCCAAATCGGCAGGCAAAGAATCACAGGTACACAGAAACGGGTCGAAATATGGGACAGCACGCTCGGGTAAACCACTGGTACGATCATGAAACAATTAGAGACAAACTGGCACAGAAGAAGCAGTCGACACAGACTAAATACACAGGGGAACGAGGCACAGGTGGAAACGATAAGGGCGGAGCTTATAAGGGCGGAACACAGGGAGCGAGGCGTCTGAACCGAGAGGCAGAGTGAATGACAGAAAACGCAACAGGAAACCGACAGGGACCAACTACCCTGAAGGTCTGGGTGTTCTGCCTCTAGTTTTTATGCTAAGCTAAGCTAAACTAGTCTCATGAGAGTGGAATTGATCTTGGCCTCTAACCTTTGTGAAGAAAGTGGACTGTGTCAAGTGCAAAACAATACTAATATTCTATTGGTGAAGCAGTGCGCAAAACACCCAACATCAGTTTAGTTTAAAATGTTGACAAAGGAAACCACCATCAACAAAGGAACCTGAGGAAGTTACGGTGTTGGCGTTAATTCAGATATATCTTGTGTATTGTTTTTTAGATTATAAGAGGTTGGTTTTTACTGTCTCCTAGAGTTTCACCAGTTTTTACAAACTTTACTACTATTCACTGACTAACCTTTGATTGTATGAACCATTAGTACAGTTGGAATGGTGTCACATAATTCTTTGATACGTCTTTGCTGTTGATCTCATTTTGATGCAATTATCCACAATTGATCATCCTTTTTATTCCTGTCTGCTGCACTGACATTGAGAAAAAAAGAACTCCATCGAGAGATACATGGACTTCCTGTTTCTCATTTTCTCATCTATCATTGACCAAATTTGTCAGATTCAGATAGTCAGACGTTCCCGACTACAGGTACAGTACTTTCTCCTGTCACAGCAGGGAGAGAACAGGTGGAACTGATCTCACACGGAGTCTCTTCTCCAGCAGTTATGGCACAAATTACACCTGCGACAGACAACTCAGTTAACATTTAGCCCATCGTTGTTCATTACTGTAGTCAGTCTGCTCATCGACAATGATATTGCATTAATAACATTTAAACTGGAACTCACTACTAAGTTAGTTAGTTTAGGTCACTTTTCCTGCCTCACAGGCCTCACTGAGTCGTGCCGTCGGAGACTCATGTTTCTGATAGGGGATGTATTTGTCATCCGCACAATTCAGGCAGCAGATTATGATGAAACTCATCATCAACATTTAAAATCATGTCCCCTTTTTTACTTGTAATTTTCCTCGGTACAAGCCCGGACCTGCAGGGCAAACAAATATTGTACTTACTCCCTGTTAGGAATTGCTAACGCATATATATTATCACGTACTATTTAAAATAGTTATGAAGATCCTCTTTTTGGCCGCGTGTCTTGTGTTTTACGTACAGCCGGTAACTTAAGTTAGACAGACAATCACACACATAATGCTATTCCCACGGTCGCTTCTCGCCTTCCCTCTTCCTCCCTCCTCTTGTCTTCTCTACCGCTTTGCTCTTTTTTACCCCATCTGTGCCTCAGCCTCCTCCCACCTCTCTCCCGTCCTCCAGCCGCTCTTCCTGTTTTCCTCTACACAGCGTTGTTTTCTTTGATCCGTCTCCATTTGTTTCTTTACCCTCCCACTGCACGCTGACACAGCTGAAGGGTTCTCTCTCTCTCTCTCTATCTCTCCCTCTCATCCCTCGCTATCTCTCCACGCACACTATTCATTTTACACATTACCGAAGCCTCCATCCTTTTGCTCTGTGATGGAAAAATCTCTCCCCTTTTCTTCCTTTTTTCCCCCATTAAATCTGTGACAATAGTTTCTCCACTTC